>NC_134355.1:627170729-627522646 GCF_048569485.1 Anomaloglossus baeobatrachus
CAAATTCAAACACTTTGAGATTTAACTTGCAAAAGAAAAGAGCTTTCCCGCCACCATTGCCCACATTGCTGTAGCAACACAGTGTGGACAGTTAGCGTTTGCATTGCCGTGCAAGCTTTCCTAAAATGCTCTGCAGCTACTGCATCCTACAAGTTGGCAAGGAGATTTTGACCTGCTCCATTTACTACCTGGGCTGATTCACCCCTCTTTAAGACAACCTGGTAGATCCGAGCTACCCCAAAGTCACCATATTAATGCAGAACTTAGCATGGACACCTGATCGACATAGCACAGGGTGGCCCAGAGCTTCTGGACTCAATCAATCCATCAGACTCAGCCTCCCATAAAAGTTTATGTTTTGCTGTGTTGTCCAGGCTGCTCTACACTGGCTATTCACAGGTGCGCACCCACTACTGACTGGCAAGGGTGTTTTACCTGTTCCATTTCCAACCTGGGAGAATTCACCCCTCCTTAAGACAACCTGGTAGATCCGAGCTACCCCAAAGTCACCATATTGATGCAGAACTTAGCATATAAACCCAATCTACATAGCACAGGGTAGCCCAGAACTCCTGGACTCAAGCGATCCGCCAGCCTCAGCCTTCCATCCTACAAGCTACCATAAGTTGTACAGTGGTTATCGGTCTTCATCTTTCTCCTTTAGAGAGTGTAAGCTCTTCTGGTCAGAGAGGTTCTCTCTTTTTCTTTTCCCCTCACATGTATTTTATCAGCAATTAATTACAAGCTTTCCAGTATTGAGATTCAAGCTAATTTATTAGCAAAAAAAATCAAATTTTACGGGAAAATTCAGCAAATTTGGTGAAATTGAATTTCCAAAGACAATCTCATCTCTAGAACTAACCTGAAGAATCATGTTGTCAGGTCATTATCATTGTTGTAATTGATACGGAATAAAAATAATAATAATCAGAAAAATGAAATTCAAAAAACAATAGCGGAATTGTACTTTTCACATTATTCAACACTTGGATTTTTTTTTACCATTTCTCGTACATTATATGAAAAAGAGAATGGAGTCATTCAAAACTACAACTCGTCCCACAAAAAACAAGCCCTTATGTGCTAACTTAAGGGAAAAATAAAAAAGTTATGGGTCTTGGAAGAAGAGGAGGAAAAAATAACTAAACCCCAAAAATGAAACTTGGCTACTTCCTTAAGGAGCTGTGTCCTAGATATTAAGAATATTAAAGGGGTTGTCCGAAATTAAAGTTGATTTTAATTGTAAATGTCTGTCTATTTTATGTAATGATCTAGTTGCTTTTCTAATATACTTTTATTAGAAAGTTCCTCTCTTCTATATCTACCTGCTTTAATTATTTATTTATTTTCACTTCTTTTTGATGATGTTTCTTTTCAGAATCCCCAGTGCTTGTTTTGACACTAAAATTGGACGCAATTAAGGGGCCCAGACTGAAGTCGTCCGTTTCAGGGCTGGGCTAGTCCCTTCTTTACTGAGCATGTGTTGGTTGTTATTTCAACACTTGCTCAATATGATCTCCTTTCTCTCTGCTCTAAATTCCTGTAAAGGGAGCACTGTTTGGGGTCACTTGGCAGCTGAAAAGAGGTCTACCATGAATAGGTTTGGCACAAGCGTCTCTGTATTCCAGATCCCAGGAGTTACCCTGGACTTCAGCCTTTAGTCCATATACAGGGCTCTAGAATTAACAGAAACTCCCAGGCTGGAGCCACAGATATAGGCACTGTTCGGTGGTGTGAGCAGGCAAGAAGCGTGGTCCGGGAGCTGAGTAGTACCAGGAGGTCAATGCAGGTACAAAATCACAAGGCAGAAGAGTAGTCAAAAAACAAGTCGCGGTCAAAATCAAGAATCTCTACAGGGAGCCAGAAGCAAGATACTGAGCACTTCCGATGGAGCATGTCAAACTATAACTGGCAGCAGACAGCAGGATTTCAGCATCTTAAATAGCCTACAGCTCCACCCAGACCAAACAACAGTTGCATCTATATCTCACTGTGTGGATGGGATTACAAGTCCCAGAGGTGACCAAGCTACAACTTTCAACCTAAATCAGCTGTGTCAAGAATGTGGAGCTGCCTGTTGACAGATGCAGGAAGGGCATTCAATGAAACAGATGTCATAGTACCCCACCTCTTACGAGGGGCTTCTGGACCCTTAGGGCCAGGCTTACCTGGAACAGATAGATGGAATGTTTTGATCAGGATGTCGGCATTGATGTTGCTACTGCTAGCCAACACTTATGATGTTTCAACTGGTCAATAACCCTTCCAATGAACAAGTTACTGAAGAGATCGTCTCAGATACTGAGACTCAAAGATCTTCTGTACATCGTACTCAATATTTTTTTTGACTGGGGCGAAATGAAGATTATTACTGAAAGGTAATAAATACATTGGGTACACGGAAAGAACAAGGGTGTTTTAAGTGGAAGGCTGCAGGGTTGATGATTTCAATAATTTAATGTAGAGAAATTAATTTGGGTCCTAGTTTAGTGGAGGGAACCTTAAGTTTAATTTTTCTGGTAGTCAACCACACCTTGCTCCAACCTCTAAACATGGTCAATCAGAGCGTCTTCAATTTGCCTAAAAGGCCTGTCAACCCTGTGTCCTCCTCCAATTTTTTTCAATATCAGACCAAATCAGCTTTAATTTGTCAGCAGACTTTCTGACCTCAGGGCTACCCAATTTGTAAGTTAACAAATAACCAAAGCGAGTGTGATATCCAAGATTGCAGAAGTATTTATAGATTCTTGATATTGATTGTTTATACTGAATTCGGCTAAAGGCAAAAATTCCACCCAGTCAGACTGATGGTCAAAGATATATAACACCGAAGAAATTTTTATAGTGTCTGATTAGCATGTTCAGTCTAACCATTGGTAGTTTGATGGTAAGCAGATCAAAAAGAGAATTCAATTTTGATCTTATCACAGAATTCCCTCTAGAATTTGGAAACAAACTGAGTTTCTCAATCTGAAACAATACCATGGAAATGTACAATGTGTTTTATAATAAAAAAGCTTACTTAATGTTTGAGAGTTAGGCAATTCAAAAGCAAAAAATAACACTATTTACTAAATCTATCTACAACTACCAAAATAACATTCTTCTCTCCTGAGGGTGGAAGCTCAATAATTAAGATGGTAAACATGCAGGTCCAAAGACTTTTTGGCATGGGTAAGGGCTGGAGTAGTCTGGCAGTATGGGCAAAAATTTCTAAGCAAGTGACATGGGGATTACTCATCACTGGGCCGGTGCAGGGGATAGGATGTTACAGCGGCTAGGCCCAGTTCTGTGACCCCAGTGGTGTCAATAAATGGGGGAAATGGGAGTCTTTTGTGACGCCACCTGTGGTGTACGACCATGATATGAGAGCCACCGCTTCAAGATGTACTTCCTGAGGGCAGAGGGTAGGGCAGCTATGTTGGTACAGATCTCCCCTGGTAGAGCTCAGACCCCAGGGGGGATATGTTGGAAGTAGCAGTCCACTCTAACAAAGAAGCGCAGGGCGCGAGAAGGATTAGACGACACAGCGGTTGCAGATTAAGTTCTTTTACTCACTGAGATGTCACCGCCTTTGGACTACTGGACTCCACTGTCATGGGCTCTAGCCTATTCCGGATAGTTCAGAGGTCAGAACCGGTGTTGCTTTCTGTGAGTCCTTCCTCCCTTCACTATGTGGTGTGAATCCCTGCGGCTTGAAGTCTTGCAGGGACCCGTAATTGGCCTTAATTGGACCTCATTCCTGTCCTGCATAGCAGGCAGCGCGAGTCTGTAGTTGGTGCCCTCTGTTTGGTCACGACTCCTAGCTCCATATGCTGCTGTGCCTCGGGCACTTTGTGTGGGTGAGAATACTTGAAATCCTCTGCCCGGCAGATTCTGCTGGCAGGATGTGAAGTGCTCACCAGCCTAGGGCTCTGAACCCTGTCTGTGCGCCCGGTCCTGAGGGAGCTATGGCGCAGCTCTCCCCTCAATGACTGTGTTCTCCTACACCTCACTTGTTCCATGTCTGACCCTGTCCAGTGTCTGTCTCAATCACTTGAGTGTGTCTGTATGTGTTGCCTCTTGCTGGCCTGTGTCAACCTTCTCCCCCAGGGTTCCTGAACTGGTGAGCAGAGGGTCCACTACATTAGTGATGGCCACCCTCTAACTGTCTGTTGTGGTGGATTATGATGGTTTACCGGCAATGACCTCCTCCTTACAAGGGATGAATACTGCCCCTCTGGTGATTACTGGCATTATCTTGTCGTGACTGAAGCCTCAGGAGCGCCACACAAGCACATATTTTTTTACAATCTCCTACTATAGTTGGCCACGAAAAATATCTGGCCACAAATCAAAGACTATTAATCCCAGGGAGACCTGCGAAAACGGAGTCATGTAATCTTTGTAGGACTTGCACACGGAATTGGGGGTGAAGAAACAATTGTTGGGTTAGAATATCATCAGGTGTTAACTCTCGAGATCCAAGGATCTCTTTTACAAGATCCAGGGAGACAGGAAAGACAACAATACCTTCGGCAAGAATAGGAATTGGTTCAGACTCACCAAGCTGACATGGACACTAACTTTAATAATCTTAGTCTCAGGTCTAAGCATCACAACAAAATTAAAACTTAAAAAGAACAGAGCCCGTCTGGTTTGCCATGGGTTTACTCTTTTGTCTGACTCAACATATATCAGATTTTTTCGGTTCATGACAACAATGATTTTATGTTTGGCACCTTTGAAGAAGTGATGCCATTCCTCTAAGGCCCATGATTGCTCATGATTGCTGATATCATAATTCTTTTTGGGAGAAAAAAAATTGTAAAAACAAGGCACACAGGCACAGTTCAAAGAGAGACGATGTACCCTGTGACAACACCGCTGCCACAGCAATCTCATCTCTGAAGCATTACTATCCACTATAAAAGGATGTTCTAGATCTGGCTGGACCAACATACGGGCAGATGAGGAATGGTCTTTTAACTCATTAAAGTCACTGATGGCCTCCGGCTTCCATTAAGCTACATCTATTCTTTTCTAGGTCACATCAGTCAGTAGTTTGGCAATCTTGGAAAAATGTTTAATACATTTATGGTAGTAGTTACCAAACCCAAGGAAATGCAGCAAGGTCTTCAGGAACTTGGCTAGTATCCACTGTTTAATAGCTTGGACTTTAGATGAATCTATATGAAAACCTTTAGCGGACAAAATGTACCCCTGGAAATGTACTTCTTGAATCAAGAATACACATTTTTCAAGTTTAGCAAATAAAAATTGATCTCTCAGTGTTTCTAGAGTGTTTGTAGTCCAGTACATACATTTTGTGTGTGACTTAATATCATGTACATAAATGTGATCCACATAGACAACCATATATTGACCACTTACAGTGCCTACAAGTAGTATTCAACCCCCTGCAGATTTAGCAGGTTTACACATTCGGAATTAACTTGGCATTGTGACATTTGGACTGTAGATCAGCCTGGAAGTGTGAAATGCACTGCAGCAAAAAAGAATGTTATTTCTTTTTTTATTTTTTTTTTTAAAATTGTGAAACGTTTATTCAGAGGGTCATTTATTATTCAACCCCTCAAACCACAAGAATTCTGTTTGGTTCCCCTAAAGTATTAAGAAGTATTTCAGGCACAAAGAACAATGAGCTTCACATGTTTGGATTAATTATCTCTTTTTCCAGCCTTTTCTGACTAATTAAGACCCTCCCCAAACTTGTGAACAGCACTCATACTTGGTCAACATGGGAAAGACAAAAGAGCATTCCAAGGCCATCAGAGACAAGATCGTGGAGGGTCACAAGGCTGGCAAGGGGTACAAAACCCTTTCCAAGGAGTTGGGCCTACCTGTTTCCACTGTTGGGAGCATCATCCGGAAGTGGAAGGCTTATGGAACTACTGTTAGCCTTCCACGGCCTGGACAGCCTTTGAAAGTTTCCACCCGTGCCGAGGCCAGGCTTGTCCGAAGAGTCAAGGCTAACCCAAGGACAACAAGGAAGGAGCTCCGGGAGGATCTCATGGCAGTGGGGACATTGGTTTCAGTCAATACCATAAGTAACGTACTCCACCTCAATGGTCTCCGTTCCAGACGAGCCCGTAAGGTACCTTTACTTTCAAAGCGTCATGTCAAGGCTCGTCAACAGTTTGCTCATGATCACTTGGAGGACTCTGAGACAGACTGGTTCAAGGTTCTCTGGTCTGATGAGACCAAGATCGAGATCTTTGGTGCCAACCACACACGTGACGTTTGGAGACTGGTGGCACTGCATACGACCCCAAGAATACCATCCCTACAGTCAAGCATGGTGGTGGCAGCATCATGCTGTGGGGCTGTTTCTCAGCCAAGGGGCCTGGCCATCTGGTCCGCATCCATGGGAAGATGGATAGCACGACCTACCTGGAGATTTTGGCCAAGAACCTGCGCTCCTCCATCAAGGATCTTAAGATGGGTTGTCATTTGATCTTCCAACAAGACAACGACCCAAAGCACACAGCCAAGAAAACCAAGGCCTGGTTCAAGAGGGAAAAAATCAAGGTGTTGCAGTGGCCTAGTCAGTCTCCTGACCTTAACCCAATTGAAAACTTGTGGAAGGAGCTCAAGATTAAAGTCCACATGAGACACCCAAAGAACCTAGATAACTTGGAGAAGATCTGCATGGAGGAGTGGGCCAAGATAACTCCAGAGACCTGTGCCGGCCTGATCAGGTCTTATAAAAGACGATTATTAGCTGTAATTGCAAACAAGGGTTATTCCACAAAATATTAAACCTAGGGGTTGAATAATAATTGACCCACACTTTTATGTTGAAAATTTATTAAAATTTAACTGAGCAACATAACTTGTTGGTTTGTAAGATTTATTCATCTGTTAATAAATCCTGCTCTTGTTTGAAGTTTGCAGGCTCTAACTTATTTGCATCTTATCAAACCAGCTAAATCTGCAGGGGGTTGAATACTACTTGTAGGCACTGTATATCTATGAATATGTCATTAAAAAAATTTGAAAAACACTCATAAGTTAGCCCCAAAGACATCACAAGATACACATAGTGACTCTCAGTTGTATTAACTGCTCTTTTCCACTCATCTCCTTCCCTTATATCGATCAGGTTTTTCGCACCCCTAAGATCAAGTTTGGTGAACCAACTGGCTCCCAACAGCTGGTTATAGAAATCAAGGATAAGTGGCAGAGGCTACTGATTCTTCACAGTAATTTTGTTAAGTTACTAATAGTCAATACATGGTCTAAGACCATCATCTCTTTTAGCATTAAAATGAAACTGGTGCCTACTTGTGATATGGACGATTTGATGAAGCCTTTTTGAAGACCGTCTTTCATGACCTGATATTCTGGACCAGAAAGAATTATGTTTTTCCCTTGGGGAGACATTACTTGGCTGCTCCAAGCTGCTATTTGTAGGCTGGGTGTCAGGCCAATAACCATGGGCTTCCCCAGTCTGTGAATACCAGCCCCTAGCGGTTGGGCTTTATCTTGGCTTGGTATCAAAATTAGGGAGAACCGCATGTCGTTTTTTTAAAATTTATTTAAATATTTTTTTTAAAAAGCCGCATGTGGTTCATCCTATTTTAATACACAGCCAAGATAAGTGCATGGCTAGGGTCTGCAGCCTGTAGTTGTATACTTTTCTGTGCTTGGTATCATAATATGGGGGGACCCTACGCCAAATATTTATTTATTCATTTTTATACCACAATAGATGCATGTGGCATCTGTCATTGGAAACGTCAGACACGCTGTCACTCAGAGTAGGGGCATGTCTGACTGCAACCAATCACAGTCGCTGGTGCGTGGGGAAAGCAATGAATATGCACTGAATGTAATGTGTTGTCTGGGCTGCCCACACACTACATTCATGGCTCCCACAGTGTACAGCCATGCCGAAGCCTCGGTAAATGCAATACCCTTGCTCCTACCCCCTATCCCTTCTAATAACATTTTTTATTCACTGGATTCTGGTCTTCATAGACTTATATGGGGATGATAATCCAGCTTGGAACTGCTGGTCCGGGTAATCTGCGAGTCTTCCCATCACTATTCACAAATGCTTAGAGGAGATCCATTGCACCAGTTACTGTAACGGGAGCACTGTCTGTGTTAACTTGGAAGTTCTAAAGAGGGCTACTATGAATAGACTTGGTATAAGCTTCTCCGTATTTCAGATACCATACATCTGGATCTGGACTTAACAGGGACCCCTAGGTTGAAGCCAGAGGAATTTTCTGGTAGCCGAGTCAGAACCATGAGATAATTACTGGAACAGAATTACAAGACAGAAGATTGGTCAAAAAAACCAAATATGTGGTCAAAATGAACAATCTCTACAGGGAGCCAGAAGAAAGATACTGAGCACTACTCAAGAAGCAAGTCAAACTATTACTGACAGTAGACAACAGGATTTCAGGATCTTTAATAGTCTGCAGCTCTACCCAAACCAAACAGCAGTTAACTGTATATTTTCCTGTATGGATGGGACTATAAGTCCCAGAGGAGACAAAGCTACTACTGCAGCCCTCATCACTCCTGATGAGAGTGCAGCACAACCAGGAGACAAATGAAGGAAAGGCAGACACTGATACAGATAGCACAATTCCTTTTTAATTTGCATTAACAGACTGCCTTTAATGAAAAGTGATGAGCTGGAAACAGAGTGCACTGTCAGTGCGAATTTTAAGAAGAGAACACAAGCAGGAAGAGCAAAGACCGGTCTCACCCCTAAACAGACATTGCCGATGCAACTTTGTTTCTAGGTGGGGAAAGCAACTGCTGCAGTGAATGCCCCTCTCAACCCCGATAACATCCCGTATGAAAAACAAAATAAACTGAAGCCACTCAAAAGGCATCTTAGTATGCAAACTCTACATTCAATGGGGCAGCATGGTGGCTCAGTGGTTGGCACGGTAACTTGAGGAGAGCGCTAGGGTCCCTGGGTTTGAATCCCACCAAGGACAGCACCTCCAAGAAGCATGTATATTCTCCCCGTGTTTGTGTGGAGGTCCTCCAACTGCTTTGTTTTTTTTCTGCACTACGGATAGGAAAGTAAGATTGTGAGCCCTAATAGGGAAAGTGATTACAATCTCTGTAACACTCTTTGGAATTTATAGTGTTGTATAAAAGAGAAAAATAAATAATTTCTTTATAGCAAAAATTATAATCAATGAAAAACAGTGTTTAATTACCCCAGATGGTGTGGGACTGATGCCATCATGATGGTGTTCAAGAGTCATTATTTACATTAGCAATAGTAATACGAATAAGTGCACAGGTGTCATGATCCATGCCTATGTCAGCCATCGTTGAGTCATGGCTGGTTTTCCAGCACATGGTTACAGGTCATGTGAGGGTTTAATTCTGGATGTCAGGATGCTATATTATGGTGCTGCGCCTCCGATGCAGTGCCAGTGATAGTTTATGCTATGCAGCGTGTGTTGCTGGTTCCCGGGAGTTACCTTATCTGTTCTGCTTCCCTGCTACTTCTCCTGCCCGTTTCCACCTTTGTTTGTCCGTCCGTTCCGGTCCCTGACTACCCACTCCTGTCTGCTGTGCACCCATCCCTGTCTGTCTGATCCTGGTCCCGACCTGTTTGTCCTCCACCCTTGTATGTTTCTTGGACTTCCTGGCATCTGACCTGTATCCTCGTTCCTGACTTCGGCTCAGTCTCTCTCCTTTGTTGCATACGTGACCTACCCGGTGCCTGACCCTTGGCTATCACCTGATCACGATTTGATTATCCCTGTGCTATTGACAAGACCTCATGCTGCTGCTGTGGCTTACTAACTACTCTACTGCCTTCTTGTAGTTTGTCTGCTTACTGGACTCTGTAGCTTCAGTCTCTCTCACTGTACAGCATGACAAGAGGTCCATACAGCGTCAGACTGGCTACCGGAGGAATCTCCAGTAATGCCAGGCCTGGGTTCAGGTAACTGCATTGCACTCCAGAGCTCTCACCTGAGCTCCAGAGTCCAGCCGAGACTGTACTACAAGCGCCGAGTGATTGATTCCTCAGCGATTGTGGTTCAGTTCATGTCAGCTGCAGACAGGCCGGGGTGATCTCCAGTGCTCTCACCTGAACTCCGGAGATCAGCCCGGCCCCTCTGCAGCTGTCATGAACTGAACCGCAATCGCCGTGGAATCAATCAATCGGCGCTCGCGGTACAGTCTCGGCTGCACGCGAGAGGTCAGGTGAGAGCTTCGGAGTGCAATGCAGGTACCTGAATCCAGGCCTGGCATTACTGGAGATTCCTCCGGTAGCCAGTCCGACGCTGGGTCCATATACCACTTAGCGTTCACTTAGTCTATAACATGACCACCTAATGTACAGTAAATTAATTTATCACTGAATGCACGGTAAACAGGGCCATATTTCATTTTAAGTGCAAAAGAAATATCATTATTAAGTATGTCTGACAAATAGCATTACAGCTTTCTGGCTATTACATAGTAATATCTATTGTGCATGCAGAGCATTGCATATGTACTTAAATTACATGACCATAATTCAATTTTTTTACTTTGCAGAAAACCACAACTGTTCACCCGAGCTCTTAAAAATGTACAATATACATAATGATATTCTAAAACCAGCGGCTTGTTACCTAGAACAGAGGATCAGCATGAAAGAACAATCCCTTGCTATATCTATACTCATAAAATGAATGTTCCTCACATCTGTAATTCTCTTATTTAAATCTATCCAATCTTTAAATTTTAAAGTACTTTCACTTTTTTGGACGCCTTGTAATTTCCTCTTTCCTTAAGTAAAAAATAAGTAAATGAAATCCCACAAAAATATTAGCAGTCAATTCCTAGCATGTATTGTAAAGGTTCACTTAAGCCACAGATGACAAAATACAGAAAATGATCCCACGGGGAGGCATTTGGCGAAAAAATAAAATAAGAAATATTTTATAAATCTAGTGATGAATGTACATAATTTCGTCTAGAAAGTACAGTCTCGAAGTTTCCAATTTTTTCCATCAAAATAGAAGAAAATGAAAAAATCTTTAGACTTTAAGTATTAGCAGAAAGGAAAAATGTTACTTTTTGTAATTTAAGAAACCGGCCCCGTGCACTGTCTGCAGCTTGACCTTTCACTGTGCACTTAATGTGACCTTATAAAACATTAATTCTTTCATCTGAAAAATTGCCTTGTTGCTTTTGCTGTTGAAATACGCTTGAAACACCTGGGATTCGACATGGTTCTTTCAATACCAATTGAAATGAGGAAACATTTAAGAAATGTTGAATTCACTTGTTGGCCGGGGTCATGAAATCACCGATGGATGACGTCTTGGTAAAGCAGTGGAGTTTTTCTTTTGAGAGTGAGTTTTCACACTACAAAATCACTTGTTGGAATGGTGGGGGAGGGGAGCTTGTATGAAAATCTAACATGGGATAAACAGAACAGAAATGGCAAAAAAAAATTGGTAGTGAGGACACCTTGATTATAAAATGAAAGTCACAGGTCATAAAACAGACGCACATAAAATCAATAGTGCTGCCTACATCACCTTGATGTCAACTAAAGCGAGAAAATCCAGCTGGTTATAGCAGGAACGTTTAAGAAATTGGCAACCTAAGGCTATGTTCAAACAAACATTTGAAAGTCTAGAAAAAAATGGACAACTTAAAATTTTTATCTATATTGCCATCCATATGCAACCCATATGAGTTTCCAGGTACTAAATGCACAAGATCTCCTCTCCTGCCCCCTTATCTCCTCTTTCCACAATTGCATCTAGGATTTCTCCCACACCTCCCCCATATTCTTGAACGCTCTACCACAACATATCAGACTCTCGCCTACCTTAGAAATCTTCAAAAGGAACCTAAAGACCCACCTCTTCAGACAAGCCTACAACCTACAGAAACCCTCAGTCCTCCATAGCGCCGCACGACCAACTCTACCCTCACCTCCTGTATCCTCACCCACCCTTTTAGACTGTGGGCAGGGTCCTTTCTCCTCCTGTACCAGTCTGTGCCTTGTATTGTTCATGATTATTGTACTTGTTTATGTATGCCCCGACTTTGTCACATGTAAAGCGCCATGGAATAAATGGTACTATAATGAATAATAATAATACAAATAATAAGACAACCATAAGTCCATTTTTGATTTATCAATAAGTAAAAAGTTATTCGAGGCCAATAACATTTCCTATGTTAATAATTACAGGTAAGCCATAAAAAATGGATACCATATGGATGGCAAAAGTATGGCAGTAGGTTTAATTTGTGCAAGCATTAAATTACATAGTTGAGTCTCATCAAAAATTGGATTAGACTAGTCTACTTTGTTTTTTCATACCTACCATTGGGCCTTGTAGAAATTTGTTCTTTTAAGCATAGCCATTCACTAATTATAATAATCTTATTTATTTAGTGCCAACATACCCCACAGCACTTTACAATTGTACAGACAATAAAATGTACAGACAATAAAGTCATTACAAAGTAACATAGTTCAACAATTACAGGAGTAGTTAGAGCCCTGATCACAAGTTAACAATCTCTAAGGAAATAGGGGGACCCCAAAGGTAACAAGTGTTTATCATGTATGGTCCTTTCATCATCATAACAGGCAAGGGTTTTCATAAAAACTGCATAATCCGGTCATTAGCTAGAATCTGTCTTAATACCATTACCAAGTGCAATTGGGTGCATGGAGAATGTGGAGACAGATGAATAGGAGGGTGCAGAATTTGAGAAAAAATTAGGAAGGGGAAATAAGCAAGAGCTAAATTTGTGAGGTAATAAGTCTATCTAAAGAGATATGTTTTCAGACCATGCCTAAAAATGTACTAGGTATTAATTGCATCGTCAGGGGTAGTGCATTCCAGAAAACTGGTGCAGCCAGAAAAAAAATCATGGACATGGAAAGATGTGGTTTGGATATTGGAAGATGTTACCCTTAGATCAGTTGTAGAATGGAGATAAAGTGATAGAGATTAGGGAGGAGGTATATGGTGGTGCAGAACTGTGTATAAATTTTGTGGTGAGAACAATAAGTTTATACTGTACACTGTAGCTGATGGGTAACCAGTGGAATGACTGGCACACGGTGAAGGAATCTGTGTAATGGCTGGACAGAAATATGATCATGGCTGCTGAATTCAGAATGGATTGGAAAGTACAAATTTTGTTAAGAGGGATACCAATCAGTAGCAAGTTCCAGTATTCCACAGGAAAATGAATAGGAGCAACATGAAGTTTTAAAGGTGAGAAAATATCAGATTCTGGTGATGTTTTTAAGAAACAGGTGAGAGGCGTGGAAGACAGATTAGATATAGGGAATGAAGAAATGTTCTGTCTCAAATATGACCCCAAGATAGTGAGTGCTCTGCTTAGGAATTATGGTTGAACCAGACAGGGAAATTGAAATATCAGCTATAGGAAGGTTAGAAGAAGTTTAGTTTTGATGTAATTCAGTTTCAAATAGGGGTAGTACATAATGTTAGCGACATCAGACGGATAATCCCTGGTATTTTGTATTAAGGTGGGGGTAATGTCAGGAGAAGTATATAATTGGTCTGTGTGCTTACTATGTGTGATCCATTTTCCACACAGAGAGCACTCAGGCTTAAAATATATTCTGTGACTGTAGGCTTAGGGCAACACCTGTATGGTTGCGTGGGTTTCCAAAAAAAGTCCAGCACACTACAAAATGCAATGATGTTTGGTTATTTGGTTTACCATGAAAATGGTTCTTGTGTGTATAGGGAATGTCAGATTGTGAACCAAATTGAAAATTATGTCTGGTATAAAGGATGACAAAATGTAATTTTAGAGATGGTCAACTACATCATTCAACTGGGCTCGGCAATATGAGCATCACCACCCAGCCCAAAGATTGGCAGCAGTGGTCACTTTCAAGGTAATTGTATCTCCGCAGCTCCAAATTGTGAACAAAAACCAGGTCAGCAGCAGAAAACCTTTGACCTAGACCTATGGTGGATGAGAGGGTTGTCCCCCTGTGTGGATATAGTATTTTTACTTTAATGCATGTAGTTTGGGCTAAAATGTATTTTTGCAACCAGATTTTATTAAAAATTTTGCACCATTTTTTTTTTTAGGGCTTCGGTACTGGAGTGTCTATTGCTAGCTAACAAATTGAGTGAGAATCATTAAGTTAACTCCTTTTGAAGATCTTACATAGCTTATAACTCTTCTGACTTGTTTTCTGGCTACTGTCAGATGATTTCTGACCACAGAACACATCAAAGTTGAATGTACAGGGCAGAAAAACCTTTACCAGCAAAATGGTGAAACATTTTTAGCAAAAACCAAAGGTATTTTTTTTTATCCCGACATACATTTATTTAAGTAAACAGCCAAAACAATTGACCTCAAAAATAGACAACCCCTTTAAGGTTCATAGTTTCCATTATCTCTTCAGTCATAGATTGAAGAAGTGTTCCTATATACATTGGCTGGTCTTCAAGAAAATCATCATAAAAGAGTTTTGGGAAATGTAAACTTTTACAGTGTAATTTTCTACAGTAATTGGCTAACAGGTAAAACTATGAAAGACTTGAAGCTCATTAAGACATCCACACACTTCAGTTTGACTATGGACCACAAAGCACAGACTGGCCATAGATCTCCTGACCTAAGCATCAAAGCCTTATATATGTCTATAAGGTTGTGAGTAGAGATGAGCGATGTTCGAAGCGAACTATTCGCCAATTTCAAATTCGAGTTGTTTTGGGCGGTGTTCGAGTCGTTCGATAAACTCGAACGAGTTGCTTAACATTCGACCGGTCGAATTACCATTCGATAACGGTTCAATCACCAAAAGTGTAGCTAGTTACTAGCTGGCTTTTCACCTTAATACTGTCAGACACTGTTACTAATGATATTATCAAAATTCAGCGTATAGTGTGCGGGGGGACGGGGTTTAGATCAGTGCTGCTGAGTGCTGAAAGAACGGCGATCTTTTTTTTTTGTTCCTAACCGCGCGTCCAGTGGGGCGGGCCAGACTGTCAGCCAATCACAGACACACACACAGCAAAGTGGATTTTTGCCAGACAAGCAAGGGCTTTCATTGGCTGTGCATGTCACATGTCCTTGCCCTATAAGACCCGGCCATTTTCCCCATCGCCGCCATTATCTCAGTTCTGCGGATGTGTGACAGTCATCGCTCCCACTGCTGTGGGGCGCTATAAAGTACAATCGAGACATCGGTTTAGGGAGTAGGGACTAGTTTTAATTTCAGCCCTTTTCAGGGCTAGATTAGAGCAGTTCACAGCCATTTTTGCTAGGCAGGTCTGTGCCAGCGCTGTGCAAGGGTTTTTCACAGCATCTGTCTAAATCAGCTCAGGCAATTCTTTGGAGGATAGTATCATTGTCTGGGATAGTCAGTGACGTACCTCTGCTGTCAAGAAAGCTACACCACCTCTCCATTCTACACCACCTCTCCATTTCTGCTACGCATATTTAACTGCAAAAGGTGCAGGCAAATATTTGGGGCATAGTATCATTGTCTGGGATAGTCAGTGACGTACCTCTGCTATCAAGAAAGCTACACCACCTCTCCATTCTACACCACCTCTCCATTTCTGCTACGCAATTTTAACTGCAACAAACAGTATCCAATTTGTTCACAAACAAAATGAGTGGCAAAAGTCCAGATGCTGGTGGAAAGGGGAACAGGCATGTTGGAAAGGGAAAAACGTCTGTGTCCGTGGGGTAGGTGGTAAAGCAACAGTAACATCTGCTGAAGAAAGACCATCTTCCAACCAAAGTAAGATGTCTACTACTTTCCGTGGACAATCTGATATGATCCCTTTGTTACGGAAACCACCGTTGCTACCAAAGGTAGATGAGGCACAAAAACAGCAGATGCTTGAATGGATCTCAAGTGCTCCATCAAGTGGCCTCTCCACCACCTCAACTTCAACATCCCAAAGACTCCAGTCCTTTGAGTTGTCACCCCAATCGCACTTGCTTTCTACCAACTCTCAAGTCTCCACCCGCCCTGCAGAGTATGGGGTAACAGAGATGGTTGAGTCTGCAGAGCTGTTGAGTCACACTATAGCCTGGGATTCAGAGGTCAGCTCCAAAGCTGCAGTCCAGACAAGGAAATGATCTGCACTGATGCCCAGAAGCTTTGTGAGTCAGATTCAGGCCCAGAAGAAGGTGCTGAGCATAATGTAGATCCTCATTCCAAAACTGTAACTCCTCTTGGTGGAGACAATGAGGAACATGCTGATGACGATGAGACTCAGATACCTGATTGGAATGACAACTTAAGTATTCGGTCAGGGCAGGAAGAGGTTGGCTCTGAGGACGAGGGGAGTGCAAACACACAGGGTGATGATGAGGTTGTAGATACCCTTTACTGTCAACCCACAGTCAGGCAGTCGATGAGGTCAGCAGAGGAGTTGGAGGAGGATGCTACTGACGATGAGGTTAGGTTGCGCCTTCCTGAGCAGAGACGGAATACTGGAAGCACATCAACAACTGCCACAACTGCCACAACTCTGCCTCTGAGCAGAAGTGATGGTGGCTTTACAGGTTGCATGGGCTCTAAGCCTTGCCTAGCCCGGTCCTTTTTTGACATCGCAAAGGATCTCCCAACTAATGTCATCTGTAAGATTTTGTGGCCAAAAACCTCAATAGCTTGACTACTTCGTCCATGAACTGTCACATGGATATGAAGCATAAGTCACAGTGGGAAGCTCACTGTGCTACAATGCGGCCTAGCGGAGCGGGCTAACCACCGTCTGCCCCTTCAAGTGCATCTGTGTGCTCTTCATCCTCTGTGACTGTGGGAAGGGCAGTCATACATGCTTTTGGATGCAGACCTTCCACCTATTTACCCGCAACATAAATACATATCCCTAATGGGGATAGGGGAAAATATGTGTAACTGGGTTAAAAACTGGCTCAGTGATAGGAAACAAAGGGTGGTTATTAATGGTACGTACTCGGACTGGGTCTCAGTTCATAGTGGGGTACCACAGGGGTCAGTATTGGGCCCGCTTCTTTTCAACATATTTATAAATGACCTTGTTGGGGGCATGCGGAGTAGAATTTCAATATTTGCAGATGATACTAAACTTTGCAGGGTAATCAATACAGAGGAGGATAATTTTATATTACAGGGAGATTTATGTAAATTGGAGGATTGGGCTGAGAAGTGGCAATTGAAGTTTAATGTAGATAAATGTAAGGTCATGCACTTGGGTAGAGGAAATAACATTTATGATTATGTACTTAATTGTAGAACACTGGGTAAAACAGACACAGAAAAAGACTTGGGTGTATGGGTGGATGGTAAACTTCACTTTAGTGGACAGTGTCAGGCAACTGCTGCCAGGGCTAATAAAATAATGGGATGTATTAAAAGAGGTATAAGTGTTCATGAAAAAAATATAGTTCTACCCCTGTACAAGTCACTAGTGCGACCGCACTTAGAATACTGTGTACAATTCTGGTCACCGATATATAAGAAGGACATAGCTGAACTGGAGAAGGTGCAGAGAAGAGCGACCAAGATTATTAGAGGAATGGGTGGGCTGCAATACCAAGACAGGTTATTAAACTTGGGGTTATTTAGTTTGGAAAAACGAAGGCTTAGGGGGGATCTAATCACAATGTATAAATATATGAGGGGACAGTACAGAGACCTTTCCAAAGATCTTTTTACACCTAGGCCTGCGACTGGAACACGGGGGCATCCACTACGTCTTGAGGAAAGAAGGTTTAATCATAATCACAGACGAGGATTCTTTACTGTACGAGCAGTGAGACTATGGAACTCTCTGCCGCATGATGTTGTAATGAGTGATTCACTACTAACATTTAAGCAGAGCCTGGATGCCTTTCTTGAAAAATTTAATATTACCAGTTATGTATATTAGATTTTATGACAGGGTATTGATCCAGGGAACTAGTCTGATTGCCGGATGTGGAGTCAGGAAGGAAATTTTTTCCCCATTGGAACTTGTTTGCCACATTGGAGTTTTTTTTTCCTTCCTCTGGATCAACATGTAAGGCTACGGGTTAAACTAGATGGACTAAGGGCGGCTTTGCACACTACGACATCGCAGGTGCGATGTCGATGGGGTCAAATCGAAAGTGACGCACATCCGGCGTCACTTGCGATGTCGTAGTGTGTAAATCCTAGATGATACGATGAACGAGCGCAAAAGCGTCGTTATCGTATCATTGCTGCAGCCTCCGACATTTCCATAATGCCGGGGGAGCGACAGGTACGATGTAGTTCCTCGTTCCTGCGGCCGCACACATTGCTGTGTATGAAGCCGCAGGAGCGAGGATCATCACCTAACTTCCTCCGGGCTGCAATGAGAAGGACGGAGGTGGGCGGGATGTTTACATCCTGCTCATCTCCGCCCCTCCACTTCAATTGGCCGCCTGCCGTGTGACGTCACTGTGACGCCGCACGACCCGCCCCCTAAGGAAGGAGGCGGGTCGCCGGCCAGAGGGACGTCGCACGGCAGGTATGTGCGTGTAAAGCTGCCATAGCGATAATAATCGCTACGGCAGCTTTCACTATATATCGAACGTGCGACGGGGGCGGGACTATCGCTGCAGCATCGGTAACACATTGTTACCGATGTTGCAACGTGCAAAGCCCGCCTTAGAGTCTCCCTTCAACCTTAAAAACTATGATACTATGATACTATGAACATGCAGTGTGATTGGCAGGTCGTCAGTTGTTTTGGAAGTGGAAACAGCTGCTGGTATTGAGCTCTCTCAGACATCGAAAGCACCACCTTTGGATGTCTCCACCTGCACTTTCCTCACAGACCAGCAGTTTTCCAGGAACACCCTACTCAACGCTGTCTCAGCACAGCAGCCAACCCTCGGTCCCTCAGATGTGGAAAAAGACCATTTCCTCCTAGCCATGACAAAGCTAAGAAGTTGACTTTCAGTGTCTGCAAGCTGTTGGCTACAGAAATGCTGCCTTTCCACCTGGTGGACACACAGGATTTTCGAGACCTTACGTCCGCCGCAGTGCCCCAGTACCAGATGCCCAGTTGCCACTACTTCTCCAAGAAAGGTGTGCCTGCGCTACACCAGCATGTCACACACAACATCACCGCTTCCGTGAGAAACTCTGTGTGTGATGGTGCATTTCACCACAGATACTTGGACCAGTAAGCATGGACAGCGGCGTTACATGTCGCTGACTGGGCACTGGGTAACTACGGTGAGAGATGGAGAACGGTCTGCTGTACAAGTCTTGCCATCCCCACGAGTTGTGCATCAATACTCTGTATGTAGAGGTTCCTCAACTGCTTCTGCCTCTTCCACCTCGTCTGGGTCCTCCACCTCCGCCCTGTATGGTCAGGCCACCTGCGTTATAACTGTGCACAAGGAATCCCGCACACCTCCTTACTATGCTGGCAGCAGAGCTCAACGGGATCAAGCGGTATCTAAGTTGAAATGTCTAGGAAATGTGAGTCACACAGCTGACGAGTTGTGGTCAGCTCTGGAGATCAAGTTTCCTCAATGGTTGTCTCAACTCAACCTGCAGCCAATGCTGCAAACCTGTGTGCGGCCCTTCGACAGGGCAATGGGACACACGTGCCTTGTATGGCTCACGTGTTGAACCTTGTTGTCCAGCAATTTTTAACTAGAGATGAGCGATGTTCGAGGCTCGAGATTCGCCAATTTCATGTTCGAGTGATTTTGGGGGGTGTTCGAGACGTTCGACGAACTCGAGCTTTTTGCTAAAAGCTCGACAGTTACAGTGCCTACAAGTAGTATTCAACCCCCTGCAGATTTAGCAGGTTTGATTAGATGCAAATAAGTTAGAGCCTGCAAACTTCAAACAAGAGCAGGATTTATTAACAGATGCATAAATCTTACAAACCAACAAGTTATGTTGCTCAGTTAAATTTTAATAAATTTTCAACATAAAAGTGTGGGTCAATTATTATTCAACCCCTAGGTTTAATATTTTGTGGAATAACCCTTGTTTGCAATTACAGCTAATAATCGTCTTTTATAAGACCTGATCAGGCCGGCACAGGTCTCTGGAGTTATCTTGGCCCACTCCTCCATGCAGATCTTCTCCAAGTTATCTAGGTTCTTTGGGTGTCTCATGTGGACTTTAATCTTGAGCTCCTTCCACAAGTTTTCAATTGGGTTAAGGTCAGGAGACTGACTAGGCCACTGCAACACCTTGATTTTTTCCCTCTTGAACCAGGCCTTGGTTTTCTTAGCTGTGTGCTTTGGGTCGTTGTCTTGTTGGAAGATGAAATGACGACCCATCTTAAGATCCTTGATGGAGAAGCGGAGGTTCTTGGCCAAAATCTCCAGGTAGGCCGTGCTATCCATCTTCCCATGGATGCGGACCAGATGGCCAGGCCCCTTGGCTGAGAAACAGCCCCACAGCATGATGCTGCCACCACCATGCTTGACTGTAGGGATGGTATTCTTGGGGTCGTATGCAGTGCCATCCAATCTCCAAACGTCAAGTGTGTGGTTGGCACCAAAGATCTCGATCTTGGTCTCATCAGACCAGAGAACCTTGAACCAGTCTGTCTCAGAGTCCTCCAAGTGATCATGAGCAAACTGTAGACGAGCCTTGACATGACGCTTTGAAAGTAAAGGTACCTTACGGGCTCATCTGGAACGGAGACCATTGCGGTGGAGTACGTTACTTATGGTATTGACTGAAACCAATGTCCCCACTGCCATGAGATCTTCCAGGAGCTCCTTCCTTGTTGTTCTTGGGTTAGCCTTGACTCTTCGGACAAGCATGGCCTCGGCACGGGTGGAAACTTTCAAAGGCTGTCCAGGCCGTGGAAGCCTAACAGTAGTTCCATAAGCCTTCCACTTCCGGATGATGCTCCCAACAGTGGAGACAGGTAGGCCCAACTCCTTGGAAAGGGTTTTGTACCCCTTGCCAGCCTTGTGACCCTCCACGATCTTGTCTCTGATGGTTTTGGAATGCTCCTTTGTCTTTCCCATGTTGACCAAGTATGAGTGCTGTTCACAAGTTTGGGGAGGGTCTTACTTAGTCATAAAAGGCTTGAAAAAGAGATAATTAATCCAAACATGTGAAGCTCATTGTTCTTTGTGCCTGAAATACTTCTTAATACTTTAGGGGAACCAAACAGAATTCTTGTTGTTTGAGGGGTTGAATAATAAATGACCCTCTGAATAAACTTTTCACAATTTAAAAAAAAAATAAAAAAAGAAATAACATTCTTTTTTGCTGCAGTGCATTTCACACTTCCAGGCTGATCTACAGTCCAAATGTCACAATGCCAAGTTAATTCCGAATGTGTAAACCTGCTAAATCTGCAGCGGATTGAATACTACTTGTAGGCACTGTACGTTCGAGAATGGTTCAAGCACCAAAAACGTGGCTTTTCACAGTAAGGCTATGTACACACATTGCTGTCTGCATGCGTCCTGCGTCCCCAGCACAATCCCTCTCTCTTTCCTACTCACCGATCACGGACGTCTCGCTGTACGGCTGTCACAAATCTCCAGCAGCATTTCCTCTTTTGAAAATGGCTGCCACTTCATTATTCAATTAGTTTTTCCGTGCTTTCCCCGCCCACTGGCGCCCATGATTGGTTGCAGTCAGACACGCCCCCACGATGAGTGACAGCTGTCTCACTGCAAACAATCACAGCCGCCGGCGGACGGTTCAATATCGTGCAGTAAAATAAATAAATAAATAATAAAAAAAAATGCGGTTCCCCCATATTTGATACCAGCCAGGATAAAGCCGCACGGCTGGAAGCTGTTATTGTCAGGATGGGGAGCTCCACGTTATGGGGAGCCCACCACTCTAACAATATCACCCAGCAGCCGCCCGGAATTGCCGCATCTATTAGATGCGACAGTCCCGGGACTCCACCCATATCATCCCGAATTGCCCTGGTGCGGTGGCAATCGGGGTAGTAATGAGTTAATCATGCCAGGCGTCTCCCCGAGATACCTTCCATAATTAAACTGTAAGTGAAAGTAAATAAACACACACAACGAAAAATCCTTTAGTTGGAATAAAAGACAAAAAACACCTCATTTACCTCTTTATTAATCCCAAAACAACAATCCAGGTCCAAAGTAATCTACACGACACTGTCATCTCTGCTACATGAAGATGCAGAGAGCGATCTGTGCCTTCTCCACATAGCACCTGAACTGAACCACGCTGTAATCTGAGACTTCAGTCTGCAATGCAGAAGTCAAGATTACCAAATCTGCCCATGTTTTTCATTAGAGCCAGTAGCTCAATGGTTAGAGCACTCGACTCAAAAGCATTAGGTCACGAGTTCTAGTCCCGATAAAAAGAATAATTTATTTTTAAATTAGAATTATTTATTTATAATTATAATTTAATTTAATTATGCACTGAAAGGAGGAGCCGAACATCAGGTGTGAGCCACACCTCTAAAATTGGAGCAGTTCACAGAATGAGGCTGCATTGCTCTCTCTCTCTCTTTTTCTTTGTCTCTCAGTCTCTCAGTCTCTCTGTCTTTTTATCTCTCTCTTTTTATCAGTCTCTCTTTTTCTCATTTTCCCTCTCTCTCTCCTCTCTGCTCTCTCTTTTCTCTCTCTCCTCTCTCTCTTCTCTCTCTTTCTCGCTCTCTCTGTCTCTCTCAGTCTCTCAGTCTCTATCAGTCTCTCTCTCTTTCTCTCTCTCTTTGTCTCTCTCAGTCTCGGTCTTTCTCTCTCTTTTTCTCTCTCTCTTTTTATCAGTCTCTCTTTTTCTCTTTTTCCCTCTCACCTCTCTCCTCTCTCTCTTCTCTCTCTCTCTCTTTTCTCTCTCTCTCTCTCAGTCTCTCTCAGTCTCTGAGTCTCTCTCTCAGTCTCTCTCTCAGTCTCTCTGTCTCTCTCAGTCTCTCTGTCTCGCTCTCTCTTTCTCTGTCTCTCTTTGTTTCTCTCAGTCTCTCTCAGTCTATCTCTTTTTCTCTCTCTCTCTTTTTCTCTCTCTCTCTTTTTCTCAATCTCTCTTTTCTCTTCCCTCCTCTCTCTCTCCTCTTTCTTCTCTCTCTCTTCTCTCTCTCTCCTCTCTCTTTTCTCTCTCTCTCCTCTCTCTTTTCTCTCTCTCTTCTCTCTCTTCTCTCACCTCTCTCTCTCTCTTTTCTCTCTCTTTTTATCTCCCTCTTCTCTCTCTTTTTTCTCTCTTCTCTCTCTCTCTCAGACCTGGTGATGATCAGCTGATGCTGTCAACTGACGGCATCAGCTGACACAATAAGTTGAGTGGTGAGGCCGGCTTTTTACCGCCCCGCCGGCTAAACTATCAGCTGATGCTGTCGGACAGGAGTCTGCACAGAAGTAGGTAGTTTTTTTTGGGGTTTTTTTGCACTGATGCATCATCTGATTGTATAAAAGCCGTTTAGACAATCAGCTGCTGTGTCATGTGATTCAGGCCCTAGAACCTAACACATCATCTGATCGTTTTGCCTTCCAGAAAACCGATCAGATGATATTGGATCCGGATTGGACGGTGCTGGACCCTTGACATAGGATTACTGCGGAGGGGGGTTCTTTATTTCAATAAAGATGGAGTCACTAATTGTGTTGTGTTTTATTTCTAATAAAATTATTTTTCTGTGTGTTGTGTTTTTTTCTATCTGTACTAGAAATTCATGGTGGCCATGTCTAATATTGGCGTGACACCATGAATTTCGGGCTTAGGGCCAGTTGATAATATACAGCTAGCCCTAACCCCATTATTACCCAGTGAGCCACCCGTCACCAGGGCAGCTGAAAGAGTTGGATACAGAGCCATAAGATGGCGCTTCTATGAAAGCGCCATTTTCTGGGGCGGTTGCGGACTGCAATTCGCAGCATGGGTGCCCAGAAAGCTTGGGCACCCTGATCTGCGGATTCCAATCCCCAGCTGCCTAGTTGTACCTGGCTGGATACAAAAATTGGGCAAAGCCCACGTCATTTTCTTTTAATTATTTCATGAAATTCATGAAATAATTAAAAAAAAAATGGGCTTCCCTATATTTTTGGTTCTCTCCTGGGTACAAATAGGTAGCTGGGGGTCGGGGGCAGCCCGTAGCTGACTGCTGTACCCGGCTAGCATACAAAAACATGGCAAAAAAAAGGAGGTTCTGAGTTTTAGTTGGCCATGCATAGTAAAAGAATAAGAAGTGCAACTATAATAATGCAAAATATTTATTTAGAAAAATATAAAACATGAAGCACTTTCATTTTACATAAGACCTTAATAAATACAGATAGGTGAATGAGAATACAGAGTCAGATAATCCCTGTTAAGGGCCTCAGCAGCATAAAATAGAAGGGTATATCTCATATCCCCTTGCATGTGGTCTATAACCCAAGTCATGCATAAGGATCTCCACAAGAAGACCCAAAGAGAATTCCAAGTGGAGAAGAAAGAAGATCCAGCCCTACATAGAGGGACCAAGCTTACCCATATGTAAAGTACAAGTGTCGCCGCTGCAAAAGGTCCTGTGGGGAAAGAGGAAAGCCCCGACGCGTTTCGCAATGCTTCCTCGGGGGGCTGTGCCATATGGGTAAGCTTGGTCCCTCTATGTAGGGCTGGATCTTCTTTCTTCTCCACTTGGAATTCTCTTTGGGTCTTCTTGTGGAGATCCTTATGCATGACTTGGGTTATAGACCACATGCAGGGGGATATGAGATATACCCTTCTATTTGATGCTGCTGAGGCCCTTAACAGGGATTATCTGACTCTGTATTCTCATTCACCTATCTGTATTTATTAAGGTCTTATGTAAAATGAAAGTGCTTCATGTTATATATTTTTCTAAATAAATATTTTGTATTATTATAGTTGCACTTCTTATTCTTTTACTATGCATGGCCAACTAAAACTCAGAACCTCCTTTTTCTTGCATAACTTAATCCTGAGTGGCCCTTTACATACCATTATTCATCCATGTTTGATCCTTTT
Source organism: Anomaloglossus baeobatrachus (assembly GCF_048569485.1). Taxonomy (NCBI): domain Eukaryota; kingdom Metazoa; phylum Chordata; class Amphibia; order Anura; family Aromobatidae; genus Anomaloglossus; species Anomaloglossus baeobatrachus. The sequence continues at coordinate 627,195,628 of NC_134355.1, forward strand.
TTGTTTAAAAACATGGCAAAGCCCATGTAATATTTTGGGGGGGAAACTCCTGCATACAGTCCTGAATGGAGTATGCTGAGCAATATAGTTCTGCAGCTGCTGTCTGTCTGTATGGAGGAGAGCAGACAGCAGCTGCAGAACTACTAGGCTCAGCATGCTCCATTCACTAGTGTATGCAGGAGAGCAGACAGCAGCTGCAGAACTACAAAACTCAGCATACTCCATCCAGGACTGTATGCAGGAGTTTTTTGCCCACCGAAAAAATGACGTGGGCTTTGCCATATTTTTGTATGCTTGCTAGCCAGGTACAGCAGGCAGGTACGGCTGCCCCCAACCCCCAGCTGGTTATTTGTACCCGGCTGGAAACTAAAAAAATAGGGAAGCCCTTTTTTTTTACTTATTTCATGAATTTCATGAAATAATAAAAAAAAAAAATCGACATAAGCATCGCCCCATTTTTGTGTCCAGCCAGGTACAACTAGGCAGCTGGGGATTGGAATCTGCAGCACAGGTTAGCCCGAGCTTTCTGGGCCCCTCTGCTGCGAATTGCAGTCTGCAACCGAACCAGAAAATGGCGCTTTCATAGAAGCGCCATCATCTGGAACTGTATCCAACTCTTCCAGCTGCCCTGAAGCCGGGTGGCTCACTGGGTAATAATGATTTAATACTAGCTTTGTTTTACTAGCTAGTATTAAGCCAGAGATTCTTAATGTCAGGCACGTTTGACCCGGCCATTAAGAATCTCCAATAAAGGGTTAAAAAAAGGGCACCACACAGAGAAAAATACTTTAATAGAAATAAATACACAGACACACTTAGAGACTCCATGTTTATTACTCCCTGTCACCCCTCCACGATCCATGGTCTTCTGTCTTTTTTCTCCTTCAACCCATGCAGCTCTGCTACATCAGACAATGCTGCATGGGAGGAAGACGCTGCTGCTCCCCATGCAGACTATTCACTCAGTGAGAGTGAGCAGAGGCTGCAGGCTGTAAGCGGTGATGTCATCGCTGACAAGCGGGTTACCATAGCAACGGTGCTCCAATCACGTGATTCCCAATGCCACTATTTACCGGCTGTGACAGCTAGTTCCTGCATGTGGGCTGACTCTGTAAAGAGCGCACACATGCAGGAACGGGGAGTCGACCATATGTCAGAGCATTTTGCCGGTACACGGACATGCTGGAACGATCAACGCGTACCGGAGAGATGCACTGACAGGACCTAGCATGACGTCATAGTCATGTGACCAGTCTGTAGCCAATGAGATAATAGACACGTGACTGGTCACATGCTATTTTGACATCACGATAGGTCCTATCATCAGTGCTGGTTACCGGGAGGATGCAGCGATTATCAGAAGGAAAAGCGGCGAGAGACAGAGTGCAGGACGCATCGCGGGGACCTGTAAGTGTAATGGCAATGTTTATTAACTGTATGTGTACATTTATAATGTGTTTTTATGTGTTTGTGTTTGCCTCCCATTGTTTTCAATGGGGTTCGAGAGGTTCGTCAAACGGTTCGTCGAACCGAACTTGAAGGGGGCCTCCGTTCGACAAACCGAACCGAACTCGAGCCTTCAGAGGCTCGCTCATCTCTATTTTTAACCCACTATCCCGGCAGACATGGGCTTCTGCACAGGGCACGGTCACTATGTGCTCACTTCCGCCATTCACACGCCACAGCTGAACGACTTGCATCGCTCCAGAAGTCTTTCGGAATGCCGGTTCACCGTCTGAAATGCGATGTGCCGACACGCTGGAATTCAACTCTCCAGATGTTGCAGCAACTGTGGCAGCACCGCCGAGCCCTGGTGCAGTACGTTATCGTATAGCCTCGGTTAACGATATCCAGAGGTGGGACAGATTACGGTGCTGGAGTGGTCTCAGATCAAGGAGCTATGCACCCTTCTGCACAGTTTCGACATGCCAGGAAGATGTTTAGTGCTGACAATGCCATTATCAGCATGACAATTCCAGTCATTTACATGCTGGAGCAACTGTAAACAGTATTCAGAGTCAGGTGGTGGGACAAGAGGAAGGGGAGAAAATACAGGAGGATTCATATGCGAAAGGGATACCAAGATCTACAAGGTCCAGACGGTCAGCAGCACCAAGGCAGCAGACATGGGACGGTGGGGGAGAGGGATTAACAAGGGCGCATGGTAACAGCCAAACTGTTGAGGAAGGTGCAGGAGCCCAGGAAGAAATGGAGGACGCACTGGCGATGGGCATGGAAGACTCAGTAGATGAGGGAGACCTTGATCACATTTCTGTTGTGCGAGGTTGGGGGGAGAGGGCAGAGGAAAGAAGCATGAGTCTCACCTCGCTGCCACCAACACAGCAAGGACTTGGTCCTCCTGGATGTGCAAGACACATGAGCGCCTTCTTGCTGCACTACCTACAACATGACCCTCGGATTGTCAGAATTCGAAGTAATGCTGACTACTGGGTTGCCACACCATTAGATCCCCGGTACAAGTCAAAATTTGGTGAAATAATTCCAGCCATTGAAAGGGACGCACGTATGCAGGAGTATAAGCAGAAGCTGTTACGCAATCTTAGCTCAGCTTTTCCAATAAACACCAGTGGTGCACAGAGTGAATCTCACAGTTCTAACTTGCCAACCATGGGACTGTCGAGTCATCATCACTCAAACCGTACCAGCAACACCGTATATTGTGGTAAAAGCAATTATATGGAATCGTTTCATGAATTTTTTAGACCATCCTTTGCAAGGCCACAAGACACAAGATGTCTGACACATAGTCAACGCCTGGAGTGGATGATACAGGAGTATCTCCAAGTGAATATCGATGCCGTTGTACCGCCCAGTGCTCGGCCGCAGCCGAGCCGCTCTGATCCGGGCTCGCTGGTGGGTGGCTTGAGTGCCTGTGGTCACTTTGATCTGAAAGGGGCTGGCGGTTTAGGGGACATAGGTGTACTGCCGGAGCCGTGATTAAGTTCGTGATGCCACCCACGGGATGTGCTGAAGGTGGACACCACCGCTGCGGTTTACGGGACACCCGAGGGAGATGTTGCACAGCAAGTTGTTAACCCCTCCGTGGGTAGGGATGGTTTGCCCAGGACCCGTTGGTGGAGTAGTTGTTGGGAGGTGCAGGGAGATGGGCAGCCAGAGGGCACTGGTGTACTCACGATTAGAGACACACACATATCTCTGGTAAACCAAGGTGATGGTGGTAGGTGCCCGCAGCTGGCTGCAGTCTGGTCCCCCACCTGGTTGGTGGTCTCTGCCTTTCTCCTGCACCAGTTTGTTATGATGGACTACCTGAACTTGCAATACAGGAGTCCGCTCCCCGGCTTGTAGATGTCAGAAGAGCCTTTTGCCCGCAGACGCTGGCCCGTGGGATCTCTTTGCCATGGCGGTGGCTTTCTATCCCCGTCGTTGGGCTGTTGTCTTCAGTCGGGACTTTGGGTGGGAAAGGACCTATAGTCCTGACTGCAATCAGTTAATTAGCTAGCCCCCAGTAGCTTCTGGACCTAGCTGCAGGTTCTGAGTACCCCTCTTTGTGCTCTGGTTTCCAGTCGGTTCCCCGGGTCGGTACCGGTGAGCCACTACCCTTTCCCGGTCCACCTCGGTTCCACCGAGCCATCTTCCCGACTCCTGCAGGCAGAGGCCTCCATCTGCCTCCTAGCCAAAGGTGCCCGGGCTCCTACCTAGGCCTGACCTCCTCCACTGAACTCTCAAAACAAACTCCTAAACTCAACTGTCTTGTGTTTCGTGCCTCAGGCTCTCTGAACTCCTCGGTCGGCATGCCAACCGCCTGGCTCCGCCCCCCTGGTGTGTCCATCAAGCCCTGAGGGAGGTGACTAGGGTTTTAATGTTTGGCTGGTGTTACCTAGTGAGGGACTGGTGTTGTGCGGGGCTCTATCTGTGACTACCTGGCTGGTCCAGGGCGTCACACTCCCACTTGGTTAACCACAGACCGTCTGCGGGCTGTACGACCACCACCGTTTATTTTTCTGAACTGAAAAAGATAAAAGATAACATATGTACAATTATAATACCAGTATTTACAATCAAGCATACTTCTGGTTTCTTCCCTTGTGGGAGGCATGTTTCTTAAATGTTGCGGAACATTTTTATTAACCGGGAACGGGACGGGACCAGGTCCTTTCCATTTTGCCCACCCAAGCAAACCTAACCCTTGATGCTGCCTCTAAAAACAGGTCAGCACCCCTTTTCCCCAGTCCAGGAAACGGGTTCAGGTCCGGGTGTTGCCCAAATGGGCCGGATAATAAGTTCCTTACCCGGCAGTCTCTCAGAGGCCCCACGTCTAGTGGACCCCTGACCCGAAGGGTTGTCTCCGGGCTGCATGGTGACGGGACCTCGGCCTACAACATCCAGTAGGCTCATCCCCCAACTAGCCTCTCCGGAGACTGTAGGACCTGAAAGGGTGGTCCGGGAACTATTTAAAACACTTAACTTCGCTGCCGGCGCAGCTTCCTTGGCAACTTTCCCTCAGTCCACCACAGGGCAGCAAGGGTCCCCAATGCCACCATCACCCATGGGCGACACTGTCCATAAAGACCCCATCTTCCACTGCCTGCAGCGTGGGTACGGTTACTCCTCCAGACCGGCTCTATCAACGGGAACTGTTCTCACTCCAACTCATCTTGTCGTCCTCCACCAGGGCTCCGATCCCAGATGGAGCCCACTGAGGCTCCAACCACAGCGGCGTTCAACAAGTCAGGCAAGATCCTCTTCCCTTCCACCCTGTGTGTGGGGTGGCGTCTCCCGGGGAACTCGGAGCCGTTCAACAAAGGGACAGAGTCATTATATCAGGAGCAGGTTCTTTAAAACTTTTCAACTTTAACTTTTAACTTCGGGGGTTAACTTACAGGTGCGGCTACCATTGCAGGGGACCGTACTGCACCAATGTCGACCGGGACACTGGGCCCCTCTTCCAGGTGCAATACATCCCCGGGTTGTGAACCTCCAATGGGAACGGTGGCGGTGGTAGCGTGGACGGCACCGCTTCCTCCAGGAGATGTGCTACGCAGGCTTCACTTGTTACGGTGCTGGCAGGCTCCAGTTCCCAGCTGATAGGGAATGATATGGGGGTCTGCGTGGCTTTATCCTGGCGTGGCACGGCTGAGGCAGCCCTCTGTTCACGGGCCCACACCACGGCAACCATCCTCCGGACTTCCGCCTTTCAGTCGAGCACCTGCTGCAGCATTTGTGCTCTTACCCGGACGCAGAATCGCGCCAGCTCTTGCTCCAGCCAGGCAGCAGTTCCCGCAGGTAGCTGGTTAGGGCTGCGGTCCTCCGCATCAAAAGCCACTCCACTGCTGCCACTGCTGAGGCCCGCCACTCTGGTGGCGGGCACCGCGCCGCTCTCCTCCCTGAACGCCGACATCTCCCATCCGCTCCCCCTTGGTCTTTTTGCGGCACTCCTCTCTCCGGCCGGTAAGTTTCATTTTGTGACTTCCGGCTTTTCTTTACGGCCGTGTTCCCAGGGGGCGGGGCTTCAGCTTTCGCGCTTTTTTTGCGGGGATGACGACTCTGGCGGGAATTTACGCGCCAAAAGATGGCGGCAAGATGGCGGATCTTGAAAATTTTACAACGGATCACCACTGACTGTCCATACAAGGAGCACTTCACTAGGTAAGTGAATGGGTAAGAATCCTGTTCGTGACGCCAGAAGAGTCGATGTGTACCGCCCCGTGCTCGGTCGTAGCCAAGCTGCTCGGATCCGGGCTTGCTGGTGGGGGGCTCGAGCACTTCGGGACCCGGGGGCCCTGTGGTCACTTCAATCTGAAAGGGGCTGGCGGTTTAGGGGGCATAGGTGTACGGCCGGAGCCGTGGTTAAGTTCGTTACGCCACCCACGGGATGTGGTGAAGGTGGACACCACCGCTGCGGTTTACGGGGCACCCGGGGGAGATGTTGCGCAGCAAGTTGTTAACCCCTCCGTGGGTAGGGATGGTAGCCCCAGGACCCGTTGGTGGAGTTGTTGGGAGGTGCAGGGAGATGGGCAGCCAGAGGGCACTGGTGTACTCACGATTAGAGACACACACATATCTCTGGTAAACCAAGGTGATGGTGGTAGGTGCCCGCAGCTGGCTGCAGTCTGGTCCCCCACCTGGTTGGTGGTCTCTGCCTTTCTCCTGCACCAGTTTGTTATGATGGACTACCTGAACTTGCAATACAGGAGTCCGCTCCCCGGCTTGTAGATGTCAGAAGAGCCTTTTGCCCGCAGACGCTGGCCCGTGGGATCTCTTTGCCATGGCGGTGGCTTTCTATCCCCGTCGTTGGGCTGTTGTCTTCAGTCGGGACTTTGGGTGGAAAAGGACCTATAGTCCTGGCTGCAATCAGTTAATTAGCTAGCCCCCAGTAGCAACCTAGCTTCAGGGTCTGAGTACCCCCCTTTGTGCTCCGGTTTTCAGACGGTTCCCCGGGTCGGTACCGGCGGGCCACTACCCTGTCCCGGTCCACCTCAGTTCCACCGAGCCGTCTTCCCGGCTCCTGCAGGCAGAGGCCTCCATCTGCCTCCCAGCCAAAGTTGCCCGGGCTCCTACCCTGGCATCTGTCAGTCTGCTGCAGGCCTGTCACACAGGCCTGACCTCCTCCACTGAACTCTCAAAACAATCTCCTAAACTCAACTGTCTTGTGTTCCCTGCCTCAGGCTCTCTGAACTCCTCAGTGGGCGTGCCAACCGCCTGGCTCCGCCCCATGGTGTGTCCATCAAACCCTGAGGGATGTGACTAGGGTTTTAATGTTTGGCTGGTGTTACCTAGTGAGGGACTGGTGTTGAGCGGGGCTGTATCTGTGACTACCTGGCTGGTCCAGGGTGTCACATCATGATTCTGCAACTGGAGCCTTGCTCATTTTGGGCTTCCAATCTGGAAAAATGGCCTGAGCTCGCCACTTACGCCTTGGAGATCTTGTCATGTCCCGCAGCCAGCGTTCTCTCTGAACGTGTCTTCAGTGCTGCTGGGTGTGTGGTGACAGATAAGCGCACGCGTCTGTCCAGTGACAATGTAGACAGACTAACGTTCATCAAGATGAACAAGTCATGGATCCGCAAGGACTTTTCTACCCCGGTGTCATTCTGGGGAGAGTAAAGGCTTGAGGATTTTTGATTGTGCTTCATGCAAATCAACATGTTAAGTTTCCAGCTGTGGGACAATTGATGCCACTGAAGTGGTGTCCGTGGCCCAATTTTGAAGAAATGGAGACTCTGGTTGGAGTCCCCTTGCTGTGTTATAGATGATCGTTCATCAAGATGAACAAGTCATGGATCCGCAAGGACTTTTCTACCCCTGTGTCATCCTGGGGAGAGTAAAGGCTTGTGGATTTTTGATTGTGCTTCCTTTAAATCAACATCTTAAGTTTGCAGCTGTGGGACAATTGATGCCACTTAAGTGGTGTCTGTGGCCCAATTTTTTGAAAAAATGGAGACTCTGGTTGGAGTCCCCTTGCTGTGTTTTACATGATTTTAGAAGCGCATGACATGCCTATATCTGTGTCTTCTCCTCCTTTTACTCATCCAGCTCTTTTCTTTCAGCAAGAGTATATATACTTGTCCCTTTTCCATGTGTTTGTGGTGTCTTCTGAGTTGTTTGTCACCTTTTGGACACCTTAGAAGTAGAGATGAGCGAACCGGTCCCGGTTCGGCTCGAGGTCGGTTCGCCGAACGGACCTCCCGTTCGAGTTCGGCTCGTCGAACGTTCGACGAACCGAACTCGAGCCAATAGGAAACAATGGCAGGCAATCACAAACACAGTAAAACACCTAGAAAACACCCTCAAAGGTGTCCAAAAGGTGACAAACAACTCAAACACATTGGAAAGTGACAAGGACATATACTCATGCGAAAACAAAACAGCTGGACAAGGAAAAAGAGGAGGACACACAGATATAGGCATGGCACGCCATTCTAAAATCATGTAAAACACCGCAAGGTGACTCCAAGCATAGTCTCCCTTTTTTTCCAAAAATTGGGCCCCACACCCACCCACCCATTCAGTGGCAGCAGTTGGGCCCCAGTTGTACAATTCACAGCTAGATTTGCAGCAAGCACATTCAAAAATACGCCATTCTTATCCGTCCCCAGGATGACACCGGGGTAGGTAGCAAAGTCTTTCCTGATCCCAGCTCTGTTCATCTTGGCTTCTTTTAAAAACACAGCAAGCAAGGGTTACTCCAAGCGGAGTCTCCCTTTTTTTCCAAAAATTGTGCCCCACACACACGCACCCATTCAGTGGCAGCACTTGTGCCCTAGTTGTACACTTCACAGCTAGATTTGCATCAAGCACATTCAAAAATACGCCATAATTAACCGTCCCCAGCATGACACCGGGGTAGGTAGCAAAGTCTTTCCTGATCCCAGCTCTGTTCATCTTGGCTTCTTTTAAAAACACAGCAAGCAAGGGTTACTCCAAGCGGAGTCTCCCTTTTTTTCCAAAAATTGTGCCCCACACACACCCACCCATTCAGTGGCAGCACTTGTGCCCTAGTTGTACACTTCACAGCTAGATTTGCATCAAGCACATTCCAAAATACGCCATTCTTATCCGTCCCCAGGATGACACCGGGGTAGGTAGCAAAGTCTTTCCTGATCCCAGCTCTGTTCATCTTGGCTTCTTTTAAAAACACAGCAAGCAAGGGTTACTCCAAGCGGAGTCTCCCTTTTTTCCAAAAATTGGGCCACACAGACACCCACCCCATCAGTGGCAGCACTTGGGCCCTAGTTGCAAACAGGATGTTTTGATTTGCATCAAGCACATTCCAAAATACGCCATTCTTATCCGTCCCCAGGATGACACCGGGGTAGGTAGCAAAGTCTTTCCTGATCCCAGCTCTGTTCATCTTGGCTTCTTTTAAAAACACAGCAAGCAAGGGTTACTCCAAGCGGAGTCTCCCTTTTTTCCAAAAATTGGGCCCCACACAGACACCTTATCAGTGGCAGCACTTGTGCCCTAGTTGCAAACAGGATATTTTGATTTGCATCAAGCACATTCCAAATCAACAAGCATTTACTCTCCCCAGGATGACACAGGGGTAGTAAATTCCTTCTGGATCCATGACTTGTTCATTTTGATGAACGTCAGTCTGTCCACATTGTCACTGGACAGACGCGTGCGCTTATCTGTCAGCACACACCCAGCAGCACTGAATACACGTTCAGAGACAACGCTGGCAGCTGGACACGACAAAATCTCCAAGGCGTAAGTTGCGAGCTCTGGCCATTTTTCTAGGTTTGAAGCCCAAAAGGAGCAAGGCTCCAGTTGCACAGTCATGGCATCGATGTTCATTTGGAGATACTCCTGTATCATCCTCTCCAGCCGTTGACTATGTGTCAGACTTGTTGTCTCTGGTGGCCTTGCAAAAGAGGGTCTAAAAAAATTATGAAAAGATTCCATAAAATTGCTGTTACCGGCACCAGATACGGTCCTACTGGTACGGGTAGACTGTTGAAGATGACGAGACCGTCCCATGTTTGTCAAGTTACAACTGGGAGATTCCCTCCCTGCACCTGCACGGTTGTTTGGTGGAAAAGCCGAGCTAAGATCGAGTAACAGCTTCTGCTGATACTCCTGCATACGTGCGTCCCTTTCTATGGCTGGAATTATGTCACAAAATTTGGACTTGTACCGGGGATCTAATAGTGTGGCAATCCAGTAGTCATCATCACTTCTAATTTTGACAATACGACTGTCATGTTGGAGGTAGTGCAACAAAAAGGCACTCATGTGTCTTGCGCAGCCATGCGGACCAAGTCCACGCTGTGTTTGTGGCATAGAGGTGCTACCCGTTCTTTCTTCCTCTGACATCTCCCCCCAACCTCTTTCAACTGAAATTTGACCAAGGTCTCCCTCATCCGCTGAGTCTTCCATGTCCATGGACAGTTCGTCCTCCATTTCTTCATGTTCTCCTGCACCTTGCTCAACATTTCGCCTGCTACTATGCGCCCTTGTCGATCCCTGTCCCCCATGGTCCCATGCCTGCTGCGTTGGTGATGATGAACGTCTGGACCTTGGTGATGTTGTTGTCCCTTGCGCATATGAATCCTCCTGTAGTTCCTCCCCTTCATGTTGTCCCACCCCCTGACTCCGAATAGTGTTTAGCGTGTGCTCCAGCATGTAAATGACTGGAATCGTCATGCTGATAATGGCATTGTCAGAGCTAAACATATTCGTCGCCATGTCGAAACTGTGCAGAAGGGTGCATAGGTCCTTGATCTGAGACCACTCCATCAGGGTGATCTGCCCCACCTCTGCATCTCGTTGGCCCAGGCTATACGTCATGACGTATTGCACCAGGGCTCTGCGGTGCTGCCACAGTCGCTGTAACATGTGGAGAGTTGAATTCCAGCGTGTCGCCACATCGCATTTCAGGCGATGAACCGGCAGGCCGAAAGACTTCTGGAGCGATGCAAGTCGCTCTGCTGCGGCGCTTGAACGGCGGAAGTGAGCTGACAGTTTTCGTGCCCTGTTCAGAAGGCCATCTAGGCCGGGATAGTGTGTTAAAAATTGCTGGACGACAAGGTTCAACACGTGAGCCATACAAGGTACGTGTGTCACCTTGCCCTGGCGAAGTGCCGCACCCAGGTTTGCAGCATTGTCGCACACGGCCTTACCAGGCTGCAGTTTGAGTGGAGACAACCATTTATTAAACTCGGACCGCAGAGCTGACCACAACTCCTCAGCTGTGTGACTCTTATTCCCAAGACATGTCAAGCTAAAGACCGCCTGATGCCGTTGCGCTCTGCTGCCAGCATAGTAATGAGGGCTGCGTGATTCCTTCTGCGCAGTGAGAACGCTGGTGGCCTGACCAGGCAGGCTTGGGGCGGAGGTGGAGGACCCAGATGAGGTGGAGGATGCAGAAGCTGTGGCGGAACTTGGACAGACAGAGGATTGACACACAAGTCGTGGGGACGGCAAGACTTGTGCAGCAGACCCTTCACCATCTATCACCATAGTTACCCAGTGCCCAGTCAGCGACATGTAACATCCCTGTCCATGCTTACTGGTCCAAGTATCGGTGGTGAAATGCACCCGTTCACACACAGAGTTTCTCAAGGAAGCGGTGATGTTGTGTGCGACATGCTGGTGTAGCGCGGGCACACCTTTCTTAGAGAAGTAGTGGCGACTAGGCATCTGGTACTGGGGCACAGCGACAGACATAAGGTCTCTAAAATCCTGTGTGTCCACTAGGCGGAAAGGCAGCATTTCGGTAGCCAACAGCTTACAGAGGGATAGAGTCAACCTCTTAGCTTTGTCATGGGTCGGAGGAAGTGGCCTTTTATTTGACCACATCTGAGGGACAGAGATCTGGCTGCTGTGTGTAGACGGTGTTGAGTAGGATGTCCCTGGAAAAATGCAGGTTTGTGGGGAAAGTGCAGGCGGAGACATGATGTTGCCTTGATCCAACGTTGGTGCTATCGATGTCTGAGAGAGCTGTACACACTCACTTGTTTCCCCTTCCAAACCAACTGACGACCTACCAAGCAAACTGCCTGTTGCGGTTACAGTGGTGGAAGTTTTGCGTGGAAAAACAGGTGTGACAGCTGTCCCCACAGTCCTAGAAGATGAAGAGCGCGCGGATGCACTGGAAGGGGCGGGCGGTGGATGGTTCGCTCCGCTAGGCCGCATTGCAGCACGGTGAGTGTTACGAACCGGCGCCGCCATAGCCGCAAGCAGCCTTCTGCGGTTCCTGTTGCGCCCAGGCGCCGGCTGCCGTTCTTGGCCGTGCCTCGGGTGGTCCAGTTGGCTGTTCCTTCCACCACGTCTAAGTGTGGAGAGGCGGCTAGTGTGCATGCGTGCGCCGATTTACCCCAGCCAGAGTTTAAGCCCGGTGTTTTGCCTAGTGAGCATGCTCAGCCTGTTTGTGTTATGTCTGAGACTAAGTCCCCAGTTCAGGCTACTGAGCATGCTCAAACTGATAGTCTGCTTTCTAAGCCTGTGGCTCAGGTTACTGAGCATGTTCAGGCACTTAGTGCATCAGAGGCTAGGTCCGGTAAGGACCTCACTGAGCATGTCCGTGAGGTGGCAGGTCCTGATAGGGCAGAGGGTGTCAGGTGTCCTGATGACGTGGCAACTCCGGACTGGCTCACAGAGGCCCGCCCCTATGATCTGGCACCTCAGTATTGGTCGTCAGACGATGACTGGTGAAGTGTTTGGGGCGTGGCTGCCATGAGGTCATCAATGACGTGGCGGTTCCAGATAGGTCGCATGTGACGTCACTGATGACATGGCACTCTGCTATTGGACCTTGGTGGTTCCACCCTGGGTTTGGGGCGGACCCAGGTTATAAAAGGGGCTGGAGACAACATGGAGGTGCGCAGTCTTCACTTTTGCTCAGTCAGAGCACACCTCCATGTTAGAGCCTCATTGTGGCATAAGCCTATGTTGGGAAGCGGTAGGTAGGGTTAGGCGAACGGTGCCTGTCACGCCAAGATTCGTGGCTCGGCACATCAGGGTCAGACGCCGTGCTTCCCTCCTGCCATTCCAGTCTTGCTATAGCAGCCCAGTGGCGTTAACTGGGCTGCGGCTGCTGTGCTTCCTGTCCGATTGTGCCCCCTACGCACACGGACAACGCACCTGCTGCGCCACCTGTCCGATTGTGCCCCTACGCACACGGACAACGCACCTGCTGCGCCACCTGTCCGGTTGTGCCCCCTACGCGCACGGACAGCGTACTCCAGGACCCCTGTGGAGTTAACAGGGTGTTCCTTATTTTCCTCGGCTTCCCGGTCAACGCTACTGGTGTACCCATCTGGCCTGACGTGTCCTACACACACGTGGCCAGTCGAGAGGTGGCCAGAAACGCTAATCGGAGGACCGCTCGGCCTGACGTGTCCTACACACGTGGCCGACAGGGCGCTTTCGTGGCGGTCTTCCGGTCAACGCTACCTGGTTACCACCCGGCCTGACGTGTTTCCTGCACACGTGGTTGGTGTAGCGCTAGGTGCACCAAAACGCTAATCGGGTTGTCGTCCGGTCTGACGTGTCCCAACACACGTGACCGGTTCCCAGAGTTCCTGGGTTATCTCAGAGCCATCCAGCTCTATAGTCTCCGCCTAACCCTCAGGTGCCAGCAGCTCCATTGTCATCTGGAGCACGGTGGGCCCCGACTGGCGATTAGGATATATACCCGTTGGTCCTAATCTGCCGGTCCCCCCGTAACAGTGAGCTTCCCACCGGGACTTATGATATTTATTCATGTGACGATTCATGGAAGAAGTTGTCAAACTGCTGAGGTTTTGACCTCTACTAAGAGAATCATGACAAATGTTACATATCACATGAGTTGGGCGATCTTTTTCGATGTCAAAAAAGGACCAGGCTAGGCAAGGCTTAGAGGCCATGCGACCTGTTGATCCACCCCGAATAATGCTCATAGGCAGAGTGGTGGCTGAGGATGCAGTTGTAGATGTGCTACCAGTGCTCCGACTCTGTCCAGGAAGGCGCAAGGTAACTTCGTCGTCGGTTGCATCCTCCTCCACCGCCTCTGTTGACCTCCTCGAGTGCCTGACTGGGGGTTGACAGTAGGTGGGATCTAGAACGTCATCATCAATTGTTGTGTTTGCACTCCCCTCCCCCTCAGACCGAGCCTCTTCTTGCCCTGACCGAATATTTAAGTTGTCATCCCAATCGGGTATCTGCGTCTCATCTTCATCAGTATGTTCCTCATTGTCTATAACCACAGGTGTTACAGTTTGTGACAAAGGGTCAACATTATGCTCAGAAACTTGGTCCTCACGGCCTGAATCAGAGTCACAAAGGTTCTGGGCATCACTGCAGACCATTTCCTGTTCTGTACTCACTGTAGCTTGGGAGCAGACCTCTGATTCCCAGGCTATAGTGTGACTGAACAGCTCTGCAGAATCAGCCATCTCAGGTCCACCATACTGTGCAGGGCTGATGGAGACTTCAGAGCTGGGAGAAATCAAGTGTGATTGGGATGACAACTCAGAGGACTGGTGTTTTTTGGATGCGGTACTTGAAGTGGCTGAGAGGGCACTTGTTGGACCACTTGAGATCCATTCAAGCATTTTCCTTTTTTGCCCATCATCTACCTTTCTTCCTGTTGTTCGTGTCCGTAAAAAAGGGAGCACATCGGATTGTCCACGGTAAGTAGTAGACATCTTACTTTTGCTGGTAGATGGTCTATCTTCAGCAGATGATAATGGAGCTTTGCCACCTTCCCCACGGACAAAACCTTTTTTGCCTTTTCCACCACGCCTCTTCCCCTTTCCACCAGCATCTGTCATTTTGCCACTCATGTTGATTGCGACAAGATTGTGGACTGAAAATGTGGTAGTAAAAATTGAGAGGTGGTGAAGATTGCAGTGGTGGTCTAGCTTTATTAACAGCAGAATAATAAAGAATAAATATCCCTGACAATGCAACTTAGTTATAATTAGTTGGAGTGTGCAACGCAGGCAGACGTGCTGCAAATGTCTTGGCACTAGTGGGACTATAGCAAAGTCCAATAGCCACGTATAGGATGCCACTAGGTACACTGAGTGTTTGCTAGTATAATGGCTTAGTTATAATTAGTTGGAGTGTGCAACGCAGGGAGATGCGCGCTGCAAATGTCTTGGCACTAGTGGGACTATAGCAAAGTCCAATAGCCACGTATAGGATGCCACTAGGTACACTGAGTGTTTGTTAGTATAATGGCTTAGTTATAATTAGTTGGAGTGTGCAACGCAGGGAGATGCGCGCTGCAAATGTCTTGGCACTAGTGGGACTATAGCAAAGTCCAATAGCCACGTATAGCATGCCACTAGGTACACTGAGTGTTTGCTAGTATAATGGCTTAGTTATAATTAGTTGGAGTGTGCAACGCAGGCAGATGCGCGCTGCAAATGTCTTGGCACTAGTGGGACTATAGCAAAGTCCAATAGCCACGTATAGGATGCCACTAGGTACACTGAGTGTTTGCTAGTATAATGGCTTAGTTATAATTAGTTGGAGTGTGCAACGCAGGCAGACGTGCTGCAAATGTCTTGGCACTAGTGGGACTATAGCAAAGTCCAATAGCCACGTATAGGATGCCACTAGGTACACTGAGTGTTTGCTAGTATAATGGCTTAGTTATAATTAGTTGGAGTGTGCAACGCAGGCAGATGCGCGCTGCAAATGTCTTGGCACTAGTGGGACTATAGCAAAGTCCAATAGCCACGTATAGGATGCCACTAGGTACACTGAGTGTTTGCTAGTATAATGGCTTAGTTATAATTAGTTGGAGTGTGCAACGCAGGCAGACGTGCTGCAAATGTCTTGGCACTAGTGGGACTATAGCAAAGTCCAATAGCCACGTATAGGATGCCACTAGGTACACTGAGTGTTTGCTAGTATAATGGCTTAGTTATAATTAGTTGGAGTGTGCAACGCAGGCAGATGCGCGCTGCAAATGTCTTGGCACTAGTGGGACTATAGCAAAGTCCAATAGCCACGTATAGGATGCCACTAGGTACACTGAGTGTTTGCTAGTATAATGGCTTAGTTATAATTAGTTGGAGTGTGCAACGCAGGCAGATGCGCGCTGCAAATGTCTTGGCACTAGTGGGACTATAGCAAAGTCCAATAGCCACGTATAGGATGCCACTAGGTACACTGAGTGTTTGCTAGTATAATGGCTTAGTTATAATTAGTTGGAGTGTGCAACGCAGGCAGACGTGCTGCAAATGTCTTGGCACTAGTGGGACTATAGCAAAGTCCAATAGCCACGTATAGGATGCCACTAGGTACACTGAGTGTTTGCTAGTATAATGGCTTAGTTATAATTAGTTGGAGTGTGCAACGCAGGGAGATGCGCGCTGCAAATGTCTTGGCACTAGTGGGACTATAGCAAAGTCCAATAGCCACGTATAGGATGCCACTAGGTACACTGAGTGTTTGCTAGTATAATGGCTTAGTTATAATTAGTTGGAGTGTGCAACGCAGGCAGACGTGCTGCAAATGTCTTGGCACTAGTGGGACTATAGCAAAGTCCAATAGCCACGTATAGGATGCCACTAGGTACACTGAGTGTTTGCTAGTATAATGGCTTAGTTATAATTAGTTGGAGTGTGCAACGCAGGGAGATGCGCGCTGCAAATGTCTTGGCACTAGTGGGACTATAGCAAAGTCCAATAGCCATGTATAGGATGCCACTAGGTACACTGAGTGTTTGCTAGTATAATGGCTTAGTTATAATTAGTTGGAGTGTGCAACGCAGGCAGACGTGCTGCAAATGTCTTGGCACTAGTGGGACTATAGCAAAGTCCAATAGCCACGTATAGGATGCCACTAGGTACACTGAGTGTTTGCTAGTATAATGGCTTAGTTATAATTAGTTGGAGTGTGCAACGCAGGCAGATGCGCTCTGCAAATGTCTTGGCACTAGTGGGACTATAGCAAAGTCCAATAGCCACAGATAGGATGCCACTAGGTACACTGAGTGTTTGCTAGTATAATGGCTTAGTTATCAGTTGGAGTGTGCAGAGGACAAGAGGGTACAGTGGCAGGATTGTGGTGCTCTGGGTAGAGGAATGGAAGCCTGCCTTTCTATTCCCTCCTAATGGTGAAATGCAGGGAGGAAATCCCTGACCTTGGCTGCACAGACGCTGACGCTGTTTTCAGGACCTGTCACCTTAACTCTGACCCTGCCGGTTTGAGCCCTTAAAAGGACTGCTATAAAGTGCTCTCCCTATGCTGTCCAGCGCTGTGTATGCAGCGCATACAGCTGTATCGGCTATAGGACTCAGGAGGACGGAGCTGCGACACTGATGTCTGACACCAAAGACGCAGAAGGCAGATAATGGCGTCCGTGAAGAAAATGTCCGGTTTTATAATGCATGGACATGTGACATGCAGATCCTATCACACATGCCGTTGCTTCTCTGGCTCAAAGTCCACTTAGCTGTGTGTGTGTCTGTGATTGGCTGACATGCTGGCCCGCCCCACAAGACGCGCGCGCTTAGGGAAGGAAGACAAGAAAAAAAAAAAAAAATGGCGATCGCCATTATAGAAACAGCAGTGATCTGAAGGCGCTGTTCACGCACACTATACACTGAAATGTGATAATAGTTTGATTCACAGAGTGACTTACACTATTACAGCAGAAACCAAGCTATGATTTAGCTGTTTTTTGGCTGCTAGAACCGTTCTCGAACGTTTCTAGAACTATCGAGCTTTTGCAAAAAGCTCGAGTTCTAGTTCAATCTAGAACATGCCCCAAAATCACTCGAGCCTAGAACTGGAGAACCACGAACCACGAACCGCGCTCAACTCTACTTAGAAGGTCTTTTCTAGGAGTTTGTATGTGTTTGTGTTTGCCTGCCATTGTTTTCAATGGGGTTCGAAAGTGTTCGCCGAATGTTCGTCGAACGTTCGACGAACACACCCGCCGTTCGACGAACCAAACCGAACTCGAACACTAGGGGGGTGGCTCATCTCTGGTTGTGATGTTCAAGTCATGAGAGCCACTGACAGTCCTTGCATTGCATTATGCACTCGGAACAATTTGCACGAACGTTTGAATGTGTCATTAATGACAGTTAAACACAGTCTCTATCAGTGGCGTAACTTTAAGCTTGTAGATCCCAATGAAAAATCGCTAACAGAGCTCATGTGTCGCCCTGGGCAAGTCAGGGGACACAGATAACAACACCACTACACCCCACACTCCAGGTAGGCACATCTGCTAACCAGAAACCCTTGTTGCCTTCCTCCAAGAGTCTGTTGATGCACACCAGGGGGTGGGCCAGGCGGTTGGCTCCGCCCACCAAGGAGCTCACAACTCTGGAGGCAGGAAGTTACCAGGCAGATTAGCCCAGGCAGGGCTTGAGTAAAGAAGCAGTCAGCTCAGGGACGAGCTTGAGTAAAGGCAGAACTGTCAGGGAGGAGGAAGTGGAAGGAGTGAGGAGTAGCCCAGGCAGGGGCTAGAGGAAACAACCAGAAGTGAAAGTGAAGGAAAGGAAAGTGGAAAAGGAGGAAAGCAAGAAGTGGAGAGAGCGCAGAGAGTGCGCAGAGCCTGAGAGCCCAGCTGTGTGTAGGGCTAGAACAGCAAGGTCAGCGACGGCGGTGACTGTCCGGAGGGGGACCGTTTGGAAGTTCCTGGAAGGACCCCGTTGGCTGTGTGCCTGGTGGTCTGGAGCAGTGTTCCGAAGGACAGTCAGCACCAGGGCAGGGGCCTCTCGGACCCCGGCAAGGCTAGGAGTCGCCCAATTTGCCGAATCCGTCAGTGAAGGGGACGTAGATCCCCCAGCAACCAAGTCCCGATTGACGGCAACAGCCCGACCATTACAGGGGAGACACCGCCACCGCCAGGGCACCAGTTTCCCCAGGGCCAGCGCCTGCGGGCAAAGTGTAGAGCTCCTCCGGCCCAGATTGCAGTCGGGGAGCGGGTAACCGGAGGGAATCCACCGCTACCATCAGTCAACACAGGTGCAAGGAAGAGAGACATCACCGTCACCTACCGGGAGTGCAGGTGCAGCCGTCTGTGGGACCGTCCTACCAGCCGTTTGGTTTACCGTACAAACTGTGTCCAAGTCTCAGGCTGAGTGAGTACCACAGTGCCGCAAGGCACAGCGCTGCCCCCGCGTCCCTGCGCCCTCCAGGCCCTACACTTCATATTTCTTCACTGGGCCCCGGGATCACCAACCCCTACCCACGGAGGGGCAACACAACACCTGGCTGCTCCGCATCACCATCCCCGGGACCCCCACACCGAGCAGCGGTGGTGCAATCACCACAACCGTGGGTGGCGTCACGAACTATAACCATCCCCACACCCAACAAACATCCCCCTTTCACTCACGGGCGAGGAGTGCCGCTCGAGACACCCCGGGATCCGGCCCACAGCTCGAGCCACCACTGAGCAGCTGCCGGACCCGAGCAGAAGGGGTGAGCGCGGTGTGCTGGCACCCTCCTCCCCGCCCGCGACAACTTGGCGTCACAAACAGGATCTTACCGCTCTGCCGTCTGGTAGATGTGCGCCTTGTTACCGACGGAGGTATCCGGCAGAAAAATTTCAGAAGCCGCCATCTTTGGCGCGAAAAGTTCCCGCTCGAGCGTCTTCTCGAGCAGTAGAGGCGCGAAGGCCAAAACTCCGCCCCGAGAGAGGAGGGGCCGGAAAGAGCTAAGGGGGACGGAAACAAGATGTCTGCGCCCGACGGAGCCGCTGGAGGAGCGGTGGTCGCAGCCGCAGCGGCACCCGCGGATGGGAATGGGCCTGCCCAGGTCCCGGCCGTCCTGGCGGGAGGTGCCGCGGCCCCCGCGCTTGCTCAGGTCATGCCGTTTTCCTTGCCCTATGCGCCCGGAGCTGCCTGGCTACCGCAGTATGACGGGAAACCGGATGCCTTGCAGGCCTTCCGGAAAAAGCTTAACCCGTTGCTAGAGCTGTACCCCCTGACTGATAAGCAGTGTGCAGCGATAGTGCTAGGCCAGTTAACCGGTGCGGCGGAGCAGGAAGCGGAGACCTGGGCCGAGGGGGACCGGCTCTCTGTAGCCACCATCTTCGAGAAGCTACAGACTGCCTTCGAGACCCGGACTGAAGCTGAGCTGAGGATGCAGTTTTACCAGTGCCGGCAGCGAGCTGGGGATAGCATTCGGGACTATGCTCTACGTCTGCAGACCGCCCTCCGCACGCTAAAGCGGGTGAACTCTATTAATGAGGCGGATAGCAACAAGATGTTAGTGGAGCAATTTGCGCAGGGGATGAGGTCCCCTGAGGATCGTAAACAACTCCGGCTGTGGGCTCTTGAACACCCTGATGTGGACTTTGCTGTGTTAAAGGAGCGAGCTATCAAAGCACTACAGCCCCCAGCCGCTGAAGTTCTGGAACCCGTCCCGTGGCCCGTCGAGACAGCTCCTGTTGTGGCGGCCCCAGCCAAACCGACCTCCTTACTACCTGCAGCCTCGAGCAGCACAGTGGAAGAACTGGCAGCCCAGGTCCGTCGCCTGGATGGAGACCTTGCCAAAATCCTTGCTGCACTACAACCTCTGACCAGATCTCAGCCCCCAGCGCAGATACAGCTTGCTGACAGTCCCGAAGATGTTCCCTGGATGCAGCAGAGAAGCGCTAACAACCCGCGGAGCAGACCTCCAATTTGCTACAAATGCCGTAAGCCGGGCCATATTTACCGACAGTGCCCGTTAAACGAGCAACCCCTGGGGCCCCGGGCCAATCCTCAGGAGTAGAACACCGTGGCCCCCCGGACTGTCGAGACCGATACGTCGGGGCCTGCCCTATCATCCCTGTGGCTGTGGACGGCATACCCGTGATGGCTCTCTTAGACACTGGATCACAGGTAACTACCATACCGTACACATTGTATCAGCGATATTGGGCCACGGACGAGCTAGCGCCTCCAGACAATAGCATAAATTTGATTGCCGCTAATGGACTTCCATTGACCCAGGTGGGGTATAAAGAGGTGGCTATGACAGTGGGGCAAGCTGAACTGCAACACCAGGGTATGATTGTGATCATGAATGAGCCTAGTGATCATAACCCGAAAATAGTGTTGGGGACCAATGTGATGGAACACTGCATGGCTGATGTGCTGAACCTTTTGCAGCAGCTAGCCGCCACGGCGGCGGGGAGCCGGCAGAGGGCTGTGCAGCGTGAGATCCGCGCCCTGATGTACCGCCAGCATGTAAGCTCAACCGGAGGGGAGATTGGTGGAGTGCGAGTGATGGATGCTGCTCCATTGACTGTGCCCCCTAGAAGTGAGATGATGATCTGGTGTAGGGCAGCAGTAGGGCCTCAGGGGCGTGACTACCCTGCAATGATGGAGCCCATGCCTTCTGAGCACTGGCCCACTGTAGTGGCCGCCCGAGGGGTGGTAGATGTGAAGAAAGGGAGAGTGCCTGTGAGAGTGTTAAACTGTGGGGAAGAGGAGGTCAGGCTTCCCCGGTATGCCACCATTGCCAAACTGCTCACCCTGGACCCTCACACTATCCAGGAAGCCCGTCCATCCACACTCCCACCTACCACCAGCACTTCCCCAACCCAGGGGGACACCAAGGAGTGGCACCAACAGCTACATGTGGGCACTGATGATACCCCTACACATCACCGGGCAGGGGTACACAGGGTAGTGCAGGAATACGAGCAGGTTTTCAGTAAGCACCCCCTAGACTTTGGGCAGATCAGGGGGGTCCAACACCACATTCCCACGGGTGAACATCCCCCTATCAAAGAGAGGTATAGACCTATTCCCCCTGCACATTACCAGTGTGCCAAAGATATGTTGAAGAATATGAAGGAGGCAGGGGTTATTCGGGACAGTTGTAGTCCCTGGGCCGCTCCGTTGGTACTGGTCAAGAAGAAGGATGGTACCATGCGGATGTGTGTGGACTACCGGAAGATCAACCAGATAACCCATAAGGATGCATATCCATTGCCTCGTATTGAAGAATCTTTGGCTGCACTGAGAACTGCAAACTACTTCTCGACCCTTG
Source organism: Anomaloglossus baeobatrachus (assembly GCF_048569485.1). Taxonomy (NCBI): domain Eukaryota; kingdom Metazoa; phylum Chordata; class Amphibia; order Anura; family Aromobatidae; genus Anomaloglossus; species Anomaloglossus baeobatrachus. The sequence continues at coordinate 627,217,054 of NC_134355.1, forward strand.
ACCTCACCAGCGGATACTGGCAAGTGGCCGTGGCCCCCGAGGACCGGGAGAAGAAAGCCTTCACCACCCCGATGGGGCTCTGCGAATTCAATAGCATGCCGTTTGGGCTGTGCAATGCCCCGGGACCTTCCAACGGTTGATGGAGTGCTGTCTGGGACATTTAAACTTCGAGACCGTCCTGCTGTATTTGGATGATGTGATTGTTTATTCCCAGACGTATGAGGCCCATCTGGAACACCTGGCCGAGGTGTTCGCGTCCCTTGCCAAGTTCGGGATGAAGTTGAAGCCCTCGAAGTGCCATCTGCTGAAACCCAGGGTGCAGTACCTAGGACATGTGGTGAGTGCGGATGGCGTCGCCCCCGACCCTGAGAAGATCACTGCCATTCAGAGCTGGCCGAGACCAACCACAGTGAGGGAAGTAAGGCAGTTCCTGGGTCTGGTGGGGTACTATTGGCGCTTTATAAAGGGGTACACGAAGATGGCTGCCCCCATGCAAGATCTCCTCGTGGGACAGACCAAAGGCGGTAGACCCATTGGAGCCCCACTGTTGTGGGAGGATAAGCATGAGGAGTCCTTTGGCCAGTTGAAGGCGGCCTTGACCGGAGAAGAGGTCTTAGCGTACCCTGACTATGGGCGCCCGTTCATCCTCCACACGGACGCCAGTAACGTGGGGTTGGGAGCGGTCTTGTCCCAGGTCCAGGATGGAAAGGAGAAGGTGATTGCCTACGCCAGCCGAAAACTCCGGCCGACCGAAAGGAACCCTGAGAACTATAGCTCCTTCAAGCTCGAGCTATTAGCGTTGGTGTGGGCTATCACAGAGCGGTTTCGCCACTACCTGGCGGCGGCAAAATTCACCGCGTTTACGGACAACAATCCGCTAACTCACCTGAACACAGCCAAGTTGGGCGCGCTGGAGCAGCGGTGGGTAGCCCGGTTAGCCAACTATGATTTCACCATAAAGTACCGAGCTGGTCGTGTCAACATCAATGCAGATGCACTCTCCCGGATGCCCCATTTGTCGGAAGAGGGGTGTGAGGATGACGACCTCGAGGAGATTGAGTTGCCTGCGTTTCACCAGCCGCCTACTGAGAGAGTACAAGTATGTCAGCAACGGGTGGATCTGGACCCGCGGCCCAGTCAAGAGTGGCAGGACGCCCAGGACCAAGCGCCGGCTGTCCGCCTTGTCAAGGCCCTGGTGGAACAGGGTGCTATGGGAATAGACCCTGCCACTCCAGCCGAAGCCCAACGCTTGTGGAAGGAACGGAAACGGCTCTACCTACACCAAGGGAGGCTGTACCGTGAGCTGATCAACCCAAAGACCCATGAGAAAATATGCCAGTTGATCGTTCCTCAGGCCGAGGTTGCTACTGTCCTGCGGGCATACCATGATGGTGCTGGCCACTTCGGGTGGAAGATGCTGGAGATGCTGTTGAGGGAGCGGTTCTATTGGAGTGGGATGCGTGAATCGGTGGAAGCCTGGTGTCGAGAGTGCGGTCCTTGTACACTGAGGAGAAAGGACGAGACTAGCCAGAGGGCACCGTTACATCCCATAGTCACCCATCAGCCGCTGGAGCTGGTCGCCCTGGACCATGTCAAACTCACCCCTAACCGAAGTGGGTACACCTACGCATTGACCATGGTAGACCACTACTCAAGATTTATGGTGGTAGTCCCCGTTAAGGACCTGACTGGTCAAACCGCTGCCCGAGCGTTCCAGGCCTATTTTTGCCGACCCCATGGGTACCCCGAGAAGGTGCTGACTGACCAAGGCCCGGCTTTTGAAGCAGAAGTGTTCCACGAATTCTGCCAGTTGTACGGCTGCAAGAAGATCCGGACCACTCCGTACCACGCCCAAACCAACGGCATGTGCGAGAAAATGAATCACTTGGTCCTGGGGCTCCTCAAGACGTTACCGCTGGAAGAACGGAACATGTGGCCGGAAAAGTTACCCGACTTGGTCGACATGTACAATAATATCCCGTCCAGCTCGACGAAGTGCACCCCAGCGTATCTGATGAGGGCCCGGCCTGGCCGCCTGCCGGTGGATCTGGAGATGGGGTTGGAGGCTCCGGAAGCACTCCCTTCAACGGCAGAGTGGGAAAGTCGGAGGAGGGCCCAGTACCGGCAAATCCAGGAGTATGTGGAGAAAAACCTCAGTCGAAGTCGAGAACAGCAAGAGCACCGGTTCAACCAGAAGGCGCCTGCAGGTCCTTTCCAGCCAGGAGATGTGGTGCTGAAACGGAAGAGAAAAGCCCACAAACTGGATGATCAGTGGGAGCAAGTCCCTTATGTCGTACAACCCACCGAGTGGGACAATGGGAAGACCTACCAGATCAGTCGTGACCAAGGGGGCACCCTGGCCACAGTTTCTCGGGACCATCTAAAAAATGCCCCCCAGCGTTGAAAGCAGAGGCTGAAGTACCGGTTCCTCCACCGGTGGAAAAGGCAGCAGAGGTGATCCACACTGTCATGGGTGACTTCCCAGCAAACTGGCCTACACAGAACGGCGCGGTGATACTTCCAGTGATACTGTTCCCACAACCCGTGGATGAAGAAGTAGTGGAAGCGGTTAACCGTGAGCCAGAACCAGTGCCAGTGCCCCGTGATGAACCTGTACCCAGCCCCCCTGCACCTCCGCCTGCCCCACACTCTAGCAGGGAGGAGGAACCGATTGTTCCCTCTACCCCACTGTCTAGCACCACTGACACCGGGCCCCGGAGGTCCACCCGTTCCAACCTAGGTAGACCCCCACTTAGGTACAGGGAGACCGTTCTATGAGTAAGAGGGGCCCGCAAATGTAAAAGAGTGTTGTGTGTTTGTCTGAGAAAAGTTGAAAAGTTTTGCCAAAGATGATAAAAATGATTACCCGAGAAGTCACCTGATTTATTTTGTTGATTTGCAACCGGCTGGAGCCGGCACCGTTGTCCCCGTGGGGACTGTTTAAAGTTTAAAAATGCATGGGAACTATCTATGGACAAGCCCGTGAACTCTGCAGGGCAACCACAAACGTTAGTGGCTTGTAAATATGTTGGGTACCGTTACCGTTTCCGCAATGCCGCCTCCGGAGAGGCAGGTTGGAGGGAGGGCCCTGAGCAGAGCAGGCCAGGGCCCCGCCACCAAAGGAACCGGTGGCTACCCTCTGGAGGGAAGGACAGATCCCGCTCGGGTGACTTGTGCTGGACTGTGGGTCAAGGGGTGCTGCCTGGGTTTTAGGGGCAGCATCAGGGCCAGGTTGCTTGGGTGGGAGAGAGCGGAAACCGTGACCGTACACCGTTGAAACGTTTAAAGTAAAATGTGCCTCCCGTCTTGGGAAGAGTTTATTAAAAATGTTATGCATGTTTGTTTAACCGTGTTATCCCCTTTTTACAGAAAAATAAAACCGGTGTAGGACGGCAGCCCGCGGACGGTCTGCATTTTGCTAAGGGGGAATGTGTCGCCCTGGGCAAGCCAGGGGACACAGATAACAACACCACTACACCCCACACTCCAGGTAGGCACATCTGCTAACCAGAAACCCTTGTTGCCTTCCTCCAAGAGTCTGTTGATGCACACCAGGGGGTGGGCCAGGCGGTTGGCTCCGCCCACCAAGGAGCTCACAACTCTGGAGGCAGGAAGTTACCAGGCAGATTAGCCCAGGCAGGGCTTGAGTAAAGAAGCAGTCAGCTCAGGGACGAGCTTGAGTAAAGGCAGAACTGTCAGGGAGGAGGAAGTGGAAGGAGTGAGGAGTAGCCCAGGCAGGGGCTAGAGGAAACAACCAGAAGTGAAAGTGAAGGAAAGGAAAGTGGAAAAGGAGGAAAGCAAGAAGTGGAGAGAGCGCAGAGAGTGCGCAGAGCCTGAGAGCCCAGCTGTGTGTAGGGCTAGAACAGCAAGGTCAGCGACGGCGGTGACTGTCCGGAGGGGGACCGTTTGGAAGTTCCTGGAAGGACCCCGTTGGCTGTGTGCCCGGTGGTCTGGAGCAGTGTTCCGAAGGACAGTCAGCACCAGGGCAGGGGCCTCTCGGACCCCGGCAAGGCTAGGAGTCGCACAAATTGCCGAATCCGTCAGTGAAGGGGACGTAGATCCCCCAGCAACCAAGTCCCGATTGACGGCAACAGCCCGACCATTACAGGGGAGACACCGCCACCGCCAGGGCACCAGTTTCCCCAGGGCCAGCGCCTGCGGGCAAAGTGTAGAGCTCCTCCGGCCCAGATTGCAGTCGGGGAGCGGGTAACCGGAGGGAATCCACCGCTACCATCAGTCAACACAGGTGCAAGGAAGAGAGACATCACCGTCACCTACCGGGAGTGCAGGTGCAGCCGTCTGTGGGACCGTCCTACCAGCCGTTTGGTTTACCGTACAAACTGTGTCCAAGTCTCAGGCTGAGTGAGTACCACAGTGCCGCAAGGCACAGCGCTGCCCCCGCGTCCCTGCGCCCTCCAGGCCCTACACTTCACATCTCTTCACTGGGCCCCGGGATCACCAACCCCTACCCACGGAGGGGCAACACAACACCTGGCTGCTCCGCATCACCATCCCCGGGACCCCCACACCGAGCAGCGGTGGTGCAATCACCACAACCGTGGGTGGCGTCATGAACTATAACCATCCCCACACCCAACAAACATCCCCCTTTCACTCACGGACGAGGAGTGCCGCTCGAGACACCCCGGGATCCGGCCCACAGCTCGAGCCACCACTGAGCAGCTGCCGGACCCGAGCAGAAGGGGTGAGCGCGGTGTGCTGGCACCCTCCTCCCCGCCTGCGACACTCACACCTATGACAAGGCTTTAATATTAATTTATAAGGGCAAGGGACCCTCTAAGATCGAAGGTCTGGGTCCGAGTGCAACTCTTAAGCGGGCTTTACACGTTGCGACATCGGCAACGAGATATTGTCGGGGTCACGTCGTTAGTGACGCACAACCGGCGCCGTTACCGACATCGCAGCGTGTACCGCAAATGAGCGACGATCAACGAGCACAAAAACGTCAAAAATCGTTGCTCGTGTCACGTCGCTCATTTCCATAATATCGCTGCAGCGACAGGTACGATGTTGTTTGTCGTTCCTGCGGCAGCACACATCGCTGTGTGGGACACAGCAGGAGCGACAAACATCTCCTTACCTGCCTTCACTGGAAAAGGAGGAAGGAGGTGGGCAGCATGTTCCGGTCGCTCATCTCCGCCCCTCCTTTTCTATTGGGCGGCGGTTCAGTGACGCTGCTGTGACGTCGCTGTGACGCTGAATGAACCGCCCCCTTAGAAAGGAGGTGGATTGCCGGTCACAGCGACATCGCAGGGCAGGTAAGTGCGCGTGATGCTGCCGTAGCGATAATGTTCGCTACGGCAGCGAGCACCACATATCGGCCGTACGACGGGGGCGGGTGCTATCGCGCTCGGCATCACTAGCATCGGCTACTGATGTCGCAGCGTGTAAAACCCGCTTTACACTATCGTTACACCCCTTGTCTCTACTTTCACTGTACTTTCACACAAAGTTGATTTGAGTCTAAAAAGACCCAGCAGTATTGTCATGAAGAATCTATCTGATGATCACGTAGGGTATGTTAATCATGATCCAGTTTGATGTTGCCTCTATTTATCCACACTTATTTTAACTCCTAAGTAATGCTGAAAGAACATACTCGCACTGCTTGGTACTCAATTGAGCATCGGGGTGTTCAGGTACTCGCAGTGCTCCCCTGAGTATCATGGGCGCTCGGATGTGAAACAGCAAGAACAAAGCACAAGCATGCTTCAGTGAATGTTGGGAGCCGATATTACAGTGAAAGCCATTCACAGTCTCTGAATGGCTCTCACTGGGGTTTTTTGATGTAGTGTGTCCAAAAAAATAACAAACAAAAAATCTCTACCTTCCTTCCATGGAAATAATCTGTTTTTGGCTTACTGTATGTGGGTGAAGAGTTGAACTGCCCAATCATTGACTTCCATTATATTTGTTACTCAAGTTGAGTCCTTCCGAGCATCTGACTTGCTTAACTCGAGTAAAGAGCATTGGAGAATCGCACTCACTCTTCATTTCAAACACTAAGAATTGTACTGCTTGCCAAAAATTACTTGTTAGGAATATGGCATATCAATACAGGAATACAGGCCAGCCACCTGCCAATCATACATATTTCCACACACATCAAAAGGTCACCGTATTCCGGATAGAAATCCAATACCTCCATCCTGGAACAGATGGTAAGGGGTGAAAGGTAATTACAGTAAGGAAGCAGCCCCTGACTATAACAAGACCCCCTGGTGACAAAAGTATTTTTGCTAGGGATGTGGGAAGCAATTGCTAGTTTCAGAGAAGCTTCAAAGGGGATCTGGAAGACAGACTGGCTCTCGGGTAAAAGTATACAATTGGGGTGTGCGTAGCTCCCACAAATATGGTACACATATTTGTAATGCCCGGGTGGTGGATCCTCTGGGCCGTGCACCGGACTCCCCCAGTGAGGCAACACAGAGCTAACCCCTATACAGGGACTGTCCGGTCACCCCACTAGAGGGCCTAGGTGCACGGTTGCCGGAGCACTAAGCAGGATAAGGTCAGAGTCCTTTCCAGAAGCTGGAATGAGGAAGTCCTTGGGGACAAAGAGTTCTTGGTGCCAGGTGTGATGACGGTGCCCGGGTACTGATGGCAGGTAGAGATGTCAGACGTGAACAGAGTCCAACCGATAGAGGAGGCAAAGGTCACCGGGTGAAGCCGAGGGTAGGAGGCAGGTTCAGACTGAAGAAGATGGTAGCGTCTCAGCTGATAGTCCCCGTAGGACCACTCGGACGGCTGTGGCCCAGGCCAGGAAAGCTTGGCAGGACAGTCCCCGCAGGACCTCTCGGACAGGACCAGGTTAACTTGGTAGAATTGGTTCTGTGGAAGACACAGTGTTAATGCAAGACACAGCAAGCGGGACCTGGACTCCTAGCTATAGAACTCATAGAACAGGCGACGCCCTCCAGGTAGGAAGCTCCTAATATACCTGACCCTGACTGATGCAACATCCTGTTTAGGGAGTGCTGGGCCTTAAAGAGGAGGTCAGTGACCGCGCGCGCGCCCTAATGCGCATGCGCGACGCCCGGGTGCCGGAGGCCAGAGCAGGGAGCGGTGCCGAGGAGGACGTGTGACTGGAGGCAGGAGACCCGGGGACCGGAGCGGTGAGTGAGGAACGACGTCGGGACCCGGGGAGCGTGACAATATTTCCAGCTTTAGGATAGCAAGACGCATGTAACATATTTTGCCTTAATTGTGGGCAGTGCATATCAGCCCATAATAATTAACTAGCCGCTGGAAGACAATAGATCCATCATGTTTCCTAGCTATGTTTGTATAAAATCATATTAGGAAACATGATGGTAATATCTTCCATGTGGGATGCTCAGATGCAGAGATATGAGGAAAGCTGCCATTTCATAATTCTCTGGAACCTGAAGGCACATCCCAGGTCCAGCCCTGTCATAGGTCACCAGGTGGGCGGTATGTGGGAGGTACATGGGTTAATAAAAAGCAAAGTGGACATTTGGACATTTTGGAAGGGGTTCTTATCACAGAGGTCACGTCCAGTAAACATGTGGCGAGTCACAAGGAAACCAGAGGTTCCACAGTGCCTCCACTGTGCCAAGCCAACACTAGGCCTAATCATAAGGAAAAAGGTAACTGATTCATATGTACATCTGCTTTTACCTATATCTTACTTGTAACTGCATTTATGACCATACTCTCTGTATATTTATTGTGTAAATATTGTTTTACCTAGTGTGCCCTTAATGGGATTAAGTATATAATTTATGCCTGGGTTGTTCTTTTCTTTCGATCTACAAATCCCATGCCTGTACACTTGGTTTAGTATTACATGTTACCTGGGCTGGTTTCTGGTCCAATATAGTCCTGCTAACGAACCAGGCTTATATCTAATGAGGAACTGGTGGCACACTACCCGGATGGCAGGGCCCTCTTTCACTGGGGCTAGTGAAAAGGGTCTGTTGGCCTATTAGGGTTGTGGGCAAGTGAGGTGTCTTGCTGGAGGTTGTGTAGCCCACTCTGTCTCTCTTCCCATGCCTCCCTGGGCTCATATGGATAGAAGGTGTCAGTGTAGCACAACGCCAAGCGGACCTTACATACCCCTTAGGGGTGTGGAACGTCATGTCTTGGCGGAAGTGACAAGGCCGTAGCGCGTGGCTCCGATGTATTAGAGAGGTCAGGGTGGGGCTGAGAAGTGTGCTGTCATCACAGATTAATGAACAGTGATGGGATCTCTGCATGACACCCTGGCTGTTCGTGACATATTGATCGCAGCGGTGAGAAATCTGCGTGACCCCCCACCTGTTCCTCATACTACTCCAGACATTTTAAGCTGCTAAAGATATAATAGTTTAAAAATGTTGATTTTAGTTGTCTAAACTACACAACCAAAATATTTGATGGATCGGTTGATTTGCTATGAAGTTCTTTTTCCTAGCAACATGTCTAACTATTTTACTATTACTATTTCAGGCTTCTGTTAGACTTTATTTTTGCTGCATTTTTTATTTTGTCTTGAGAAAAAAAACCGCTGAAAATAAACCGCTGAATCCTGTATTTTTATAAGCTTTTTTTGTAGCATTATTTATTACACGTTTTTTCCTGAAGAAGCCTTAGAAAATGCATGCTCCATTGGACCTCATTCATTTCTTCATGTACGGCGAGTGTATTTGATCAATTTTTATTATCAGTGTTTTATCAGTGATTTTCATATATCAGTAAATAAAGCTTCTCCAATCACTTGCAATGTTAACCCCTTAACAATCGAGGATGTTAAGGGGTACATCCTAAATGATAAAAAGGTAATAATCACCTTTGGCTGCTGCGGGCAGCCAGCAGTGATTCCTGCACATCTCAGCTCCACCTGCTCCTGTTAACCCCTTAAATCGCGCTGTCAAAATGTGGTCAACGTGCACTTACCCGCCTACATCGTCAGTGCCGTGACGTGATCACTGTGAGACAATGGTTAACATGGTAGCACAGGGTCATGTGGGTCATGGGATGACTCCTGTGCTATCATGACTCACTTCCTATAACAACTAGAAGAGCAGCCACTGTTACAAGAGTTGAGCATTTCTAGTGATCTGAGCTGTTTAGCTGTGATCATAAGAAATAAGTGAGCAATCAGACTGCTGATCCTTATAGCCCCCTATGGGGACTAGTAAAATATATAAAAAAGTTAAATAAAAACTTAAAAAAAAAAAAAAGCCTAAACGTTCAAACACTCCCCTTTCACCCCATTGAAAATTAAAGGGTTAAAAAAAAAAATACACACATTTGGTAATGCTGCATTCAGAAATAGCCTATCAAAATAAAAAATCAATTAATATGATCGGTAAATGGCGTAGCGGCAAAAAAAATTCCAAACGCCAAAATTACGTTTTTTGGTTGACACAAATGTGTGCAATATGTAATAACAGGCAATCAAAAAGTAGCATCTGTGCAAAAATGGTACCATTAAAAACATCAGCTTCAGACGCAAAAAATAAGCCATTACTGAGCAATAGAGCTCAAAAAGTGAGAACGCTACAGGTTGCGGAAAATGGTCCAAAAAGTGTGCCACTTTTTTGGGACAAACTTCAGAATGTTTTTTTAACCCCTTAGATAAAAATAAATCTCTACATATTTAGTGTCTACAAACTCATACTGACCTGAGGCATCACAGTGACACATCTGTTTTACCATATAGTGAACTCAGTGAAATAAATATCCCAAAACCAATCATGCAATCGCACATTTTTTAATTTTTTTTTGGCATTTTCCAGTACACTATATGGTAAAACTCATGGTTTGATTTAAAAGTACATCTCATCCGCAAAAGTCAAGACCTCATATGGCAAGATTGACAGAAAAATAAAAAAGTTATGGCTCTTTGAAGAAGGGGAGCAAAAAGACGCCCGAAAAACGGAAAATCGCCCAGTGTGAAGGGGTTAAACATGGGCAGCACATTGACTGTACACTTATGCCATCTGTGTGCTGTCTGTGATTTTCACCAACCCATAGACTTGTATTGGTACTTTTAATCCATAAGGTCGGTAAAAAAACAGATGTCTCGGTGATTCTTTATGTTTGCATCAAATTTGTACATATACATTATATATATATATATATATATATATATGTAACTAAATATTAGAAATGTAGCAATGATTATAAATATTCATTGACGTTTTGTACAAGTTGCTGTTTTTATAATATTTCAGCATTATCAAAGGAGTAGAGGTACAAATTGTCACTTTCCATCCACTTCGTGAAGATTTTGAAGTATATACTTTCGAGCCTGCAGTTAAATTGTGTTGCACATGAATCTGTGTTTCTTCCCCTGTATTCAAGAGTTGACAAGTTGCATAAGTAGTAATTATCCTGGTCGTCGGAATCATGAAATACTTATTCTGTGATGAAGAAATGTCCACCCACATCTATATTATATTTTCCATAATTCCAATAGTAATTGCTGCGGCACATGGATGCTATGGAACAGAATGTAGGAGTTAAGGTCACATTGAATTGAATGGTGTTCATACAGTTCTCTGCATTTTGTAACACTCTGATTAATAATATGTTTATATTTTCTGCTCTTATGTTAATTTCTATTGTCGGATTATGAATGATAGATTTGGGTTTGTAATTCTATTGTGTCTGTTAATTTTATAGTTAATTGTTCAAGTAGCAAAAAGCTCAATACCTAGAATTACATGTGGCATTTATGGGGAGGTAATACAGCATGATTCATTTACCACATGTAATCTTCTACATGGATATTCAAAGTGTCAAGATGTTTCTTTTATCATGTTACACAATCTCAGACTAAGGCCTCATTCACACATCAGTATTTTTGCATCAGTGTTTGTATGAAAAAGCCAGGAGAGCAACTAAAGCCCGCTTTACACATGTCGATATGTCGTGCGATCGCATTTGCGATCGCACCCGCCCCCATCATTTGTGCGGCACGGGCAATTTGTTGTCTTAATCCCCGTCACACGTACTTACCTTCCAAATGACCTCGCTGTGGGCGGCAAACATCCTCTTCCTGAAGGGGGAGGGATGTTCGGCGTCACAGCGACGTCACACAGTGACCGGCCAGTACTAGCAGAGGGGCAGAGATGAGCGTGACATAACATCCCGCCCACCTCCTTCCTTCTGCATTGCCGGTGGGACGCAGGTAAGCTGCAGTTCATCATTCCCGGGGTGTCACATGGAGCGATGTGTGCTGCCCCGGGAACGATGAAAAACCAGCGCACAGAAGGACGTTCGATTTTTAGAAAATGAGCGACGTGTCAACGAGCAACGATAAGGTGAGTATTTTTGCTCGATCACAGATGCTCGTAGCTGTCACACGCTATGATATGTCACACAATGCCGGATGAGCTGTCACTTACGACGTGACCCCGACGACATATCGTTAGATATATCGTAGCGTGTAATGTGCCATTAAGGCTGAGGCCACACGGGTATTACCACAATTCCTCGCATGACACTCAGCTCACGCTGGTAGCACAGCGAGTGTCATGCAACTGTGGTCCGATCGTGCGATCAGACCACAGCTGCGAAGGTGGGGGCGGTTCTGCAGAGGAGAGGGAGGAATTTATCTCCCTATCTCCTTCATTGCCAGCTGATGCAAGAATCATACTGCTCTCGCATTAAACTGATGTAATGCGAGTGCAATGTGATGTTTCTCTCGCCCCATAGACTTGTATGGGTGCAAGTGCAACAGAATCGCATTACATTTGCACCATGCTGCAACTGCTGCAACTTAAATATAATAAAAAGTTAGTTATAGAGGACAAACAAAAGACTGAGATATTAAATAGGCATTTCTCATCTGTGTTCACCAAGGAACTGACTGTACCAGGGATCATTCAACAAGTGAAAAATAAAAGTTCCCCACCAGATATAATTAATTTAACACAAGAAGAAGTACGCCTGCGTCTGAGTAAATTAAACATTGACAAATCCCCAGGGCCAGATGGCATTCATCCACGAATATTGAGGGAATTGAGCTCCGTAATTGACAGACCGCTGTATCTCATCTTATTAGACTCTCTTGTAACAGGGTTGGTGCCTCAGGATTGGAGGATTGCTGATGTGGTACCGATATTTAAGAAAGGTAAGAGGGTAGATCCAAACAACTACCGTCCAGTAAGCCTGACATCAGTAGTATGCAAAGTTTTTGAGGGCATTTTAAGGGATGACATGCAAAAATATGTTGCAGAAAAAAACATAATAACTGACAGACAGCATGGATTCATGAAAGATAAGTCGTGTCTAACCAACCTGTTGGGGTTCTATGAGGGGGTAAGTGCAAACCTGGATATTGGTAATGCAGCTGATGTGATTTATTTGGACTTTGCAAAGGCATTTGATAGTGCACCACATAATAGCCTTATACTAAAGCTCCAGAAGCAAGGACTAGGGGAAACTATATGCAACTGGGTAAGGAATTGGCTAAAAGATAGGAAACAAAGAGTAGTCATAAATGGTATATTCTCTAAATGGGCTATAGTCAGCAGTGGGGTGCCGCAGGGATCTGTGCTAGGACCAATTCTTTTTAATCTCTTTATTAATGACCTTGTGGATGGGATTTGTCACGCTCCCCGGGTCCCCTGTCCCGCTCCCCGGCTCACCTGCCACGCTCCCCGGCTTCCCTGCGTCGCTCCCCGGTTCTTCAGTCCGGTCTCCGCCGCTCCCCGGTCTCCAGCCCCCATTGCCTGCGCTTCCCAGGCGTCCTGGTCCCCGCTCCCGGCGCCCGTCGGTTTCTCAGCCCCAGCCCGGCTCTGCTGCTTCCTCCTCACCGCTTCCTGCTCTGGCTTCTGGCACCCGGGACTCGCGCATGCGCATTAGGGCGCGCGCGCGGTCATTGACCCTTTCTTAAAGGGCCAGCGTCCACTGACAGGAAATGAAGCACACAGGTACAGGGTATAAAGGGGTTTAGTGTCCAAGTGGGCGGGGCCTGTTCTTCGTGTTTCCCAAGCTAGGAGTCAGGTCTCCTTGTGTTCCTGTGAGATACTCACCTCTCTCTCTTCTAGAGCCGATCCTGCCTTGCCATCCGGTCCTGCCGAATCCCGAACCCTGAACGCTGTCTATCTGCCATCCTGACAGTCCGTACCATCTCTGATCCCTGCGGTGACCCGTCATCTCGCTCCAACGGTTCCGGACTCCGCCTGACATCATCTCGGCTTCCGAACCTGAGCTTCGTCACCCGGACTGCCATCGGTGACTCCGTGGTCCCAGGGACTTCTCCATTGTGCTCTTGTGCACGGACTGTCCTGCTACCTATAGTGCTCCGGCTACCGGACCCCTTGCCATCATCGGGGAGTTCGGCCCAGTGGATCCACCTCCTGGGTCTGCCCGTCCACCTGGCCCTAACAGTAAGAACAGGCCATGGATCCCGCCGAAGCACTAGCGGCCCTGCATGAGGAACTCCAACGCCAGCGTGAGACCCAGACGCGCATGCTGAACTTTATGACTTCTGTGGACGCCCGCTTGAACACGCTACAAGCGTCGGTTACATCTTCAGCATCTCGGGCTTCCACTAGACAATCCACGGCTCCAGCTCCCGTGGCAGCCTCCTCGGATGCTTCCAGGCTTCGTTTGGCCTCACCACCCCGGTACACCGGAGATCCCAAGACCTGCAGGGCATTTATAAACCAATGCTCCCTCCATTTAACGCAGCTGCCGCATTTGTTTGCCTCCGACCAAGCCAAGGTCGCCTTCATAATGTCTCATCTTGAGGGCGAGGCACTGGCGTGGATGAACCCCTTGTGGGAGAAGGAGGACCCTATGACCAAGAACATCCAGGAGTTCCTGCAGGCATTTCGTGGCACCTTTGACGAGCCCGGACGCGCCTCCGCGTCTGCCTCATCTCTTCTCCGGTTACGTCAGGGAACTCTGACGGTGGGTCAATACGCCATCCGTTTTCGCACCTTGGCTTCGGAACTCGGGTGGAACAACGAGGCTCTAACCGCCGCCTTCTGGGAAGGACTCTCGAGTCGAATTAAAGATGAGCTGGCTGGTCGTGACGTACCGTCCACCCTGGATGCCCTGATTACCCTAGCGACTCGAGTGGACATTCCTTTCAGGAGCGATCCAAAGAAGTGTCCCGTGAGAGACGTCCGGTACGGCATTCCTCTCCTCCGCAGAAGCCCGCCGTACTTCAGTCAACGGCATCTGGTGTCTCCGTCCACGAGCCCATGTAAATTGACCGTGTGCGGCAGTCTGAACAACGCCGAGCAGAGCGGCTCGCCAAGGGCCTCTGCTTTTACTGCGGAGAGGGCACACACCTTCTACGTGCCTGTCCAGAGAGGCCGGGAAACTCCAAAGCCTAGGGTTGGTAGGAGAGGCCACCCTAGGTGCTGGGATTCTCTCAGACCTGGTTACGTGGACTGTGCAAGTGACAACGGGAGCGACGCGGTTCACGGCTGAGGCGTACCTCGATTCCGGGGCAGCAGGCAATTTCATCCAGCAGGCCACGGTGGACAAGTACCAGGTGCCTGTTACTCCACTCGACAAACCCCTCGTGATTGCCTCTGTGGATGGGAGACCCCTCTCTGACACCATCTCCTGGATCACCAGGCCGGTCGAACTGCGTATCGGTGCCCTGCACACCGAGGATATCGCTCTCTACGTCCTTCCACACATGTCTCATCAAATCCTGCTGGGACTTCCCTGGTTACGGACACACGAACCATCAGTCAGCTGGGGCACTGGTGAAATCACCCGATGGGGCTCTTCTTGCCATGAGAACTGTTTGAAGACCATACAACCCATCCGTCAACCTCCGGTTCCAGAGTCCCTACCGGGACTGCCCTCGGCCTATTGGTCCTTCGCGGACGTCTTTGATAAAAAAGAGTCAGAGGTACTTCCGCCACATCGTCCTTACGATTGTGCCATCGACCTGCTCCCGGGAACTACACCACCTCGAGGACGGATATATCCACTGTCTCCAGCCGAAACAAGGGCCATGTCTACTTATATCACAGAGAGCCTGGCTAGGGGATTCATTCGGAGATCCTCCTCTCCTGCTGGAGCAGGCTTCTTCTTCGTTAAGAAGAAAGAAGGCGACTTACGCCCATGCATAGACTACCGGGCATTGAACCAAATCACCGTGAAAAACAAGTACCCCCTGCCGCTCATCCCCGAATTGTTTGATCGGCTTAGAGGAGCTCGTGTGTTCACCAAGTTGGATCTTCGGGGTGCCTACAACCTGGTCCGCATCCGCTCTGGGGACGAATGGAAGACCGCGTTCAATACTCGCGATGGGCACTATGAATACTGTGTGATGCCCTTCGGCCTGTGTAACGCACCAGCAGTCTTTCAAGAATTGGTGAACGACGTTTTCCGGGACCTTCTCTACGTCTGTGTGGTCATGTATCTGGATGATATCCTTGTCTTCTCTCCGGACCTCCAGACCCACAGAGAGAACGTGCAGCTGGTTCTACAAAGACTGAGAGAGAATCGTCTGTACGCCAAGTACGAGAAGTGTGTCTTTGAGCAGTCTTCACTCCCCTTCCTGGGTTACATCATCTCCGATACCGGACTGCAGATGGATCCAAAGAAGGTCTCCTCCATTCTCAACTGGCCACCTCCTTCTGGACTGAAGACAATCCAACGCTTTCTGGGATTCGCCAACTATTACCGCCAGTTCATCCCTCACTTCTCTGCTCTGACTGCTCCTCTCTCCGCCTTGACCAAGAAGGGGGCTAATCCCAAGGATTGGTCACCCGCGGCTGACGCCGCGTTTAGCTCTCTGAAGCGGGCATTTGCCTCCTCTCCTGTACTCCATCGTCCGGAGATAAACCGACAGTTCACCTTGGAGGTGGATGCCTCCTCCTCGGGAGCCGGAGCAGTGCTCATGCAGAAGTCCTCCTCCGGGAAGATGGTGACTTGCGGTTTCTTCTCCAAGAGCTTCTCAGCGCCTGAACGCAACTATACCATCGGTGACCGAGAGCTATTGGCAGTCAAACTAGCTCTGGAGGAATGGCGCTACCTTCTGGAAGGAGCAGTGTACCCCGTTGTTATTTACACGGACCACAAGAACCTGGAATACCTGCGGTCTGCTCAGCGACTGAACCCACGGCAAGCCAGGTGGTCCTTGTTCTTTGCCAGATTCAATTTCCAGCTCCATTTCCGACCCGCGGACAAGAATGTACGCGCTGATGCCTTGTCCAGGTCTTTTATGCCCATGGAGCAGGAGGAGGAGACATCCCAACCCATCATCTGTCCTAGTAAAATCATTCCGGTGGCCCCTGTCACCCTGGCCCAGATACCGCCCGGGAAGACCTATGTCTCTGAGACTGACAGGCAAAAAGTGTTACACTTTGGCCATGCCTCGAAAACAGCCGGTCATGCTGGTCAGAAGAGAACATGGAGTGCGATTGTACGTCATTACTGGTGGCCATCCCTTCGCACGGACGTCGCTTCTTTTGTCTCTGCCTGCTCCTCTTGTGCCAGGAACAAGACACCCAAACACCTGCCATATGGCCGTCTTCTGCCACTGCCTATACCCTCAGTTCCGTGGCAACACATTGCGATGGATTTTATTACGGACTTGCCATTGTCCTCCGGACACACAGTCATATGGATCGTGGTGGATCGGTTCTCTAAAATGGCTCATTTCGTCCCTATGGCTGGACTGCCCTCTGCCCAGGAACTTGCTGACGCCTATATACAACACATCTTCCGCTTGCATGACTTTCCATCACACATTGTGTCCGACAGAGGGACTCAGTTCACCTCCCGCTTCTGGAGGGCTCTCTGCAAACATCTGGGAGTGACTCTGGACTTTTCTTCTGCCTACCATCCTCAGTCGAACGGCCAAGTGGAACGGGTCAATCAGATCTTGACCTCCTTCTTACGTCACTACGTCAACGCCCATCATGACGACTGGTCCACGCTTCTTCCTTGGGCTGAGTTCTCCCATAACCACCACGTCAGTGAGTCCTCCTTCAGCTCTCCCTTCCATGTCGTTTACGGACTTCAACCTTCCATCCCACTGCCTGTATCCTCTTCCTCGGATGTCCCTGCTGCTGATGCTGTAGCCCGTGACTTTGCAACGATTTGGGACTCTGTCAAGGCGTCCCTTGGACGTGCTTCCCTGCGGATGAAGAGACACGCAGACAAGAGGCGTCTGGACCCTCCGTGTTTCTCTCCAGGAGATCTCGTCTGGCTTGCCTCCAAGTACGTCCGATTGAAGCTACCATCCTACAAGCTGGGACCTCGTTACATCGAGCCGTTTAAAATCCTCAGCAAGATCAATGAGGTCTCCTACAAGCTGCAGCTCCCGGCCACGATGAGGATACCCATCTCCTTCCACGTCTCCCTGCTCAAGCCGGTTGTCCTTGGTCCCTTCTCCGCTGCTGCCTGTTCGGCTCCTCCTCCTATTGCCGATGACGACATCTATGCGGTAAGGGATATCGTGGCCATGAAAACCGTACTGGGTCGACAGTTCTTCCTGGTGGACTGGGCAGGGTATGGTCCTGAGGATAGGTCCTGGGAGCCCCGGGAAAATGTGGGCACTCCTCTGATCTGTGCCTTCCTGTCCCGATTGCGGGGAGGGGGGTGTGGGGGGGGGTACTGTCACGCTCCCCGGGTCCCCTGTCCCACTCCCCGGCTCACCTGCCACGCTCCCCGGCTTCCCTGCGTCGCTCCCCGGTTCTTCTGTCCGGTCTCCGCCGCTCCCCGGTCTCCAGCCCCCATTGCCTGCGCTTCCCAGGCGTCCTGGTCCCCGCTCCCGGCGCCCGTCGGTTTCTCAGCCCCAGCCTGGCTCTGCTGCTTCCTCCTCACCGCTTCCTGCTCTGGCTTCTGGCACCCGGGACTCGCGCATGCGCATTAGGGCGCGCGCGCGGTCATTGACCCTTTCTTAAAGGGCCAGCGTCCACTGACAGGAAATGAAGCACACAGATACAGGGTATAAAGGGGTTTAGTGTCCAAGTGGGCGGGGCCTGTTCTTTGTGTTTCCCAAGCTAGGAGTCAGGTCTCCTTGTGTTCCTGTGAGATACTCACCTCTCTCTCTTCTAGAGCCGATCCTGCCTTGCCATCCGGTCCTGCCGAATCCCGAACCCTGAACGCTGTCTATCTGCCATCCTGACAGTCCGTACCATCTCTGATCCCTGCGGTGACCCGTCATCTCGCTCCAACGGTTCCGGACTCCGCCTGACATCATCTCGGCTTCCGAACCTGAGCTTCGTCACCCGGACTGCCATCGGTGACTCCGTGGTCCCAGGGACTTCTCCATTATGCTCTTGTGCACGGACTGTCCTGCTACCTATAGTGCTCCGGCTACCGGACCCCTTGCCATCATCGGGGAGTTCGGCCCAGTGGATCCACCTCCTGGGTCTGCCCGTCCACCTGGCCCTAACAGGATTGATAGTAAAGTGTCAGTCTTTGCTGATGACACCAAACTATGTAGGATATTAAAAACTGACCTTGATAGTACAATATTACAAAAAGATCTGGATAAGATGTCAGAATGGGCAGATACTTGGCAAATTTTTAATGTTGATAAATGTAAAGTAATGCACCTAGGACGGAGTAATCCTATAGCTGCGTATACATTAAATGGAAGTAAACTTGGGACTACAGAACAGGAGAAGGACTTGGGTATTCTCATTACAAATAAGCTGAGCAGCAGCACTCAATGTCAAGCAGCAGCTGCAAAAGCAAACAAGATTCTAGGGTGTATAAAAAGAGAGATTAGATCCCGTGATCCCAACATATTGTTACCCCTCTAATAAATCACTTTTAAGGCCACATCTGGAATATGGGATCCAGTTTTGGGCTCCACATTTTAAAAAAGACATTCAGAAGTTAGAGTCAGTTCAAAGGCGGGCAACTAGACTACTACAAGGAATGGAAGGCCTCCCATATGATGACAGGTTGAAAAAGTTAGATACAGTTAGGTCCAGAAATATTTGGACAGTGACACAAGTTTTGGTATTTTAGCTGTTTACAAAAACATGTTCAGAAATACAATTATATATATAATATGGGCTGAAAGTGCACACTCCCAGCTGCAATATGAGAGTTTTCACATCCAAATCGGAGAAAGGGTTTAGGAATCATAGCTCTGTAATGCATAGCCTCCTCTTTTTCAAGGGACCAAAAGTAATTGGACAAGGGACTCTAAGGGCTGCAATTAACTCTGAAGGCGTCTCCCTCATTAACCTGTAATCAATGAAGTAGTTAAAAGGTCTGGGGTTGATTACAGGTGTGTAGTTTTGCATTTGGAAGCTGTTGCTGTGGCCAGACAACATGCGGTCTAAGGAACTCTCAATTGAGGTGAAGCAGAACATCCTGAGGCTGAAAAAAAAGAAAAAATCCATCAGAGAGATAGCAGACATGCTTGGAGTAGCAAAATCAACAGTCGGGTACATTCTGAGAAAAAAAGGAATTGACTGGTGAGCTTGGGAACTCAAAAAGGCCTGGGTGTCCACCGATGACAACAGTGGTGGATGATCACCGCATACTTTCTTTGGTGAAGAAGAACCCGTTCACAACATCAACTGAAGTCCAGAACACTTTCAGTGAAGTAGGTGCATCTGTCTCTAAGTCAACTGTAAAGAGAAGACTCCATGAAAGTAAATACAAAGGGTTCACATCTAGATGCAAACCATTCATCAGTTCCAAAAATAGACAGGCCAGAGTTAAATTTGCTGAAAAAACACCTCATGAAGCCAGCTCAGTTCTGGAAAAGTATTCTATGGACAGATGAGACAAAGATCAACCTGTACCAGAATGATGGGAAGAAAAAAGTTTGGAGAAGAAAGGGAACGGCACATGATCCAAGGCACACCACATCCTCTGTAAAACATGGTGGAGGCAGCGTGATGGCATGGGCATGCATGGCTTTCAATGGCACTGGGTCATTGTGTTTATTGATGACATAACAGCAGACAAGAGTAGCCGGATGAATTCTGAAGTGTACCGGGATATACTTTCAGCCCAGATTCAGCCAAATGCCGCAAAGTTGATCGGACGGCGCTTCATAGTACAGATGGACAATGACCCCAAGCATACAGCCTATATCAGTAACCTTTATCCACTGTGAACTGCTGCAAAATTCTTATTTACTGTTCACAGTGCTGTCCTGGTTCAGTGATTCTAATAATGGCAATGTTACAGCATGCATTGTTACTGACCAGCCACAAGAGGCTGCTGTTTCCATTACCGTTCAGCTGGCTACTATAGCAACATCCCAACGGACTTCACCACTGGACTTCGAGGGCTGAGGAGACAGTGTGTGTGAGCTGCAGGGAAAGCGAGAGGTGTGCGTAATGAAAACCGCCACAGAAACACTTCAGTGAGTTAGGAGAAGATTAATGTTGGAGTTTAGTTGGGAGGACTGTGACGCGTGTGAGCAGCATCCTGTGCCAGAGATCACCATTCTGCAGTTGCTGGCTATACTGGTTCACCATGAGACCATCTCCAAGTCTCTTATTTTGGCAGCTGGACACCATAGTACCCGGGTACAGTAAGCTGGGACCAGGACCGCGTGCATGCTACACTTTATGTTGTGGTACTGTGAGCAAAATACTCTGCTTCTATGCCCTTGGAACTTCAAATTAGTAAGATTTGTTTTGCAAGCGCTCGTAAAAATCTTACACCTGTGATATTTCCATCTATTGGGGGTCTGGTTGCACCCTGTTAGTGTATTAGTTTTTCTTGGCCTGAGCAGTTCATCACTGCTTTATCCTGCTGTGAGTATTCTAAATTGTGGAGGATATTTAGATATTTTGCTATTTTTCTAATTATATAGATTAGTGTATGGACCTACAAGTATAAGGATCCGTGACATAGTTTTTAGGCTACCGTTATTTAAGCCATAATATCGACTAATACCTCAAATATGGTGTATTTATTTTTTTGCACATGACATTGTATACGGGGTGCAGCCAGGCCCCTTAATGTTTGGACTTGCATATTGGAGACTCCGTCCCTATATGGTGCACACTAGTACCGGGCAGCCCACCTGATCGAATAGTATGGGCATTTAATAGGCTGCTGACTGGGGTACTATGCGCCTGTAAGTGTGAACGGAGCCCTTTGCAAGCCGCTAGTGTGCAATTTTATCATCCAGCAATGACCTCCTCCATATTCTGGAGTTGTGAGAGTGATTTGCTCCTCTTGCACCTGTGATATTTCTATCTACTGGGGGTCTGGTTGCACCCTGTTAGTGCATTAGTTTTTCTTGGCCTGATCAGTTCATCACTGCTTTAGCCTGCCGTGAGTATTCTAAATTGTGGAGGATACTGTATTTAGTCCTCTTTTTGATATTTTGCTATTTTTCTGAGAAATCAATGCAGCACAGCCTAGCATGGTGCACTGAGAGATTCTGGTTTATTACATCATGTGATCAGTTTATATAGTACCTCACACAAAGAGATTACCATGCGCAGGGATGAGCTGCAGGGGTGTGTATAGAAATGTGAACCTTCCCTGCCCATCAGTGTTAGCTGAACCCTATGACATCATTCAGTTATAAAATAAGATAGTTTCTATACACTGTGTGCAGAATTATTAGGCAAATGAGTATTTTGATCACATGATAATTTTTATACTTGTTCTCCTACTCCAAGCTGTATAGGCTTGAGAGCCAACTACTAATTAAGTAAATCAGGTGATGTGTATCTCTGTAATGAGGAGGGGTGTGGTGTAATGACATCAACACTCTATATAAGGTGTGTTTAATTATTAGGTAACTTCCTTTCCTTTGGCAAAATGGGTCAGAAGAGAGATTTGACGGGATCTGAAAAGTCCAAAATTGTCAGATGTCTTGCAGAGGGATGCAGCAGTCTTGAAATTGCCAAACGTTTGAAGCGTGATCACCGAACAATCAAGCGTTCCATGGCAAATAGCCAACAGGGTCGCAAGAAGCGTGTTGGGCAAAAAAGGCGCAAAATAACCACCCATGAATTGTGGAAAATCAAGCGTGAAGCTGCCAAGATGCCATTTGCCACCAGTGTGGCCATATTTCAGAGCTGCAATGTTACTGGAGTATGAAAAAGCACAAGGTGTGCCATACTCAGGGACAAGGCCAAGGTAAGGAAGGCTGAAAAACGACTACCTTTGAACAAGAAACAGAAGATAAAACGTCAAGACTGGGCCAAGAAATATCTTAAGACTGATCTTTCAAAGGTGTTATGAACTGATGAAATGAGAGTGAGTCTTGATGGGCCAGATGGATGGGCCAGAGGCTGGATCAGTAAAGGGCAGAGAGCTCCACTCAGATGCCAGCAAGGTAGAGGTGGGGTACTGGTATGGGCTGGTATAATCAAACATGAACTTGTGGGACCTTTTCGGGTTGAGGATGCAGTGAAGCTCAACTCTCAGACCTACTGCCAGTTTCTGGAAAACAACTTCTTCAAGCAGTGGTACAGGAAGAAGTCGGTATCGGTCAAGAAAAACATGATTTTCATGCAGGACAATTCTCCATCACATGCATCCAACTACTCCACAGTGTGGCCCTCCAGTAAAGGTCTAAAAGATGAAAAAATAATGACATGGCCCCCTTGTTCAATTGATCTGAATCCCCATAGAGAACCTGTGGTCCCTCATAAAATGTAAGATCTACAGGGAGGGAAAACAGTACACCTCTCGGAACAGTGTCTGGAGGCTGTGGTGGCTGCTGCATGCAATGTTGATTGTAAACAGATCAAGCAACTGACAGAATCTATGGATGGTAGGCTGTTGAGTGTCATCATAAAGAAAGGTGGCTATATTGGTCACTAATTTTTTTGGGGTTTTGTTTTTGTATGTCATAAATGTTTATTTCTAAATTGTGTGCAGTTATATTGGTTTACCTGGTGAACATAAACAAGTGAGATGGGGATATTTTTGGTTTTTATTAAGTTGCCTAATAAATCTTCACAGTAATAGTTACCTGCAAAAACAGATATCCTCCTAAGATAGCCAAATCTAAAAAAAAACCACTCCAACTTCCAAAAAATAGTAAGCTTTGATTATTTCTGGGTTGATTAAGAACATAGTTGTTGATTAATAATAAAAAAAATCCTCTAAAATACAACTTGCCTAATAATTCGGCACACAGTGTAGAATACAAAATGGCTTTTATTCTCTCACAGTACCAAAACATCTAACTGTTCTAGTTATGCCTACTATATGCACTTCAGCCTTGTATTTATATTCTTCTGTTTTATGGATGGCTTTCTGTTTTGGTAAAGTAAAGCAGTCATGCATCAATCCAACTGCCTAAAGTTGATTTCCTGGTGTGTTGTTTTGCTGTTTACTGGGAAGCCCACCCTAAAAACGACTTATATGCAAATACTGATAAAATACTGATCAAAAATACTGAGGTATGAATGAGGCCTAAGGCCTTGTGCGCACTAGGCGGATTTTACCGAGGATTTCCTGCGGATTTGCTGCGTTTCGCTGCAGAAAATGTTCATAACCTTTCTGCAGTGATTCACCAGCAAAACCTATGGGAAAAAAAAGTGCTGTGCGCACTAGGCGGATTTTGACAGCTACAGGTTTTGCTGCGGGATTCTCACGGCAAAATGAATTGCATGTCACTTCTTTTCCTCAGGTACCTGCGGTATTTCACTCCATTCACTGTAATGTAATCGTGAAATCCTGCAGGAAATAATGCAGGCAGCAAATTCTGTGCGTTTCATTGAGTTTTCCTGCGTTATTCCCTGCTGTATTTCACGTTTATCGGGACATAATATTCATCACTGCCTGAGTTTTGCAGGGAAGTGATGCCATTATGACAGGAAGAGGAAGCGGAGCAGAGAGTAAACACACACAGATCACACTCACACACAGACACAGACATATAGAATGCACATAGAAATCAAACGTACATATTACAACTAAAAAAAAAAAAAAAAATGGGCTCCGCCATATTTTTACCGTCCAGCCGAGGTAAACACACAGCAGCGGCATGGTATTCTCAGGCTGGGGAGAGCGAGTGCCAGGGTTATTGCCCCCCTCCCGCAGCCAAGAATATCAGCCCACCGCTGCCCCGGGGCTGTCGCATCCATTATGCGACAGTCCCAGAGTGTCCCCGGCTCTTCCAGATTGCCGTGATGCGGTGGCAATCAGGGTAATAATGAGTTAATGGCAGCGGATCGCTGCCACTAAGTCCTGGCTTAATCATGGCAGCATCTATGAGACAGCTTACATGACTAACCCGTAAGTAAAGTAAATAAACACACACCACGAAAAATCCTTTATTTTAAATAAAATAGCAAAAAAACCCTCTTTCACCACTTAAATAACCCCTCCCAACACACAGCTCCGATGTAATCCACACAGGTCCCACGACGCTTGCAGACTGCTGCAGCCACGTCTGACACACAGTACTTAATGTTGCTTCATAACGAGACTGCAGAGTTAACTACAGGTCATTTCTAACAGTCGGTAATGTGAACACATTACCGCTCGTGAGAACTGCAGTGTCCTCACAGGGACTCTATCTATCGATTGATCTGTCCTCTGTCTATTGATTATCTATCCCCCTATCTATCTATCCATCTATATATCTATCTATCTATCCATTATCTATCCTTCTATCTATCCTCCTATCTATCTATCTATGTCAGAAGGAAATTACCTTTTTTTTTTCTTTCAATGTGCTTTATTGCATTGAATGCATTAAAACACATGTACCAACCTGCGGAAAAAACACACCAAAACCACACCAAAACTGCACCATACGGATTTCGGTGCGTTTTTTTGCATTTTTTTTCCGCGAGTGCAGAAATCTTTCAGAGCCTGCGGAATTTTCTTCAGAAAATTCCTTTTTCTAGTGCGCACAAGGCCTAAGACATTATTATTACTAGCGTTTATTGCATTTCCTGAAATTCAAAATGTCATCAAATGTTGCTCAAAATTTTAATTCACAGCAAATTTATTCACCAGCAAAGAAAATACTGCGAATCCTCCAATTGCCCTGAAAAGACACATGAAACCCTCTATATATTCTGTAGTCAAACCTTTTCAAGATTTTTATCACAAAGACAGCCTCAGTAATGTCAAAGTGATCTTACCTTATCTTATCTTACCTTAGAATTGCTCTGACTGACTTTTTATATTATTAAAATAATAAAAAGTGGGCCAAACATTTTTTCTTTTAGTCATTTGGGATCAGGAGAACTGTTCAGTGCAAACCATTGATTCAAGCTGACTGTGTCACTGTCAGAGGTAACATTTTTCTGCTGTGACTAAGATGAGTGCCATATTTTCCATAACATCCTTCATACCAAGGGCAAAGGAGGTCAGTTGTGGCCTCCATTTGGTATTACTGTTATATGGATGGCTGGTTCGAGTTGTGGTGTTGGTGTTTCTGCTGCTGCTAACAGTTTCCACATTCTTAATTGTGATATGTTTTTGACTGACTATTTTGCTGTTGCTGAGGTAACATCATTCTGCTGGGACTGAGAAGAGTGATGAGCCATGTATTTCATAACATACATAACACCGGTGGCAAAGGAGGTTAGTTGTGACCTACATCTGATAGTACTATTACCCAGATTGCTGGTTCCATTGGTCATGGTGATGCTTCTGCTAGCAACTTCCACATTCTTAGCTGTTTTTTTTTTTCCTTTTACTGTACCCTATCAATTGCCACTCTTTCTTTTACCACACAGGTGCAGAAAGCAATATGTGGAAGTAGGCACCAGTGTGGTATGCAGGATTTTCATAATGGACTAATAACTTGTCATGATCCAGGACCAGGATTCTCCGCTCCAGTTTTCAAGACCCAGCCTGGTCATGTCAGGGTTTAACTCCCATCAGCCTCGGTCTGGTTTCAGGAGACACTATGTCTGGTCTCTGCACTTGCATTCTGGTGCTGGTTGTAGTTTTGCTCTGCAGCCTGTGACTGGCTCTGGTGAGATTTCCTGTTTGATCTGACTCCTTGTTTCCGTGCCCTGACCTGTACCCTCCCCCTTTCGTCTGTCTGTCCCTGACATCCCACTCCTGTCTGTTTGTGTTTCACTCTGCATACCTGATTTCCCGGCTTCTGACTTGGTTCTGTTTTCTGACTTGATTTTGTTCCACCTTTTACAGTGACTTGACTCACCTGGCTAGACCCTGACTTTTTGACTACTCTATTGCCCCCTGGTGGTTTGCCTATGAACTGCCAGCTGAACTTACTCTGCTGTACTTCAGCCTCCTTTCTGTTACAGTGTTAAGGGTGCTTTCCACGCTGCGATCTCGCTAGCGAGATCGCTAGCGAGTGTACCCGCCCCCGTCTGTTGTGCGTCACGGGCAAATCGCTGCCCAAGAAATAAAAAAAAAGCACAGTACAGTTGCTTGTGACTGATACTAATTTCAAGCACAGATAGATAATACCGGAGCTTGCTAATATACAGAGGAAAGCATGACAAAAGTTGCCCGTTTTGTGAAGTGCCAGAATATATGTTTTGTTGCTTTTAATAAAAAAGGATCTGTGTGGTGTCCTATCACGCGGTGTAAAAATGAAAACAGTTTATATACAGTAGATATTACCGTGCTCCCACTGATAGACATGGCTGTAATGAGTAAACCAATAATGATACAAACAAATACTGGAAACAAATATTAAAAGAAAAAAATTATCACCACAACATATTTGTCCATGCAACCTGGGTATCAAAGTTGGTTAAAGTCCGCAAAGAATTACTTAAGTTGACGGAACGCCCAAAAAATTGGAAAATATAAATATTCCAAGTAGAGTTAATCATAAAACGGAATGAATACAGTATGCTGAATTATACAATATAAAAAGCAGCAGTGTTCTGGATACGGAGGACACGCTCTAACAGCACAAACACAAACAACAGACTAAACCTACCAGATCAGTGAGTACAGCATGGATCAGGTCATTGAGCAATAATACCAATACAGCACCTCTGTTTTTCTATTGCATAATCTAGTATACAGTCATATGAAAAAGTTTGGGCACCCCTATTAATGTTAACCTTTTTTCTTTATAACAAATTGGGTTTTTGCAACAGCTATTTCAGTTTCATATATCTAATAACAGATGGACTGAGTAATATTTCTGGATTGAAATGAGGCTTATTGTACTAACAGAAAATTTTCAATCCGCATTTAAAGAAAAGTTGACCGGTGCAAAAGTATGGGAACCTCAACATAAAAGTGACATTAATATTTTGTAGATCCTCCTTTTGCAAAACTAACAGCCTCTAGTTGCTTCCTGTAGCTTTTAATGAGTTCCTGGATCCTGGATGAAGGTATATTTGACCATTCCTGTTTACAAAACAATTCCAGTTCAGTTAAGTTTGATGGTCGCCGAGCATGGACAGCACGCTTCAAATCATCCCACAGATTTCCAATGATATTCAGGTCAGGGGACTGGGATGGCCATTCCAGAACATTGTAATTGTTCCTCTGCATGAATGCCTGAGTAGATTTGGAGCAGTGTTTTGGATCATTGTCTTGCTGAAATATCCATCCCCTGCGTAATTTCAACTTCATCACTGATTCTTGCACATTATTGTCAAGAATCTGCTGATACTGAGTTGAATCCATGCGACCCTCAACTTCAACAAGATTCCCGGTGCCGGCATTGGCCACACAGCCCCAAAGCATGATGGAACCTCCACCAAATTTTACTGTGGGTAGCAAGTGCTTTTCTTGGAATGCCGTGTTTTTGTGCCCCCATGCATAACGCCTTTTTGTATGACCAAACAACTCAATCTTTGTTTCATCAGTCCACAGGACCTTCTTCCAAAATGTAACTGGCTTGTCCAAATGTGCTTTTGCATAACTCAGGTGACTCTGTTTGTGGTGTGCTTGCAGAAATGGCTTCTTTCGCATCACTCTCCCATACAGCTTCTCCTTGTGCAAAGTGCTCTGTATTGTTGACCGATGCACATTGACACCATCTGCAGCAAGATGATGCTGCAGGTCTTTGGAGGTGGTCTTTTGATTGTCCTTGACTGTTCTCACCATTCTTCTTCTCTGCCTTTCTGATATTTTTCTTGGCCTGCCACTTCTGGGCTTAACAAGAACTGTACCTGTGTTCATCCATTTCCTTACTATGTTCCTCACAGTGGAAACTGACAGTTTAAATCTCTGAAACAACTTTTTGTATCCTTCCCCTGAACAACTATGTTGAATAATCTTTGTTTTCAGATCATTTGAGAGTTGTTTTGAGGAGCCCATGATGCCACTCTTCATAGGAGATTCAAATAGGAGACAACTTGCAAGTGGCCACCTTAAATACCTTTTCTCATGATTGGATACACCTGCCTATGTAGTTCAAAGCTCAATGAGGTTACAAAACCAATTTAGTGATTTAGTAAGTCAGTAAAAAGTAGTTAGTTGTGTTCAAAACAAGAAATTGATAAGGGTGCGCATACTTTTGCACCGGTCAAATTTTGCTTAAATGCGGATTGCACATTTTCTGTTAGTACAATAAACCTCATTTCAATCCAGAAATATTACTCAGTCCATCAGTTATAAGATATATGAAACTGAAATAGCTGCTGCAAAACCCCAAATTGTTATAAAGAAAAAAGGTTAACATTAATAGGGGTGCCCAAACTTTTTCGTATGACTGTACTATTTTCAACTTGTTCTGTGGTTAATACTGCTTGGACTATTTATAATTTAATGCTCCTTTTTTGGGGGTGCCATCAACTGAAACTTTTTTTTTTTTAATCAACCTGGATACCCCTGGTTTCATGGACAACTATGTTGTATAGATCACTGTGTTTATTTCTTTTAATTCATATTTCTTTCCAGTACTTGTTTGAATCATTATTAGTTTACTCATTACAGCTATATCTATCAGGGGCAGCACGTAATATCTACAGTTAGGTCCAGAAATATTTGGACAGTGACACAAGTTTTGTTATTTTAGCTGTTTACAAAAACATGTTCAGAAATACAATTATATATATAATATGGGCTGAAAGTGCACACTCCCAGCTGCAATATGAGAGTTTTCACATCCAAATCGGAGAAAGGGTTTAGGAATCATAGCTCTGTAATGCATAGCCTCCTCTTTTTCAAGGGACCAAAAGTAATTGGACAAGGGACTCTAAGGGCTGCAATTAACTCTGAAGGCGTCTCCCTCGTTAACCTGTAATCAATGAAGTAGTTAAAAGGTCTGGGGTTGATTACAGGTGTGTGGTTTTGCATTTGGAAGTTGTTGCTGTGACCGGACAACATGCGGTCTAAGGAACTCTCAAATGAGGTGAAGCAGAACATCCTGAGTGTTACGGGGGCTGTCTGATAATAACTGAAAGGAGTATCAGACAGTCAGGGTCCACCGTGCAAAGACTTTGCTGCAGACTATGGCAGAGTGCAATACCTCTGTTAACTCACAGAAGAATATAATAAGTAAGTAAAGCAATTCCTCCCTTACTTGGAGGGTGTGTGGAATGATCTCTGTTAACAATCACAGAGACAAAGGCAATGTGTGCGAAATGGCACCTACCTAGGTCCGCTCTTCTAGTGGTGCAAAAGAGACGAACAGCAGCGTAAGCCGCACAAAGCTCCTACCTGCGTTCGCTCCACTAGTGTGCGAGGACACGAACCACTAGATATGGCACCTGCCTAGGTCCGCTCTTCTAGTGGTGCAAAAGAGACGAACAGCAGCGTAAGCCGCACAAAGCTCCTACCTCTGTTCGCTCCCCTAGTGTGCGAGGATACGAACAACTGCCAGACGCAGTATAAGGAACGTTACCCTAGCGGCAACGTCCACCTACGAGTAGAATCACAAGGCCCAGCCAGACCATGTGCCTCAGGCACCTGCCTATGTCCGCTCCCCTAAGAGGTAAGGATACGGACAGCAGCCGAAGCTGTAAGGTATAAGAACGCTACCCTGCCGGTAGCGCTCACCTAGCATAGACAGAGGAATGCCTAGAGGAACGCGCACAGAGCGTCTACTCATATGCATGAACCAAGAGGACTGAGCACCATGCGGCGTGTGTCAGGGTCTTATATAGACTCTGTGCCTCATCCAAGATGGAGGACACCAGAGCCAATCCGCTGCCAGAACGACAGGAGTGACGTCATGCTGGCCTATCACCGAGCAAGACGTCATAAGCACATGACCAGCGACCAATCGGCATAGAAGGTGTCAGAGACATGTGACCTCGTGTCAGCGATGATGTCACCCGCACATGTGCAATGGCTCCAAGATTGGACTTAGTCTCCGGCGCTCGCACATGTGCAGTAGCAAGAAATCTGGACTTAGTCTCCAGCGCTCGCACATGTGCAGTAGCAAGAAATCTGGACTTAGTCTCCAGCGCTCGCACATGTGCAGTAGCAAGAAATCTGGACATAGTCTCCAGTGCTCGCAGCAACCGTAACAGTACCTCCCCCTCAAGGGCCTCCCTCCCGGCGACGCAGGTAATCGGCAACTAAGTCGGGAGCATGGACAGCCTCCTCAGGCTCCCAAGAGCGATGTTCCGGGCCATAGCCCTCCCAATCTATCAAGAAGAACCTGCGCCCTCTAACCATCTTAGAACCAACTATGGCTCGTACCTCATAGCTAGAGCGAGAGGAATCAGAGGCAGGAGAGTGCACTTCACGAGCGTGAGGTAAAATAGCCGGCTTTAGCAGTGAGACATGGAATTTGTCATGAATCCTAAGATGGACAGGTAACTTCAATTGATAGACTACAGGATTTACCTGTCGAAGAACCTCATAAGGACCCAGGAAGCGAGGAGCAAATTTGACAGAGCTCACTCTAAGTTTCACGTGTTTTGCAGAGAGCCACACAAAGTCCCCTGGAGAAAAGACAGGAGCCGGGCAACGAAACCAATCGGACACCGTCTTCATACGGTCCTTAGCTGCTTGGATCGACTCTTGAGTCCGATCCCAAACCTCTCTGGCATTAGTTGCCCAGTCGGCCACAAGAGGAGGAGGTGCAGCAGCGGGAAACGGTACTGGTACCCTAGGGTGTTGCCCATTATTGAGTACGAACGGTGTCTGCCCAGTGGCCTCAGCCAGCGAATTGTTAAGGGCAAATTCTGCCCAGGGTAGGAGGGAGGACCAGTTATCGTGGTTCTCAGCAACAAAGTGTCGAAGGTATATAATCATAGATTGATTGGTACGTTCAACCAAACCATTAGTCTCCGGATGGTATGCCGAAGAGAGATTCAACTCAATTTGCAGAAGGCTACAAAGATCTCGCCAGAAACGGGAAGTAAATTGCGGGCCTCTATCACAAATGATACGATCTGGCATCCCGTGAAGCCTAAAGACATGCTTGAGGAATAGTTTGGCTAGTACCCTGGAAGATGGGATTCTCGATAACGGTACGAGATGAACCATCCGGGAGAAATGGTCCGTAATGACCCACACAAATCTATGTCCCTGTGAACATGGAAGATCACCCACAAAGTCCATGCCTACCACCTCCCATGGTCTATCTGGCACTGGTAAAGGATGCAAGAGCCCAGCCGGTCTCTGCCGTAATGGACGGTTGCGAGCACACGAGTAGCAGGAACCGACATATCTCTTGACGTGGCTGGCTAAGTGTGGCCACCAATACCACCTTTCCAGTAACTCTCGTGTCCGCCTAATACCAAAATGCCCACCCACCTTTGAGGTGTGGGCCCATGACAGTATATCATTCTGTCGATCAGGCGGAACAAAGGTCTTGCCCGGTGGGATTTGGTCTAACGTCACAGGGGAGAGCGTATGAAAAACCCTGGAGGGAAGGATAAGACGAGGTTCGTCAATCTCTTCCTGGGTAGAAAGCATAGAGCGAGACAGGGCGTCTGCCTTGTTATTCTTACTCCCAGACAGATAGTTGATGGAGAAGTGAAAGCGGGAGAAAAACAAGGACCAGCGGGCTTGGCGAGGATTCAGACGCTGAGCGGTTTGTAAGTACGTCAGATTCTTATGGTCTGTATAGACCTGGAAACGATGTTTCGCTCCTTCCAGCAAGTGACGCCACTCCTCCAAGGCTAATCTCAAGGCGAGCAGTTCCCTATCCCCAATGGTATAGTTTCTCTCTGCCGGTGAAAAGGTTTTAGCAAAGAAGAAACACGGCCTTTTTCTACCTGCACCGTTCTTTTGATACAAGACCGCACCAGCACCCACTGAAGAGGCATCAACCTCTAAGAGGAAGGGCTTATTCTCATCGGGTCTTTGAAGAACGGGAGCAGTTGAAAAGTGTCTTTTTACTGCCTCAAAAGCCTGAGATGTCTCAGTAGACCAGGCTTTGGGATTAGCACCTTTCTTAGTCAAGGCCACCAAAGGGGCCACCAAAGTAGAAAAATGGGGTATGAACTGCCTGTAATAATTTATGAATCCTAAGAAGCGTTGCACCGCCTTCAAGGAATGAGGTTCGGACCATTGCAGGACAGCAGAGAGCTTTGCAGGATCCATAGCCAGACCCTCTTGTGAGATAATGTAACCCAAAAAAGGCAATGAGGACTGCTCGAATACACATTTCTCGAGTTTAGCAAACAATGAGTGCTCCCTTAAACGGGAAAGGACACGAACGACATCCTGACGATGAGTCTCCAGATCAGGAGAAAAAATCAGGATGTCGTCCAGATACACCACTACTGAGGATAACAGTAAATCCCTGAACACATCGTTTACGAAGTCCTGAAATACTGCGGGTGCATTACATAACCCAAAAGGCATGACGAGGTATTCATAGTGACCGTCTCAGGTGTTAAAAGCGGTCTTCCATTCGTCACCCTTTCGAATTCGTACCAAGTTATACGCACCCCGCAGATCCAACTTCGTAAAAACTTGAGCTCCTCTCAGTCTGTCAAAGAGCTCCGAAATTAAAGGTAATGGGTATTTGTTCTTTATTGTGATTGCGTTGAGACCCCTGTAATCTATGCAGGGACGCAAATCACCCTCTTTCTTCCGAACAAAGAAAAACCCAGCTCCCGCGGGAGAGACAGACTTACGAATGAACCCCTTCTCTAAACTCTCTCTTATATAGGTCGACATGGCCTCCGACTCAGGTATCGACAGGG
Organism: Anomaloglossus baeobatrachus; assembly: GCF_048569485.1. Lineage (NCBI taxonomy): Eukaryota > Metazoa > Chordata > Amphibia > Anura > Aromobatidae > Anomaloglossus > Anomaloglossus baeobatrachus. The sequence goes on from NC_134355.1 coordinate 627,249,975, forward strand.
GGTAAACCCTGCCTTTAGGTGGAACCGAACCTGGGATAAGGTCTATGGCACAGTCATACGGCCTATGGGGTGGAAGAACCTCAGCACCCTGTTTGGAGAACACGTCAGCGAAATCCAAATAGGGTGTAGGTATGGGAGAGAGATCAGTTGATGCAACCGCAACGACCTTAGGTGGTAAGGGAAGACATCGGGACTGACATTTCGAACCCCAACTAATAATGCTGTCAGACTCCCAGTCAATGTGAGGAGCATGAGTACGAAGCCATGGAAGACCCAGAAGGACGTCGTCTATACCCTCAGGCAAAACAAGAAAAGAAATCTCCTCTATGTGACCCTGAGACAGGGAAAGGCGCAAGGGAACTGTCCTCAATGTAATGGAGTCAGACAACATAGTTCCATTAACAACACGGACAGGAATAGGCGCCTCTAACATGATAGAGGGAATATTGTGTCCCTTTACAAATCCTGAGGACACAAAAATCCCGTCAGCTCCGGAATCCACAAAAGCCATAATAGGCCATGTATTCTCAGATAACGAGAGCTGACCTGGGATACAACACTTAGAGGGTGCAGAAGACGTCTCTAGTAACCCCCCTCTAATGGTTACTAGGCCAGGAAGTTTCCCTGACGACTAGGACACTTGTTGGCATAGTGCCCAGCCTGACGACATACGTAACATATAGGAGGACCAGACTTGCGTAGTCTGGAGGACGTATGACCTAACTCCATAGGAGTGGGAGATGTTTCAGATGCTGAGGAAGATGGTAGTGGACCCTCAACAACTGGAATAGCCCGATGCTTAGGGCGTGAGGAAGAGACCTCGAGTCTACGTTCCTTATGGCGTACATCGATCCTCGTTGCTACTGTGATCAAGTCCTCCAGAGAAGCAGGGACCTCACGAGTAGCAAGGGCATCCTTGACATAGCCTGCCAACCCTCTCCAGAAGATAGGAATCAACACCTTCTCTGGCCAATCTAGTTCTGCCACCAGAGTTCTAAAAGCAATGGCATAAGAACTAGTGGATAACGAACCCTGAGATAGATCTAACAGTCTCAGGGCCGCATCATGGGTAACCTGCGGACCCATGAATACCACCTTAAGAGCATCAAGAAAGTCTTGATGTCTCAGAGTAACCACATCAGAGCGCTCCCATAGGGGAGTCGCCCATTCTAAGGCTTTGTCCTGAAGTAAGGAGATGATAAAGCCTACTCTGGACCTCTCCGTAGAGAAGCGAGAAGAGTTGACCTCTAGGTGTATCTGACACTGACTAATGAAACCACGACATGATCTGGCATCGCCAGAATATCTGTTTGGCAGAGCAAGTCGAGGATCATGTGCAGATGTCACCATGGTCTGAGGTTTATCCTCTATACTCTTGAGCCGTGACTCAAGTACTTGTATGTAACGGTGTAACTGCTGATATTCTGCCATAACTGCCAGACCCTTGGCTCAGTCCTAATGTTACGGGGGCTGTCTGATAATAACTGAAAGGAGTATCAGACAGTCAGGGTCCACCGTGCAAAGACTTTGCTGCAGACTATGGCAGAGTGCAATACCTCTGTTAACTCACAGAAGAATATAATAAGTAAGTAAAGCAATTCCTCCCTTACTTGGAGGGTGTGTGGAATGATCTCTGTTAACAATCACAGAGACAAAGGCAATGTGTGCGAAATGGCACCTACCTAGGTCCGCTCTTCTAGTGGTGCAAAAGAGACGAACAGCAGCGTAAGCCGCACAAAGCTCCTACCTGCGTTCGCTCCACTAGTGTGCGAGGACACGAACCACTAGATATGGCACCTGCCTAGGTCCGCTCTTCTAGTGGTGCAAAAGAGACGAACAGCAGCGTAAGCCGCACAAAGCTCCTACCTCTGTTCGCTCCCCTAGTGTGCGAGGATACGAACAACTGCCAGACGCAGTATAAGGAACGTTACCCTAGCGGCAACGTCCACCTACGAGTAGAATCACAAGGCCCAGCCAGACCATGTGCCTCAGGCACCTGCCTATGTCCGCTCCCCTAAGAGGTAAGGATACGGACAGCAGCCGAAGCTGTAAGGTATAAGAACGCTACCCTGCCGGTAGCGCTCACCTAGCATAGACAGAGGAATGCCTAGAGGAACGCGCACAGAGCGTCTACTCATATGCATGAACCAAGAGGACTGAGCACCATGCGGCGTGTGTCAGGGTCTTATATAGACTCTGTGCCTCATCCAAGATGGAGGACACCAGAGCCAATCCGCTGCCAGAACGACAGGAGTGACGTCATGCTGGCCTATCACCGAGCAAGACGTCATAAGCACATGACCAGCGACCAATCGGCATAGAAGGTGTCAGAGACATGTGACCTCGTGTCAGCGATGATGTCACCCGCACATGTGCAATGGCTCCAAGATTGGACTTAGTCTCCGGCGCTCGCACATGTGCAGTAGCAAGAAATCTGGACTTAGTCTCCAGCGCTCGCACATGTGCAGTAGCAAGAAATCTGGACTTAGTCTCCAGCGCTCGCACATGTGCAGTAGCAAGAAATCTGGACTTAGTCTCCAGCGCTCGCACATGTGCAGTAGCAAGAAATCTGGACATAGTCTCCAGTGCTCGCAGCAACCGTAACACTGAGGCTGAAAAAAAGGAAAAATCCATCAGAGAGATAGCAGACATGCTTGCAGTAGCAAAATCTACAGTCGGGTACATTCTGAGAAAAAAAGGAATTGACTGGTGAGCTTGGGAACTCAAAAAGGCCTGGGCGTCCACGGATGACAACAGTGGTGGATGATCGCCGCATACTTTCTTTGGTGAAGAAGAACCTGTTCACAACATCAACTGAAGTCCAGAACACTCTCAGTGAAGTAGGTGTATCTGTCTCTAAGTCAACAGTAAAGAGAAGACTCCATGAAAGTAAATACAAAGGGTTCACATCTAGATGCAAACCATTCATCAATTCCAAAAATAGACAGGCCAGAGTTAAATTTGCTGAAAAACACCTCATGAAGCCAGCTCAGTTCTGGAAAAGTATTCTATGGACAGATGAGACAAAGATCAACCTGTACCAGAATGATGGGAAGAAAAAAGTTTGGAGAAGAAAGGGAACGGCACATGATCCAAGGCACACCACATCCTCTGTAAAACATGGTGGAGGCAACGTGATGGCATGGGCATGCATGGCTTTCAATGGCACTGGGTCACTTGTGTTTATTGATGACATAACAGCAGACAAGAGTATCCAGATGAATTCTGAAGTGTACCGGGATATACTTTCAGCCCAGATTCAGCCAAATGTCGCAAAGTTGTTCGGACGGCGCTTCATAGTACAGATGGACAATGACCCCAAGCATACAGCCAAAGCTACCCAGGAGTTCATGAGTGCAAAAAAGTGGAACATTCTGCAATGGCCAAGTCAATCACCAGATCTTAACCCAATTGAGCATGCATTTCACTTGCTCAAATCCAGACTTAAGACGGAAAGACCCACAAACAAGCAAGACCTGAAGGCTGCGGCTGTAAAGGCCTGGCAAAGCATTAAGAAGGAGGAAACCCAGTGTTTGGTGATGTCCATGGGTTCCAGACTTAAGGCAGTGATTGCCTCCAAAGGATTTGCAACAAAATATTGAAAATAAAAATATTTTGTTTGGGTTTGGTTTATTTGTCCAATTACTTTTGACCTCCCAAAATGTGGAGTGTTTGTAAAGAAATGTGTACAATTCATACAATTTCTATCAGATATTTTTGTTCAAACCTTCAAATTAAACGTTACAATCTGCACTTGAATTCTGTTGTAGAGATTTCATTTCAAATCCAATGTGGTGGCATGCAGAGCCCAACTTGCGAAAATTGTGTCACTGTCCAAATATTTCTGGACCTAACTGTATATACACTGATACTGATTTTATTTTTTTCTGTGGCTTGCTGCTGCTTTCTAGTGAATTAAAGACGAAGAAAAATGTGTATTTATAGTTGAAATGCAGCAGGACAAGTGCTAGCTCCACAATAGCACTGATCAGTCACTGAATCAAGCACAGCCATTGGCTTCTTTCTTATTTTTATTTCCCCTATCAATTGATTTTCTGTATTATTCCCAGGCTACTTCTGTCACCTTCTCTATGCTGCAGTTATAAATCATAATAATATCTGGATTATTTGTCCTATGCTTTTGAGGTTTATCTCCTATTTCTATTTGTGAGCTGTGTGATCTGACATCCTATCCCAATTATAAATCACCCAGAAATGGCTGCTGCATTCCCTGCCTCTGCATTTTTACAGCCTATGATTGTGTCTCCAATTCAGCTGAGTTATACTATGTGATGTGATAACTGGAAGGAATTATGGGAAAGCCCCGTATCTGCATGTAAAATCATGCCGACCCTCTGAGTCTCCTGCAGTCTTATGCAATGTGTAAATTAATAACTGGCATTTTTTTGATAATTATCAGAAAAAAAAATGCAAACAATTTAAATTTGCTTGGAATTTCAAAAAGTTCAAATTTTATGTAATTTTCATCAAATAAATTATCTCAAATATGATCATCTCTATTTATTATGGCTAATGGACTATTTGGAACCGCCTCTATGAGCCAGAGTGGACATGAGCTGATCCTGGAATATTCTTAAATATTTTGGTTTATCAAATTTATGTATATCAGCTCACCGTGTACAAGCTCACTCCTGGCCACTCCCTGGAGCACGGACAGGCACTGACGCAGCCCGATATTGCAAATAGAAGAAAGAAGGAACATCCAGCTCTTCAGGCAAGGAAAGCCATGGTCTTTATTTTAGCATGCAGACAATGGATGACATGACCAGCACACCGCTATGCGTTTCAGGTGAAGCAATCACCCTTAATCATGAATCATCCATAAATTGGACGCCATGCTTGACTTCCTGCCATTCATGTTTTGCAGCTGTTTTTTGGCCACTAAACATGTGGGGACTGCCTGCCAATTATGGTAGTACCATTGCCATATTAGCTATAAGCATTACTGGAAAGGGCCGGCTGCATCATTCACTAAATGGGGTTGGAGTACGGCTTTAGGGGATGTCATGAGACCACTACACAATGGATTATGTCAAATCTTCATGTTTATTCTTTTTTTTTAATAAATTGGTGAACGAGGCAGTGTGGGGGAGTCTGTATTCAAATAAATTATTTTTCCTGGGTGTAATTCTTAACTTTACACTCACTGGGTTAGTAATAGAGGTGTCTGAAAGACACCTCTCTATTACTAACCCCATGGGCGTGATGCCATCTGCCAATTCACAGCTGACATCAATCCTCTGAAATATTACCCCAATTGCCACTGCACCAGGGCGCAGATTTGCCAATTCTGGCTGATATTTTTAAGCTTTTCGCTCTACCTTGCAAGCTATTAAAAATGGGGGGAAACCTATACCATTTATTTTATTCTTTTATTAGGTTAAACCAGGCTAAACAGTGTTTAGCCCGGTTTAGTCTAATTCATAATTTAAAAAAAATGGCATGTAGTCCCCCTATTTTTGATAACCAGCCAAAGTAAAGCAGACAGCTGCAGGCTTGTATTCTCAGACTGGAAAGGCCCATGGTTATTTTGCCCTTCCCAGATTAAAGATAGTAGCTCATTGCACTCAGCGAGACCTGACAGCTCTGATGAGCATTGTAGTCACCCGTCGCCTGTGAATAACTATATTTTACTACTACTTTCAGTCGCAGGAAGTGGAGTTCGAGATTGTGGATTACGTCGGAGCTTCGTTGGAATATTTTTTTTAATACATTGGTGAAAGAGGGAAAGTCTTTATGCAAATAAACTATATTTTGCTGTGTGTGTTGGGTTAGTAATGGGGGTGTTTGATAGACATCTATCTAATACTATCCTCTGGGGTTGATGTCCATTAACCAATTACCCTGATTGTCACTGCTCCAGGGCAATAGGTTAGAGCCATGCAAAGCTCAAGAATTGGTGGATTTAATGTAGAATGCCACTTCTTGGGTGGCTGATATTTTTAGTCTGGGAAGGGCCGAAAAAACATGGACATTCTTAGCCTGATAATATCAGCCAGCCCAGCTGTCTGCTTTACATTCACTGGTTATCAAAATTGGGAGGACCCCCACACACAAAAAGATGAATCAATGCATCTTCCCCATGCACTTTTCTAGTCTCTCTTAGCCTCTGGTGGGGTCTGCTGGAAAAATGCTCGTGTTCCCCATATACTTTTGTTATACTTGTTTCTTTAATCAAAAGGGTCAGAGCTTTGGATCCGCTCATTTTGAGTAACAAGCACTTGAGTACTTTAGTAGTTGCTCCTCATTAGTCATAAATATTGGTGGGCTGATTCTTTCAAAATTCAAGTTCACCAGCTTCAATGAATTTCAGAATACAAAATTACTTCAAAACCTACAGTTGCTTTAAAACTACCTGTGTAACTCTCTAACATCTCTTAGGACTTTATTAAACCCCTTTTATGCTTTTTAATGCACACACAGTCTTAGGTCCCCTGCACATGTACAGTTGAAGCCAGAAGTTTACATACACTAGCTAAAAACACACATCTGCATGTTTTTCTCACTATGTGACATGAAATCATAATAAACCTTTCCCCCCTTAGGACAATTAGGAACAAAAATTATTTATATTTGCCAAATGCAAGAATAATTAGAGAGATAATGTTTTAAGGCATTTTAATTACTTTCTGCAAAGTCTAAAGTTCACATACACTAAGAGTACTATGCCTTTAACAATATGGGACAGCCCATACGATGATGGCATGTCTTTGGAAGCTTCTGATAGGTTTATTGGTAACATCTAAGTTAATTAAAGTCAAACTTGTGGATGTATTTTAATGCACACCTGAAACACACTGCCTTTTAAGGGGTAAAGTCAAAAGGAGTCAGTCAATATCTCAGGAAGAGAATTGTGGACTTGCACAAGTCTGGTTCATCCTTTGGTGCAATTTCCAGATACCTGAAGATGGCTCTTTCATCTGCACAAACAATTATCGTACAAACAAGATGGTAATGTCCAGCTATCATACCACTCAAGAAGAAGATGGGTTCTGTGTACCAGAGATGAACGTGCTTTGGTCAGACATCTGCATATCAATGCAAGAACAAAAGCAAAAGACCTTGTGAAGATACTGGTGGAAGCTGGTAAGAGTGTGTCATTATCCACAGTGAAACAAGTATTGTATCAACATGAGCTGAAGACCACTCTGCCTGTAAGAAGCCATTACTTCTAAAGAAACAAAAAAAACCTGATTAATGTTTGCAAGTGCACATAGGAGCAAAGAGCTTAATTCTTGGAGACATGTCCTGTGCTCTGACTAAACTAAAATTGAACTATTTGGCCATAATTACCATCGCTACGGAGGAAAAAGTGAGAAGCTTTGAAGCCTAAGAACACGATCCCAACTTTGAGACACAGGGCTGGCAGCATCATGTTGTGGAGTTGTTTTGCTACAAGAGGGACTGGTGCATTTCACAAAATAGATGGCATCATGAGGAAAGAAGATTATGTGTCAATACTGAAGCAACATCTCAAAACATCAGCCAGGAACTTAAAGCTTGGGCAGAACTGGGTCTTCTAAATAGACAATGACCCAAAGCATACTGCCAAACTGGTTACAAAGTGGCTTAAGGATAAAAAAGTCAATGTTTTGGAGTGGCCATCACAAAGCCCTGATCGTGATCTTATTGAAAATTTATAGGCAAAGCTGAAAAGGTAGGTGAGAGCAAGGCGACCTGCAAACATGGCTCAGTTAAATAGTACTGTCAGAAATAATGGGCCCAAATTCCTGCCAACAAGTGTGACATGCTTGTGGAAGGATAGCCAAAACGTTTGACCCAAGTCATAAAGTATAAGGGCAATGGTACCAAATACTAATGAAAATGTGTACAAACTTTTGACTTTCAAGAAGAAAGAAAAATGCCTTAAAACATTCTTTCTCTCATCATTCTGGCATTTTGGCAAATATAAATAATTTTGGTTTCTAATTGACCTTAAAACAGGAATGGTGTATTCTGATTTCATGTGAGTGGTAAAAACATGCATACATGTCTTTATAGATAGTGGATGAACACTTGTAGTTTCAACTGTATGTATTTCTGGTACATGAGATATCCATTTTCACACGTACCAGAGACATGTTCACACATACTCATTAAAATCTATGTTAATTTTCAAACCTCCCTGCTTTTACAAGGATCATGTGTAGAGATGAGCGAACTTGTTCGGTAAAGATTCGCCAATTTCAAATTTGGTATGAGCCTTAGCATGTTTGTTCAGGCTCAGAAAATCCAAGCCCTCCACCCCCGTAAAACTCGGTAATGTTCATTTTTGTTCATTGTCTGCCTCTGAATGCTGGCCATGTTTCCAAAAATGCTTCCTTTATGAGCATTTTCTGCTTTTGGATAGGATTGTGGTGCTGTTTGATGTGGGAATGTATAAAATCAGTGGAGGAGGCGGAGCCTCTGGACCATGTTTTGGTTTTATTCCCTAACTTTATTTGTGGAATTTGCTACAGCCAATCACGGCGCAGCAAATATCCACAAGGTTCAGAGAGAAGGGCTTCTGTGATTGCCTGCCTAAGTCACATGTCCATGTGCATATAAATCGCTGAAATGTTGCCTCGGTGCCAATTTGTGAATGTGAAACGATAGGGAAGTTGCTGCAGCCGGGACTGCTAGACAGTCAGCTTAGTTAGGGGAAATATTTTAGCTAGTTCAGCTAGATAGGAGAGTGATTGTGTACAATAGTGACGTGCATTTGAGGTGAGTTTAGCTACGGGTTTAATGCTGCGTAGTTTACATATATAGGAGTGCGATAGTGTGCAATAACGTAGAAAAAGGTGTGTGTGCCACATATCGGCAAATTTATTGATCGAAATAGAGATTGGAACTTGTAGTGCCTGCTAAAGAGTTGCCAGTGAAGCATGTAAATAAGTATTGCTATGTGTTAGTAGCTGTGAACAGTATGCAAACACAGTCATAGGTCTTTTTACTTGATAGTGCATGGTATAAAAAAATAGAAAGGGAAGTACCAGAAAAGAGATTCTTGGCAATTTTAATAGACTGGTGAAAAATCTGCAAACACAGTTATAGGCATTGTTACTTCAAAGTGCATGGCCTAAAACATTTCTAGGGAAGTATCTAAAAAAGTTTTTTTGGCAAATGTAATTGCCTGCTGAAAATTATGCAAACATATTTATAAGTATTGCTAGTTAGTCGTGCGTAACCGAAAAAAAAGTTGTTAGGGAAGTATCTAAAAAGTGGTTCTTGCCAATTTTAATTGCCTGTTCAAAATTCTGCTAACACAGTTATAGATATTGTGGCTTGATAGTGCCTGGCCTAAAAAGGTAATAAGAAAGTATCTAAAAATTGTTTCTTTGCAATTTATATTGCCAGCTCAAAATTACGCAGTGAAATACATGCATAGGTATTGTTAGTGGTGACTGCTGAAAATTTGCTATTGAACAAGCTAAAAAGGTCTCCTTTGCACTTTACCGTGTCTGCACTTTTTAGTGCCTTCCCAATATTGCCAACTCAGACAGGAAATAAATCATTTATCTTTTGTATCAGGTGTGTGACAGGTGTGGGAGTAGGGTTACGAAACATATGTTTGAAAGGGTACATTAACCATGAGTGGTAAATCACGACGAGGTTGTCATGGAAGGGGGAATAAGCAGGGTTTCGGAGGTGTATATGTGGGATGTTCTGTTAGTCAAAAGTCTAATGAGCAAACGCTGGCTCATCCTTTCCAAAGAGAAATGAGAACAACTTCCATTACTGGACTGTGTACTTCACTATATTTCTTTGGCAGCCACATATCTCTTCAGCTTCAAAATGAGGCTGATAAACAGCAGCTGCTAGAGTGGATGGCAAGCACTACATCAAGTAACCTCTCCTCCTCTTCCTGCACCTCAATATCACACACACTGCCTTCTTGCTGACTAACTGCGTTGTCAATTAGTATGATGTTGGCAGTTACACCCCATAGACAGAGCAAATCGGAAAAGAAAGAGATGCACTGTATAGATGAGGAAAAAACAAAAAAGCTAGCACTAAATGTGCACTACAGCACTAAAAATTCCAACTGTACTTATTATAAATTTGAGATTTTTGACAAAAAATGACAATTTCTTGAGCCACCCCGCCACTCCAGGGCAAATCTCTGTTGGGGCAGTCCTAACACTAAAATATTTTTATAAAATGTGCCAAACGGCCTCACATATGAAATAGTAGAACTGCATTTAGCAGCACTCACCTGGTCTATTTCAATCCTGTACCCATGACTGAATCATGGCTGTGGGTGGGACAGGTCCAAGCAAATGCTGCATGAAGTAAATAGCCTGTGGACAGGGCCTGATGACTGAATATGAACAGTCACCAATCGCCAAAATCTAGACAGATGGAATACATCCCAAATTAGGGTGCATAGCTAGGTGGGGGTCAACCACCGACCAATTCAATGAAGACAAAACAAAAAAGCTAGCACTAAATGTGCACTACAGGGTACGGGATTGAAATAGACCAGGTGAGTGCTGCTAAGAGCAGTTCTACTATTTCATATGTGAGGCCGTTTGGCACATTTTATAAAAATATTTTAGTGTTAGGACTACCCCAACAGAGATTTGCCGTGAAGTGGCGGGGTGGCTCAAGAAATTGCAATTTTTTTGCCAAAAATCTTATATTTATAATAAGTACAGTTGGAATTTTTTAGTGCTGTAGTGCACATTTAGTGCTAGCTTTTCTGTTTTTTCTTCATTGAATTGGTCGGTGGCTGACCCCCACCTTGCTATGCACCCCAATTTGGGATGTATTCAACCTGTCTAGATTTTGGCGATTGGTGACTGTTCACATTCAGTCATCAGGCCCTGTCCACAGGCTATTTACTTCATGCAGAATTTGCTTGGACCTGTCCCACCCACAGCCATGATTCAGTCATGGGTACAGGATTGAAATAGACCAGGTGAGTGCTGCTAAGAGCAGTTATACTATTTCATATGTGAGGCCATTTGGCACATTTTATAAAAATATTTTAGTGTTAGGACTGCCCCAACAGAGATTTGCCGTGAAGTGGCGAGGTGGCTCAAGAAATTGCAATTTTTTGCCAAAAATCTCCTATTTATAATAAGTACAGTGGGAATTTTTTAGTGCTGTAGTGCACATTTAGTGCTAGCTTTTTTGTTTTTTCTTCATTGAATTGGTCGGTAGCTGACCCCCACCTTGCTATGCACCTAAATTTGGGATGTATTCCACCTGTCTAGATTTTGGCGGTTGGTGGCTGTTCACATTCAGTCATCAGGCCCTGTCCACAGGCTATTTACTTCATGCAGCATTTGCTTGGACCTGTCCCGCCCACAGCCATGGTTCAGTCATGGGTACGGGATTGAAATAGACCAGGTGAGTGCTGCTAAGAGCAGTTCTACTATTTCATATGTGAGGCCATTTGGCACATTTTATAAAAATATTTTAGTGTTAGGACTGCCCCAACAGAGATTTGCCCTGGAGTGGTGGGGTGGCTCAAGAAATTGCAATTTTTTGCCAAAAATCTCATATTTATAATAAGTACAGTTGGACTTTTTTAGTGCTGTAGTGCACATTTAGTGCTATCTTTTTTGTTTTTTCTTCACTGTATAGATGAGGTCAAATGAAGCAGCAAAATCTGTGGCAGGAGCCATCCATTAGACAGACAGAGAGTTAGCTACTTCCTGTCTGTCAGCTCTAAGCAACTTGAGAAAGATAGTCTTGGATAACCTTTTTAATGGCTTTTCTAATCTGAACAACCTTCCAGCAAAAATAGGAGGAACGGATCGTTATGTAACACATGGACGGAATGGTCTGGCAGATCGGTAACAGCTCAGCAGTTCTGCTCTAGCTCATAGAGAAGTGTGGATGATAAATTTCTCTATGACATCAATATGACCTAGTAGACCATGAAGACAGAGGTTTTCTTTAAATTACAGCATGCAATTTTGGGGCAATATACTGAAGCATTTCAGGGTTGGACAGCTTCCCTTTGTAATTTACTTTTCATCTTACGTGACCATAATCCTGTCTTTTTTTTAATAATATAATTTACAGATCTTCTACATTTATGCCTTGACCCTGACCTTCCGTAATAGAAGTCACTTTTCTATTTTAGTTTGTCGTTTTTCCTTACAAATTACTAAGTATGCTTGACACTAACTAGCGGCGCTCGCAGTACCGGCATCTACCGTGTTTCATAAAGTATCCGTCTTCCGAGGACATTAATGACCCTATAATATATAATATTCATTTTTACCTTCCCCATTGTTTCAGATGGGAAGAAAGAAAATGCAGACAATTTTATTGACATCCAGCCTTAATGTGTCTACTCAAGCAGTTTGACATGAATAATTAAAAGCTACCTCAGCATTTTACCTGTACTGGATATTACTCAACATTGAGGCGAATAAAGAACAAGATTCATAGTAGTTTTCATCTTCTTTATGTGAGAGTCATGGAACAGAAACGTTTGGTGCTCAAGACATATCGCCCTCATCATCGTAAGTGATTATGCGTGAGAAGCAAAAGCTTTTAGCCTTTATTGTATTTTCATATCTTCATTACTTTTTGCAGTTTAAAGTTTCCTTAACTCTTTTTTTATTTCTGAGAAACGAGGGTTGAAGGTTCTAATATTATAATGGGATACCGATTTTAAATATATATTTCCCTTACCCCTAAAATACAGTCTCATTATAAAGCTCTATCAATGAAGAAAAAATGGAATTTCATTAAGCAAATATCACCATGGTGGAATTGTACATGGCTTTTATAGTGTAATTAAGCCGATGTAATATATGCAAGGCACATGGTCATAAAGTTTACATTTCGCTAGGTAATGTTCTTGCATGAAAATTAAGTCTGGTCTCTTGTCCAATGTGGAAGGGTTTGAGATGAAAAAGAATGAGAAAGAGAAATTAAAAAAAAAAAAAGAAAACAAAAAAACCTGTCATATTTTTAAGGTCAAAGGGCGTATTTGTAACAGAATGTCACTCCCCCGCCCGTGCTCATGTTGTAATAGTCTGTCTCTCCTTGACTGTCCTGTATGTACTACTGGTGGGGGATTGTTTGTTCTTCTCAGCATGGGACGTCTCCAATCTACAACTTGGTAAACAAGACAGAGCCAGGAGTCTAAAGTCCATTCATGTATCAAGTGTCCAGGTGGAGTTGGACTCTTCTTCCCACCTAAGGGGCTGATCCCAGGAGAGAAGAACAATGAGACCCATGTTAGGTCAGTTAGTTGGATCTCGGCTGGAAAAGGACTAGGATCTATAGCTGAGGCTGGATCCTAGAGCCTGTGTATGGACTGTCACAGATTGGGATTGCGTTTTGTTGTTCACCCTGTTGGACTCAAGGAACTCATATAAGGACCATTGCCATATTTTCCCTGGCGTTGTAATACCGGGAGACGCCCCTGGATCTTTTGTTTTGTTGTGGACTCCTTGCAGACTTTAAGGATCTATATTTATGTTTGGTGCTTTATCTTTGTGGTTTCAATAAAGCCCTTTGGATTGTTCCTTGGCCTGGCGTCCCTTACTGCTCTGCCGCATACCCCGTCACAGTATTGTCCATCCTTTTTGAACTATGAATCAAATTTTGATGATCTCTGTTGATGCTGTTCTTGGCTTTCTTATTAGTAATGCTGAACAAACGGAGTTGAGATGGATCAAATTAACTTCAAATTTTTCCAACTTTTTTAATTCAATTTACGCGATTCAAGAAAATTCTTGCTGGTACCCCTTTAATTATTTTTAGCACTAGGAATGGGTAAGCCTAAGGCACCTTTCACATGTTTATGCAAAAATCAAACATTTTGCACCGAAATTTGGAAAGTTCCATGAGCCATTCGTGTGTCATTGTTTGTGGCATCAGTGTGCTGTCCATTTGCTATCCGTGTGATAAAACATGGACACCATGAACTTGTATACTTACCTGTCTCCGACGCTGCTGTTGCTTCCAAATCCACAGTCAGTGCAGTGAATATACATGAGCATTATGAGCGGGACCCAGAAGCAACAGCAGCGCCGGAGACAGGTAGGTATAAAAATACTTTTTTTTAAGTGACGTGTTTTCTCCGGTATGTGTCACACTGATGTCACACGGATCACACGTGTGACACCCGTGCTGCCGGCAGAAAACGGACATGTCACTGTGTGGCACACATAGACACGTGTGTGCTCTACATGGACAGACGGTGAGTAGCAAAACATGGACGTGTGCGCAAACCCATTTGTTTTAATGGGTCTATGAGTGTCCTTGTCTCCAGTATGCGTGAAAATGGACGTCACACATACCAGAGACACAGATGTGTGAAGGAGGTCTAAGACAGTATTACACTGACCTCACCTGTCTGACATAGCAGCTCCCCTTCCATACTTCAACTGGCTCGCTTCTGCCCTTCTGCTCTAGTTATCTCTGTGTTGTTCACTCTCTCGCACCGCCGGGGCTATCTAGGCTCCAAATGATGTCATAATCTTACAGAGCGATGCACAATATGATGTTATATAAGACCTAACGAGCACCGGAGGAGTTGAAGAGTAAGAAACACTATAGATGGAAAAGAAGACTCAAGGTGGAGAATGGAATCGATCCAGTTGAGGACCGGTTGGGGTGTGGCTGCAAAAAGACAGGTGGGGGGGTGAGGTGAGTGTAATATTTTTTTAAACCCCTCCATAGATTATAGTGTAGGGTATGGAGAGCTCTCAGGGCATAAAATGTCTTTTACAAGGAATTCAATTTGCATCAAATGAGTTAGAAACAAATCAACTTTTTAGGCCAAATCAGAGCAAATTCAGCAATTTGAATATCTTCCGATTGGCTCATCTCTCCTGAGTGCATTGGTATCTTCAATGCTGTGTAGTATTTTTCTATGTTAGGAACTTTGCATTTGCAAGCAATTCTGCAGAAAACAAAAAGCCACAATTTACAGACAAATGATCCCCGAATAACTTTAAAAAAATGAATTCAATTCTACTCTTTATTAATTAAATGGTTGGAGTTATAACTTTGCATGTATAATATAACACCACCTGGTGTTTAAATTCTATAGCAATGTGCACATTCATCTCATGTGCTGAATGTTCGTGGATGCACATGCGCCGTCATTCTACACACAACCAATTCTGCATATGTGGCGCCCCTGACCCAGTCATGCACCACTGAGTACTGCACCCATGCTGGGACAGTGCTTCCAGCTAATCCTAAAGGCCAGAATGAGGTGTGTATGCACAGACACTTAGCAACCAGTTCTCCCACACCATTAGATGGGACCCTTGGGCAGTCTCCAGAGGGGTCTGGCGTTCAATTCTTGTCAAGGGGTGTAGTGGAGGGGCTGGGAGCTAAACTGCAGAGGTTGTCAGGAAAGGAGTAGAGCGAGCCAGTCTGGCAGTGGTGAGCGGCGGTTGCTAAGGTATACGTGCACGGCCACTAGTCAGACCCTGCGCGGCGTAGTGACAGTTCGCAGGGGAGAACGGTCACGTGGTAAGTCAGTCAGACAGTCAGTTTGTACGAGGTTTCCGGTGACTAGGCACGCACGGTGAACAGGTCTCTAGAGCAGACTTCAGTTTTAAATATCTGCTAAACCTGCCGATGAGGGGAACTACAAGTACCTCACCAACCTTACAGAGTTCGAGCCTCAGCAGCAACGCAGGAACCCATAAGGAGACAGAGCTTGAAGCTGTCTCACCTGGTCCACGCTTCCGGCAAACGGTCCAAAAAGGGGAGAAAAGGCAGTTGCGACTCCCTGGATAGACCCCACGGTACTTCAAGTCAGGGGTTATCTGAACACAGAAGTGCTAGGAATGTGAGCCAACTAGTTGCCCTCAGACTGGTCCAAAGGAGCCCTGGTTCAACCTGGTTTATCACAGCATCGCCCGGGTCAGCTCACAACAACAGCAGAAGTGAGTAAAAATCAGTTAAATGACTTTTGGACTCTGCCTGAGTTATTCGGTGACCTGTGATTCTACACACCTGAACCCCTAGGGCCTGCCTCACTCACGGGAAGCCACACCATCTGACTGCAGACCCCATCAGACCCAGAAGCTCATAAAATCTGCAGTGGCGGTCATCCATATCCCTGACTGCAAGCCGTGAGTGGCGTCACGACACATACAAAATCTGACATACCTGTTTGCCATATTAAAAGAAGACCTGGTGGCGTCCCTGAAGCTAGATTGATGTCCCTGGGGCGTCACATCTTCTCTTTGGCGTCACAAGCAGGAGACCTGGACTAGACCCATTCAGAAGGGTGCAGTGTGCCTCAGCGGTCCGATTGAAAAATTTGAACCGCCGCCATTTTGTGCCACCACTGAAAGTGCGTCATCAACAAGCTGCAGCTCGCGCAGGAGAAGCAACCGCCCACAGAGAGGAGTGACCATCCCAGGAAATCTCAAGAGCGCTCTAACCCCACGAGAAAAGGAAATGGGAGGATTGATCTGTCCCCGGACTGCTGGGACATCCCCAGTCCTGTGGGAGGAGAAACGAAACTAAGGCCAGAAGCTGATGAGCGAGGGAAGGAACAATATGGTATCAGCAGAGGGTGATCAGAAGGAGCAGGGCTGGTCAAGGCCCATGACGGCAGAGGAGCTGGAAGCGGAGGTGGAGAGAATTGCTGACCGCATGGAGGAGCAGCGGAAATGGGAGGTAGCTGCCTGGAGGAACAGAATGTTAATGCAATCCGAAACCTGCAGTTGTCCATGCAGCGAGGCCCGCCTGGAGGCCCCACCCATGCTCAGCCTAAGCCACCGTCAGCGACAGCGACCCCACCACTGGATGTCTCCAGCACGACCCCGGGTGAGTCCAAAACTGCCCCTGTCCTACCTGGTATGCTGATCCCACCGGCGCTACCATCGGAAGCCGGTGCGACGTCTGGTGCGACGCACTCGCCGTCCCGATTTGAAGCGGTCGCAGCACCCTCTCCGCTTGAGAGGGGTCCAGGTGCCCTGTCCTCAGCTCACCTGGTTGCTCAAGACCCGCTCATCAATCTGCCGCTTATCCGACCTGAAGTGGTCACAGCATCCTCTCCGCTGGAGAGGGATGTGGATGCTCTGTCCTCGGCTCACCTGGTTGCTAGATACCTGGTCAGCAAGCTGCCATCCCGACCTGAAGCGGTCGCAGTACTCTCTCCGCTGGAGAGGGATCCTGAAATCTTGTCATAGTCCTGTCCGGCTGCCAAAGGCTCGACCCCAGAGCTGCCACTTGCCCGACCGGAGGAGATCGCAGCACCCTCTGTAAGAGAGGGAGACCATGAGGCCGCGCTGCTGTCCCCCCACCGACCAGAAGAGGTCTCAGCACCCTCCGCCAGGGAGGGAGAACAGGTCCTACAGCCTACCCAACCGCTGCTGTTTCCCCATCGACCAGAAGAGGTTGCAGCACCCTCCGCCAGGGAGGGAGAACAGGTTCTGCCGCCAGTATCAACCGACACCCCATCGCTGACCCGACTTGGCCAGGTTGCAGCAAGTCCCAGCAGGGAAGAAGAGATGGAGAACGCTTTGATTACCTGGTGGCCCGCTGATGACCAAGTGACATCGCTGCGGAGGCCAGCCCGCAGAGCTAGAAGCCCACGCCCCCTTGTGGAGCCCATCCCGGAGAGTGAGCAGTTGGAGGCCCGGGACCTGCAAGAGAAGCAGTCCCTGCGGCGGGCCAGATCCCAGGCTTGAGATCCCCTCCACCTAGGAGTAGTGGAGGAGTTCAACTTTCGTACGGGGTATGGATTCATTGTAGAAGCAGGGGTAAAGGAGGGGATTTTTGTGTCCCAACGGGACGTTCAATTCCATTTACAGTGGGGTCATCCTGGCCGTGACCTGTACATGGGGGATGTGGTGGAGTTTACGTGGCATAAGGGGGAGAGAGGCTGGTATGCTTTGGATGTGGTACCATGTCCAAAGAGGACCTCAGTGAGCCCAGGTTCCACTCCAGCCACTTCGACCAGGTCCCCATTGTCACCACTGCCAGAGGACGCACATGACATGACCTCCAAGGGTCGGTGCACTAAAGTATCCCGCACTGGCCTTAGAAGGCGGAGGTCAATATAGTTTAGTTAATAAAGAAAGTTTAGTTTAAAAATGTTTTCATGACCAGTAAAAGCAACGTTTAAGAAAATGTGCCCGCATGTGCGTGAACTTTACAAATAATCTCTGCATCAGGTTTTGTGCACTTTATATGGACCATAGGTTATGAACTGGCTATAACCACAAACTCTCACAGTGTACATAGTTGCCTCAGTGGTACCAACCCCAGAGTCTGCCTGTTGAGGGGCATGGCTCTGCACTACCAAGTGCACCTGTTTATGGGGCCTGCTGTCCAACAAATACGAAGCAGGTCCACAAGGACAAAGAGGACTGTCGCCGGAATGGTCTGCGACGGACCAGGTCGAGACCAGATCACCAAAAGGACTGGTAATCACTCCGTATTCGGGTCTTGGGTTAGAGACTCATGGGTGGTGGAGGGTGGTGGTATGGTACCTGGTATGTTGATATGTAAATATCTCCCCTGTGTGGGAAAAATTTGTATTTTGTTTTCTTATCTGTACAGCCTGAGGACGTGCTGTTGATAACCAAGGGGGAATGTGGCGCCCCTAACCCGGTCAGGCACCACTGAGTAGTGTACCCATGCTGGGACAGTACTTCCAGGTAATCCTAAAGGCCAGAATGAGGTGTGTATGCACAGACACATAGCAACCAGTTCTCCCACACCATTAGATGGGACCCTTGGGCAGTCTCCAGAGGGGTCTGGTCTTCATTTCTTGTCAAGGGGTGTAGGGGAGGGGCTGGGAGCTAAAGTGCAGAGGTTGTCAGGAAAGGAGTGGAGCGAGCCAATCTGGCAGTGGTGAGCGGCGGTTGCTAAGGGATACGAGCACGGTCACTAGTCAGACCCTCTGCTGTGTAGTGACAGTTGGCGGGGGAGAATGGTCACGTGGTCAGTCAGTAAGTCAGACAGTCAGTCTGTACGAGGTTGCCGGTGACTAGGCACGCAAGGGGAACAGGTCCCTAGAGCAGACTTCAGTTTTAAATATCTGCTAAACCTGCCGGTGAGGGGAACTACAAGTACCTCACCAACCTTACAAAGTCCGAGCCTCAGCAGCAACGCAGGGACCCATAAGGGGACAGAGCTTGAAACCGTCTCACCTGGTCCACGCTGCCGGCAAACGGTCCAAAAAGGGGAGAAAAGGCAGTTGCGACTCACTGGATAGACCCCACGGTACTTCAAGTAAGGGGTTATCCAAACACAGAAGTGCTAGGAAGGCAAGCCAACTAGTTACCCTCAGACTGGTCCGAAGGAGCCCTGGTTCAACCTGGTTTATCACAGCATCGCCCGGGTCAGCTCAACAACAGCAGAAGTGAGTAAAAATCAGTTAAATGACTCTTGGACTCTGCCTGAGTTATTCTGGGACCCGTGATTCTACACACCTGAGCCCCTGGGGCCTGCCTCACTCACGGGAGGCCACACCATCTGACTGCAGACCCCATCAGCCCCAGACGCTCATAAAATCTGCAGTGGCGGTCATCCATATCCCTGACCGCAAGCCGTGAGTGGCGTCACGACACATACAAAATCTGACATACCTGTTTGCCACTTTAAAAGAAGACCCGGTGACTAGAGATGAGCGAACCGGTCCCGGTTCGGCTCGAGGTCGGTTCGCCGAACGGAGGTCCCGTTCGAGTTCGGTTCGTCGAACGTTCGACGAACCGAACTCGAACCGCATAGGAAACAATGGCAGGCATTCACAAACACATAAAAACACCTAGAAAACACCCTCAAAGGTGTCCAAAAGGTGACAAACAACTCACAACACAACACAAACACATGGGAAAGTGACACGGACATATACTCATGCGAAAACAAAAGAGCAGGACAAGGAAAAAGAGGAGACACAGATATAGGCATGGCACACCCTTCTAAAATCATGTAAAACACCGCAAGGTGACTCCAAGCGGAGTCTCCCTTTTTTCCAAAAATTGGGCCACACAGACACTCACCCCTTCAGTGGCAGCACTTGTGCCCCAGTTGTACACTTCACAGGTAGATTTGCATCGAGCACATTCAAAAATACGCCATACTTAACCGTCCCCAGGATGACACCGGGGTAGGTAGCAAAGTCTTTCCTGATCCCAGCTCTGTTCATCTTGGCTCCTTTTAAAAAACACAGCAAGGAAGGGTTACTCCAAGCGGAGTCTCCCTTTTTTCCAAAAATTGGGCCCCACACACACCCACCCCTTCAATGGCAGCAGTTGTGCCCCAGTTGTACACTTCACAGCTAGATTTGCATCAAGCACATTCAAAAATACGCCATAATTAACCGTCCCCAGAATGACCCTGGGTTAGGTAGCAAAGTCTTTCCTGATCCCAGATCTGTTCATCTAGGATCATTTTTAAAAACAATGTAAGCAAGGGTTACTCCAAGCGGAGTCTCCCTTTTTTCCAAAAATTGGGCCACACAGACACTCACCCCTTCAGTGGCAGCACTTGTGCCCCAGTTGTACACTTCACAGGTAGATTTGCATCAAGCACATTCCAAAATACGCCATACTTAAAGGGGTTATCCGGCTTCTTTTGACTTTTTTTCATTATTACACTATTGGGCTACATTGGGGCAGGTAAGTAGATAGAGACCACTTACCTGCCCTGCTGTCAGCCCCTCTCCCCTGGCTCAGAGTGGTCATGTGACCGCTCCTGCCGCGATTTTGCTGCTTCCGGTCATTTCATGTCTACATGGGCAGGGCCATGTTGACATGCAAATCTGGAACAGCATGTTGCCGCCCTGCTGGGCTGTACAGTGCGTGGAGTAACCGCCCCCGTTCCCTGCACCCTCCCACACATTCCACTGCACCCCGTACTCTGCCCACAACCTCCCACACACTCCGTAGTCTCCCTCCCCCGCCTCCTGTGCCCAGCTACGTGCGCCCTGAATTCCAGCCGATTTAGTGTCCAGTTCAATAAGGCAAGGAACACTTGCTGTCAAATACACTGTCAGCGCTGTGTCCCCAGCGCTTTATCATGTTTACTGCCTGACGCCCTGGGAACTGTTCCTCCCCCCCGTGCGCGCTGTCTGTGTCATCATGGGTCATCTGTGTATGTGCATCAGTCTGTGTCCTGCGCCAGCCCGCGGATGCCCGCACTTCTCACACCGCAGGGCTGGCAGGGAGCGGGACACTGACTGCTAAAGGTGGTATCACACACAGCGACAACGACGTCGCTGCTACGTCACCATTTTCTGTCGCTGTGTGTGACATCCAGCAACGAGCTGGCCCCTGCTGTGAGGTCGCCGCTCGTTACTGAATGTCCAGCTTCATTTTTTGGTCGTCGCTCTCCCGCTGTGATGCACAGATCGCTGTGTGTGACAGCGAGAGAGCGACGAAATGAAGCGAGCAGGGAGCAGGAGCCGGCAGCTGCGGTAAGCTGTAACAAAGGTAAACATCGGGTAACCAAGGTGGTTACCTGATATTTACCTTCGTTACCAGCCTCCGCAGCTCTCACGCTGCCAGCGCCGACTCCTGCTGTCTGCACATGTAGCTGCAGTACACATCGTGTAATTAACCCGATGTGTACTGTAGCTAGGAGAGCAGGGAGCCAGCGCTAAGCAGTGTGCGTGGCTCCCTGCTCTCTGCACTGTGACATGTAGCTGCAGTACACATCGGGTTAATTAACCCGATGTGTACTGTAGCTAGGAGAGCAGGGAGCCAGCGCTAAGCAGTGTGCGCGGCTCCCTGCTCTCTGCACATGTAGCTGCAGGTTAGATTAGATGAGATAATTACCTGCTGTGACGATCTCCTGCCTCCTGACGTCACCGCTGTCACTGCCTTCTCTGCCCGTCTCGCGGGCGGCCCGAGACTGTCACTAGCAGTGACGTCATGGGCTCTCGCGATACTGCGTAGAACGCGGCGGGCATAGAAGTCAGTGACAGCGCTGACGTCAGGAGAGCAGGAGATCGTTACTGCAGGTAATGATCTCATCTAACCTCCTGATGGCAGCGCTCGGCATCCCCTGCAGTGACCTGGGCTGACCTATTGATGTTAGCTCAGGTCACTGCACGGCTCTCCCAGCCAATGGGGAACATTTTGTTCTTCATTGACTGGGAGTCTCATTGACTATGGTATGGATCGCCGTGCGACCCCCTTATTGGATTACGCCGGACTCGGATTGGATTGTTCTTGTCAATAAATTGTTGAAAGAGGGAATGTGGGGAGTGTTTTTTCAAATAAAACTTTTTTTGTTGTCTATTTTTTATTTCTTACTGACTGGGTTGGTGATGTCGGGTATCTGATAGACGCCTGACCTCACCAACCCCAGGGCTTGATGCCAGGTGACATTACACATCTGGCATCAACCCCATATATTACCCCGTTTGCCAACGCACCAGGGCGCGGGATGAGCTGGGGCGAAGCACCAGGATTGGCACATCTAATGGATGCGCCACTTTTGGGGCAGCTGTAGCCTGCTATTTTTAGGCTGGGGAGTGTCCAATAACGGTGGACCTCCCTAGTCTGAGAATACCAGACCACAGCTGTCCGCTTTACCTTGGCTGGTGATGCAATTTGGGGGGGACCCCACGTTTTTTGTTTTAAATTATGTATTTAATTTTTAATAGCGTGGGGTGCCCTCTGTTTTGGATTACCAGCCAAGGTGAAGCTGCCAGCTGTGGTCTACAGGCTGCAGCCGTCTGCTTTACCCTAGCTGGCTACAAAAGATAGGGGGGACCTCACGTCGTTTTTTTTTTAATTATTTATTTATTTATTGGCTAAATACAAGGCTAAGCACCCTTTAGTGCCACATGAAAGGCACTAAAGGGTGCCAGCTTAGACTATGCGGGGGGGGGGGGGGTAGGACATTATATTGGTCTTTCTCATCTATTATCTATCCCTCTATCTATCCCTTGATTCATTCATCCATCCCTCTATTTATCCCTCTAGCTATCTGTCTCTATCTATACCTCTATCTATCTAGCTGCTTCCGTTTTTTTTGCAGTATGAAAAAAATAGGAAGGTACGCAGATGACACACGGACCATATACAGAACGGACCGGATGCCACACAGTAGCTGCTTCCGGGTCGGCTGTGTCGTGCATCATGAATATGCGCGACAATAATGAGCCGGCTCAGAAGCAGCAGGGAGAACGGGCTGCAGAGGACATCGCTGGAGCTGGGTGAGTTAAAATGTTTTTTATTTTAAAAGCACGTTTTTCTCTGGCACGTGTTTCACGGACCACACCACTGCGTGGTCCGTGGAACATCAGTGATGCCAGAAAAAAAAGGACATGTCTCCGTGCGGCAATCACGCACACGCGGGTACGCCGCACGGAGACACGTGCAGTGAAAAATCACTGACATGTGAGCAGACCCATTCATTATAATGGGTCTGCGTATGTCAGTGATTCTGGTATGTTTAAAAAAAAGCACAAACGTACCAGAATCAAAAGGGGCCTTACACAGTATTCATTTATCTATAAGGGGTGAGGAACATGTAACAACTCTTTCTGTTACCATTGTGGATGGGATGTGAGCTGATTGCTGTGTCACAGATGAGAGAAGCTGGATCTCTGCTCTGTCACATGCTGCTGAGAGGTCAGGTGCTGGGCAGAATACTGACAGCCATTGAATGTGCAGAGGGAGGGCAGGGGGCGTTTCTGGACACTGAGGCCGGGCAGAGGGTGGGGCTGGACACTGAGGCTGGGCGGTGCCAGCTCTGACTGAGGTTTGGCAACCTCAGAATACAGGAAATTGTCATGTTTGTTGGAGCTGAATGTAAACAAGGTGCTGCAGAGAATAAAGGGTGAATTCAAGAGGAACAAAAGTTAGAAAACTAAAAATAACAATGTAGGGGTGATTTATATGACAATACAGCACAGATTAGCTTACAATTTTTTTTGGAGTGTATGTTGGATAACTCCTTTAACCGTTTCCAGGATGACCCCGGGTTAGGTAGCAAAGTCTTTCCTGATCCCAGATCTGTTCATCTAGGATCATTTTTAAAAACAATGTAAGCAAGGGTTACTCCAAGCGGATTCTCCTTTTTTTCCAAAAATTGGGCCCCACACACACCCACCCCTTCAGTGGCAGCAGTTGTGCCCCAGTTGTACACTTCACAGCTAGATTTGCATCAAGCACATTCAAAAATACGCCATAATTAACCGTCCCCAGGATGACCCCGGGTTAGGTAGCAAAGTCTTTCCTGATCCCAGATCTGTTCATCTAGGATCATTTTTAAAAACAATGTAAGCAAGGGTTACTCCAAGCGGATTCTCCCTTTTTTCCAAAAATTGTGCCCCACACACACCCACCCCTTTCAGTGGCAGCACTTGTGCCCTAGTTGCAAACAAGATGTTTTGATTTGCATCAAGCACATTCCAAATCCACAAGCATTTACTCTCCCCAGGATGACACCGGGGTAGTAAATTCCTTCTGGATCCATGACTTGTTCATTTTGATGAACGTCAGTCTGTCCACATTGTCACTGGACAGACGCGTGCGCTTATCTGTCAGCACACACCCAGCAGCACTGAAGACACGTTCAGAGACAACGCTGGCAGCTGGACACGACAAAATCTCCAAGGCGTAACTGGATAGCTCTGGCCATTTTTCTAGATTTGAAGCCCAAAATGAGCAAGGCTCCATTTGCAAAGTCATGGCATCGATGTTCATTTGGAGATACTCCTGTATCATCCTCTCCAACCGTTGACTATGTGTCAGACTTGTTGTCTCTGGTGGCCTTGCAAAGGAGGGTCTAAAAAAAATATGAAAAGATTCCATAAAATTGCTGTTACCAGCACCAGATACGGTCCTACTGGTACGGGTAGACTGTTGAAGATGACGAGACCGTCCCATGTTTGTCAAGTTACAACTGGGAGAATCACTCCCTGCACCTGCACGGTTGTTTGGTGGAAAAGCCGAGCTAAGATCGAGTAACAGCTTCTGCTGATACTCCTGCATACGTGCGTCCCTTTCTATGGCTGGAATTATGTCACAAAATTTGGACTTGTACCGGGGATCTAATAGTGTGGCAAGCCAGTAGTCATCATCACTTCTAATTTTGACAATACGAGGGTCATGTTGGAGGTAGTGCAACAAGAAGGCACTCATGTGTCTTGCGCAGCCATGCGGACCAAGTCCACGCTGTGTTTGTGGCATAGAGGTGCTAACCGTTCTTTCTTCCTCTGACATCTCCCCCCAACCTCTTTCAACAGAAATTTGACCAAGGTCTCCCTCATCAGCTGAGTCTTCCATGTCCATGGACAGTTCGTCCTCCATTTCTTCATGTTCTCCTGCACCTTCCTCAACATTTAGCCTGCTACCATGTGCCCTTGTTGATCCCTGTCCCACATGGTCCCATGCCTGCCGCGTTGGTGATGATGAACGTCTGGACCTTGGTGATGTTGTTGTCCCTTGCGCATATGAATCCTCCTGTAGTTCCTCCCCTTCCTGTTGTCCCACCCCCTGACTCCGAATAGTGTTTAGCGTGTGCTCCAGCATGTAAATGACTGGAATTGTCATGCTGATAATGGCATTATCAGCGCTAAACATATTCGTCGCCATGTCGAAACTGTGCAGAAGGGTGCATAGGTCCTTGATCTGAGACCACTCCATCAGGGTGATCTGCCCCACCTCTGCATCTCGTTGGCCCAGGCTATACGTCATGACGTATTGCACCAGGGCTCGGCGGTGCTGCCACAGTCGCTGTAACATGTGGAGAGTTGAATTCCAGCGTGTCGCCACATCGCATTTCAGGCGATGAACTGGCAGGCCGAAAGACTTCTGGAGCGATGCAAGTCGCTCAGCTGCGGCGCTTGAACGGCGGAAGTGAGCAGACAGTTTTCGTGCCCTGTTCAGAAGGCCATCTAGGCCGGGATAGTGTGTTAAAAATTGCTGGACAACAAGGTTCAACACGTGAGCCATACAAGGCACGTGTGTCACCTTGCCCAGGCGAAGGGCCGCACCCAGGTTTGCAGCATTGTCGCACACGGCCTTACCAGGCTGCAGGTTGAGCGGAGACAACCATTTATTAAACTCGGACCACAGAGCTGACCACAACTCCTCAGCTGTGTGACTCTTATTCCCAAGACATGTCAAGCTAAAGACCGCCTGATGCCGTTGCGCTCTGCTGCCAGCATAGTAATGAGGCGTGCGTGATTCCTTCTGCGCAGTGAGAACGCTGGTGGCCTGACCAGGCAGGCTTGGGGCGGAGGTGGAGGACCCAGATGAGGTGGAGGAGGCAGAAGCAGTGGCGGAACTTGGACAGACAGAGGATTGACACACAAGTCGTGGGGACGGCAAGACTTGTGCAGCAGACCCTTCAACATCTATCACCATAGTTACCCAGTGCCCAGTCAGCGACATGTAACGTCCCTGTCCATGCTTACTGGTCCAAGTATCGGTGGTGAAATGCACCCGTTCACACACAGAGTTTCTCAAGGAAGCGGTGATGTTGTGTGCGACATGCTGGTGTAGCGCGGGCACACCTTTCTTAGAGAAGTAGTGGCGACTAGGCATCTGGTACTGGGGCACAGCAACAGACATAAGGTCTCTAAAATCCTGTGTGTCCACTAGGCGGAAAGGCAGCATTTCGGTAGCCAAGAGCTTACAGAGGGATAGAGTCAACCTCTTAGCTTTGTCATGGGTCGCAGGAAGTGGCCTTTTATTTGACCACATCTGAGGGACAGAGATCTGGCTGCTGTGTGTAGACGGTGTTGAGTAGGGTGTCCCTGGAAAAATGCAGGTTTGTGAGGAAAGTGCAGGCGGAGACATGATGTTGCCTTCATCCAACGTTGGTGCTATCGATGTCTGAGAGAGCTGTACACACTCACTTGTTTCCCCTTCCAAACCAACTGACGACCTACCAAGCAAACTGCCTGTTGCGGTTACAGTGGTGGAAGTTGTGCGTGGAAAAACAGGTGTGACAGCTGTCCCCACAGTCCTAGAAGATGAAGAGCGCGCGGATGCACTGGAAGGGGCAGGCGGTGGATGGTTAGCTCCGCTAGGCCGCATTGCAGCAAGGTGAGCTTCCCACCGGGACATATGATATTTATTCATGTGACGATTCATGGAAGAAGTTGTCAAACTGCTGAGGTTTTGACCTCTACTAATAGAACCATGACAAATTTTACAGATCACATAATTTGGGCGATCTTTTGCTATGTCAAAAAAGGACCAGGCTAGGCAAGGCTTAGAGGGCATGCGACCTGTTGATCCACCCCGACTAGTGCTCAGAGGCAGAGTGGTGGCTGAGGATGCAGTTGTAGACGTGCTACCAGTACTCCGACTCTGTCCAGGAAGGCGCAAGGTAACTTCGTCATCAGTTGCATCCTCCTCCACCACCTCTGTTGACATCCTCGAGTGCCTGACTGTGGGTTGACAGTAGGTGGGATCTAGAACTTCATCATCAATTGTTGTGTTTGCACTCCCCTCCCCCTCAGACCGAGCCTCTTCTTGCCCTGACCGAATATTTCAGTTGTCATCCCAATCGGGTATCTGCGTCTCATCTTCATCAGTATATTCCTCATTGTCTATAACCACAGGTGTTACAGTTTGTGACAAAGGGTCAACATTATGCTCAGAAACTTGGTCCTCACGGCCTGAATCAGAGTCACAAAGGTTCTGGGCATCACTGCAGACCATTTCCTGTTCTGTACTCACTGTAGCTTGGGAGCAGACCTCTGATTCCCAGGCTATAGTGTGACTGAACAGCTCTGCAGACTCAGCCATCTCAGTTCCACCATACTGTGCAGGGCTGATGGAGACTTCAGAGCTGGGAGAAAGCAAGTTTGATTGGGATGACAACTCAGAGGACTGCTGTTTTTTGGATGCGGTACTTGAAGTGGCTGAGAGGGCACTTGTTGGACCACTTGAGATCCATTCAAGCATTTTCCTTTTTTGGCCATCATCTACCTTTGTTCCTGTTGTTCGTGTCCGTAAAAAAGGGAGCACATCGGATTGTCCACGGTAAGTAGTAGACATCTTACTTTTGCTGGTAGATGGTCTATCTTCAGCAGATGATAATGGAGCTTTGCCACCTTCCCCACAGACAAACCCTTTTTTTCCTTTTCCACCACGCCTCTTCCCCTTTCCACCAGCATCTGTCATTTTGCCACTCATGTTGAATGCGACAAGATTGTGCACTGAAAATGTGGTAGTAAAAATTGAGAGGTGGTGTAGATTGCAGCGGTGGTCTAGCTTTATTAACAGCAGAATAATAAAGAATAAATATCCCTGACAATGCAACTACGGCCCTTAAACTGGCAGCATAAATTGCTAGTATAATGGCTTAGTTATAATGAGTTGGAGTGTGCAATGCAGGCAGACGTGCTGCAAATGTCTTTGCACTAGTGGGACTAGACAAAAGTCCAATAGCCACGTTTAGGATGCCACTAGGTACACTGAGTATTTGCTAGTATAATGGCTTAGTTATAATGAGTTGGAGTGTGCAATGCAGGCAGAGGTGCTGCAAATGTGTTTGCACTAGTGGGACTAGACAAAAGTCCAATAGCCACGTTTAGGATGCCACTAGGTACACTGAGTGTTTGCTAGTATAATGGCTTAGTTATAATGAGTTGGAGTGTGCAATGCAGGCAGACGTGCTGCAAATGTCTTTGCACTAGTGGGACTAGACAAAAGTCCAATAGCCACGTTTAGGATGCCACTAGGTACACTGAGTGTTTGCTAGTATAATGGCTTAGTTATAATGAGTTGGAGTGTGCAATGCTGGCAGACGTGCTGCAAATGTCTTTGCACTAGTGGGACTAGACAAAAGTCCAATAGCCACGTTTAGGATGCCACTAGGTACACTGAGTGTTTGCTAGTATAATGGCTTAGTTATAATGAGTTGGAGTGTGCAGAGGACAGGAGGGTACAGTGCCAGGGTTGTGGGGCTCTGGGTAGAGGAAAGGAAGGCTTCCTTTCTATTCCCTCCTAATGGGGAAATGCAGCGACGAAATCCCTGACCTTAGCTACACAGACGCTGTCTCTGTTTTCAGGACCTGTCACCTATGGCTCTGACCCTGCCGGTACGAGCCCTTAAAAGGACTTATAGAAAGTGCTATCCCTAAGCTGTCCAGCGCTGTGTATGGAGCGCATACAGCAGTATGGGCGATAGGACTAAGGACGGAGCTGCGCCAGTGATGTCTGACACCAAGGACGCAGAAGGCAGATAATGGCGTGCTGGAGGAAAATGTCCGGTTTTATAATGCAGGGACATGTGACATGGACATCCTATCACACATGCCGTTGCTTCTCTGGCTAAAAGTCCACTTAGCTGTGTGTGTGTCTGGGATTGGCTGACATGCTGGCCCGCCCCACAAGACGCGCGCGCTTAGGGAAGGAAGACAAGGAAAAAAAAAAAAATGGCGATCGCCATTATACAAACAGCAGTGATCTGAAGGTGCTGTTCACGCACACTATACACTGAAATTTCATAATAGTGTGATTCACAGAGTGACTCACACTATTACAGCGGAAAGCCAGCTAGGAATTAGCTGTTTTTTTGCTGCTAGAACCATTATCGAACGTTTCTAGAACTATCAAGCTTTTGCAAAAAGCTCGAGTTCTAGTTCGATCTAGAACAGGCCCCAAAATCACTCGAGCCTAGAACTGGAGAACCACGAACCACGAACCGCGCTTAACTCTACCGGTGACGTCCCTGAAGCTGGATCAATGTCCCTGTGGCGTCACACATACTGTTATCAACAGTAAATCTTTTGCCAATGTAGCACCCCTGAGGTATCAGGTGCCACCAAATGTAACCTGTGGAAACCCAAACCCCGGAATATCCAAGCCAGTCAACACACCAGCACTCTCAGGCCACATACATAACCCCAATTCCAGACTGAGAGACTGCCTAGCAAAAGGTAAAATGGATGGGCACTTATTGGCTAATTGCCACCCAATCTGTTGGGAGAGACCCAGCAAGGGGAGGGGCGAGTGGTCAGTTGGGAAGTTGGCAGGAAAGAGTTTGGAGGAAGAAGTCAAGTAGACGAGAGGTGGAAGTAGAGAGTTGATTATGAAAGTACAGAAAGAAAGGAAAAGACCTGAAGTAACAACAGAACGCTGTTACAGGAGTGAGGGACTGTGGAGTAAGGAACCAGGACTCCAGGAACCGTTGGTTACCTGTCGAAGTGTAATACTCCAGAAACCGCGGGACGCCTGTGGAAGTCTGGAACCAAGGCTCACAGGACTCCGCACAAGGTGGGGTGTAGACTCTAGGACAGCGGGACACTTTATAGTCAACTGTTAATTCTGCCAGGTGAGGGGATCTCCAGGGTCCTTCACCAACCCAAAGAGTCTGAAGCATCAGCAGCAAAGAGGGGACCAGGGACTCAACCCCTTAAATAGTCAAGGCTGCCTGCAATAGGACCAAATTCAGAGAAATATGAACAAGCATAATAAAGCAATTATGCTTGTTCATATTTCCCTGAATTTGGTATGCAGCTTTAACTTCATATAGATTGTGTATTTTTTTGGCTAGCACCCTGTTCACATTTACAGTGGTGTTCCAGCAGTCTTTTTGATTTGTTATGCAGTTTTTTTCTGTCTGAGAATCCAGTCCCGCCCTTTAGTCATGTTTATTCAATTTCCTATATAGCCAGGTCCCTGGCTTCCCATACACAAGCAGGTTTCAACCGCACATAGAGGTAACATTTGGTTAGGGACCCCATAAATAAGAGATTACCGTGAAGTTGGTTATGGGGCAGTAATGAATTGATCAATATATTAGCTAAATATCTCTTTTTTTCAAATAATCCTCAGCAGTTATGCAATGTCCCATTTCAATTTTTTTAATTTTTCATATGGCTAATTGAATTTTTCATTCTTTATGTATTATAAAGCAGTTATGCTTGTTCATATTTCTCTGAATTTGGTGTTGAGCTTTCACTTCATTTAGATTTTTTATTTTTTGCTAGCACCTTGTTCACATTTACAATGGTGATCCAGCAGTCTTTTTGATTGTTATGCAATAGGACCAAGACTAAAACTGAGGGGTTCCCCAGAAGTTCTAGGCCACGGAAGCCCAATACCAACAAATGTGCACGGAGGACAGCTAACCCAGGTCTCAGCTGGGACAGAGAACATGGGAAGCGGGAACACCTGTAACTGGCACCAGCAGGTCCAGGCACCAGCCACAAGTAAAAGGCAAGTTGAAACTGCAATACTGGTGTGGGCTGTTTCCTTCTCGCCTCCGTACCCGTACACTGACTGTCCCCTACCATTGCCCCCTCACCGTCCACTGCTGGGGCCTGGCCCTGCTTGCGAAGGACCCAAAAACACCTAAGCTAAACTACTCCACCAACCCCAGCAGGACCCTGCAGCGGCAGCTTCAATAACCTGGCCACACACCGCAAGTGGTGTAGTCGAAAACTCTTTTATTTTATTTTATTGTATTTTTCTTCAATTTTTCCCCCCTTTTTTATGGGACCGACCCCCAGGGTCACGGAACCGGGCATCGGCCGCGACCACAACTTTTCCCCCTGCGCACCACACGCCTGGGACCGAGTACCCCATAGCCCCTGGGGCGTCACACTAATATTATTTATTTTTTGGTGATAGTGTTGTGGTAAGTCTGAACCACATCTGTCTTGTCTTTCTCTTGTCTAGAGAAGAAGACAGCGCGCTCTTCATCAGCCCTAGTCCAGCCTACGCCAATGGAAAGATGTGGTCCAGACTTTTCACATCGCTCCCTATGCCTCCATAGAGGCATAGGGAGCGATAGAACATTGAGAGACTAGGACACCAATCTTCAATACAGAAGGATTGTCAGCAGAACTGAGGCCAGTAGATATAGTGAATATTCATTTGAAATGCTACGGGAAGTGGGGCATCACTTTAATTTCAATGTGGCTGACTAAATACGATCATATAAACTTTACAAAAAATTTCAAGTGTCTCCTATCTCATTTCTTCTGCTTCTATCACTAGATTTCAGATTTATTAAAATAGCAATGAAGCATAGAAGTAATAAAAATAAGGTTTCACTGACATGTTCTCTCACCTTAAAGGTTTTTTTTCAAATTCACAATTTTTTGCTAACCACAGGATAAGGGTTACCTTGTTGATTTCTGTGGTTTGACTATTGTGACACCAAGCAATCCCCATAATTAAGTTATGGAACGCCAATAATTTGTCTCCACAGAGCCCCATCTGGTCAATAAGATTGTTGGAAATAGTAAAGCACTGTTGTACTTCTGATTTGAGCAATGTATGAGCACTTTTGCTCCTTTTAAGACAGATCTTCGCAGAGAGGTGACATCAGGAGCCATTCTTGGAATTGTTGTAGAATTCAAAGCAGTGGCATAACTTGAAACTCATGGGCCCCGTTGCAAAAGCTCCAAGTGGCCCCCCAATTATTGCACGTTTTTAATAGTAATGTTCTTTTTAAATGGGCCAAAGGACCTTTTTGGGCCCCCTTAAGCACCTACTGTAGTTAAGCCCCTATTTCCACTCACTGCGATCCGATTCAATTTCATGCGAGTATCGGAGCGCAAGTGTGGAGCAGAGTGAGATATAAATAGATAGATATTACTTGTCTCTATGTATCTCAGACTGTACTGTTGACATCTGAGTGAAGTCTGATGTTTCACATGCTCCCATAGACTTGTAAAGTGCACGTGATCAGAGATGCGCTGCCAAACGCAGCATGCTGTGATTTTTTTTATCATGCCGAACGGTATGGGTGCTATTAGATAAAACATTGGATGACACTAGTCTGTGTTATACAGTGGTGTGAGCAACCCCTATGGGTCTGTCTGCTGCCAACAGCTTAAAAATGGTTATACATAACATACATGGTGTAAGCCACTACATTTATCAGGTTGTGGATGTACTTTAAAGGGAACCAATCACCAGGATTTTCATATATAACCTAAAGCCAGTGCTATACTGGCACTATCAGGCTGATTCTATACATACCTGCAGAGGTCAGCTTGGATGTTTAGGTTTTGAAACCCAAGAAAGTAAAGTTTATAAAATCGGCAGCTTCTTGAGTGACAGCAGCTGAGGCTCAGTTATCTGGGAGGATATTCATAGTTATCTCATCCCCCTGTTAGAACTAGCATAAGTATTGTACAATCAATTTACTTTTTCACTTGCAGGACCTGTATGAGGTCATACCCATGTGACTAGAAGGGGCGGGGCCTCAGCCAACACAACTAATACTACAAAGCAACATTTTTCTGTTGACTGAGGCCCCACCCATTCTGGTCACATGGGTATGACCTTAGCACAGGCCATACCCATGTGACCAGTATAATACTTATGCTAGTTCTAACAGGGGAAAAGGATAGCTCTGAATACCCCCCCAGCTATTATCTGATCCTCAGCTGCTGTCACTCAAGAAGCTGATGATTTTATAAACTTTACTTTCTTGTGTATCAAAACCTATACATCCGAGCTGACCACTGCAGGTATGTATAGCATCA
The DNA here is from genome assembly GCF_048569485.1 of Anomaloglossus baeobatrachus. Lineage (NCBI taxonomy): Eukaryota > Metazoa > Chordata > Amphibia > Anura > Aromobatidae > Anomaloglossus > Anomaloglossus baeobatrachus. Next base: position 627,283,351 of record NC_134355.1, read on the forward strand.
GCCTGATAGTGCCAGTATAGCACTGGCTTTAGGTTATATACGAAAATCCTGGTGATTTGTTCCCGTTAAATTTCACTCTTTAACCCCTATAAAGGGATCTGAATTAACTCATGAATCTGAGCTACAGCCATGGAGTAGCAGATGCAGACATCCCTGGAGCCTGATGGATCCTGCTCATTATGGTTCGCTTAGATCTCACATAAATAATCCAAGTGCATTCCAATAAAAAAAAATCGCATTGCACTCGCACCAAGGTTAAACAATAAGGAAGTGGTGATCTGCACTTCTTTCCTCAACTATTTTCAGCCTGAGGAAAAATTCTTAGCATGCTGCGTTTGGTTGTGTAAAATGTCCAATACAGGTCTAAGTGTGCAAGAAAAAAAAAACGGACGGCACACAGGTCATCTGTTTGCCATCCAGTTTTATAGATTGTGAGAACTGGGAAGACAAAAAGCGCAGATAGGGTCTTACCCAGGTGAGGGTGAAATGAAGTTAGGGTGAGTGTCGCTCTCCCAAGGTAGCTGTGTGAGTCACAACTACTATATGCTCATGGATGGAGAGATTGTGGCTGCAACAGTCCCTATAGCAGGTGGACAGGATTACTTATGGAAATGAAAGGGTTAACACCGCGCTACCATCCAGGAACAAAAGTTCAAAAGTTCATTGAAGATCAAAGTGATTTTTATTCTACGCGTTTTGGATCAGGAAAGCTCCTTCTTCAGGAATAAATCATAGATGTACATCTGTAATTTGGTCCTGAAAAAGGAGCTTTCCTGATCCGAAATGCCTAGAATAAAAATGTACATCTGTGATTAATTCCTGGCGAAGGAGTTATCCTGCCCCGAAACGCGTACATTAAAAATGTACTTCTGTGGTTTATTCCTGAAGAAGGAGCTTTCCTGCTCTAAAACACGTAGAATAAAACTGTACATCTGTGACTTATTCCAGAAGAAGGAGCTTTCCTGCTCCGAAACAGGTAGATGAAAAATGTACGTCTGTGATTTATTCCTGAAGAAGGAGCTTTCCTGCTCCGAAACACGTAGAATAAAAATGTACATCTGTGATTTATTCCTGAAGAGGAATCTTTCCTGCTCCAAAATGCGTAGAATATAAATGTACATCTGTGATTTAGTCCTGAAGAAGTAGCTTTGCTGCTCCAAAATGAGTAAAATAGAGATCACTTTTGATCTTCATTGAACCTTTGAGGTTTTGTCCCTGGATGGCAGTGCGGTGTTAACCATTTCATTCCCATAAGTGATCCTGTTCATGCAATTTTTATGGACACATTACCATTCTGTAATGTAGAGCACTGGAAATTGTCCAGTATATGACTGTAGAATAATAGTTGCCGAGAAAAAAAAAATGTATGTCATACGGATACTAAGAGAGAGATTTCACTCGTTCAACTTTTCTGGATGAGAATCGCAGATGTGAGCGAACTCTTACCTCAAAAGCTAAGAATGCTGCAACAAATAAGGTTTTTTGTATACATGCATTTTATTAACATCTGTCTGGAAATTTGTAATTTTTTTTCATTCCTTCTTCCAAAAGCCATAACTTATTATTTTACTTTTCTTTTGACTTAGAAGCACAATTATTTGTTCTTTGTGGGATAAACTGTAGTTTTGATGGACATCATTCACTTTACAATATAGTGTACGGAAAAACTGGAAACACTATTGTGCAAATTTTTAGGGGTTTACTGTGGGATGATTAATGGGCTGATGGAAGGAGCCACCTCCTCTCTCTGTCCAATCGTATAGATGCCGCAGTCACTTTAGTTCTGGCATTTACATGACTAAACTTGAAGAATAAGGCCTAAGACATATGGCATGAAAATCAGACCGAGTAGAGTGCGATAAAACATCGACCAATATTAGCCTGTGTGTCAGCGCACATGAGCATTTATTTTCTCAGCCCCAATCGGACCGAGAAAACTATTGCAGCATGCTGCGATTGTAATGCGAGACTCTTTCTCTCACACCCATTCAAGTCTATGGGGCGAGAGAAAGATCCCACTGCACTCGCAGTACACCGGTGTACCGCGAGTGCATGGCGAGAATGGCAATAGCCGGCTATGGAGGAGATAGGGAGATAAATCCCTCCCTCTCCTCCTCTGTGCTGGCCCGCCCCTCCTTAGCGCTGGCCCACCCCTCCTTAGAGCTGGCCCGCCCCCCGCAGCTGAGGTCCGATCGCATGATCGGACCTCAGTTACAATACACTGGCATAACACTCGGCTCCTGCTGTGCTGCCAGCGCGAGCCGAGTGTCATGCGAGGATCGCATTAGTGCCCGTGTGGCTCCGGCCTAAGAGTTGACACCGATCTACAAAGTTTCAGCAGAGACACATGTTATATGTATCAGCCGAGCTCCTGAAATCTTTTGTGGAATCCTAATTTAACAAGCACTCATAACAGACATTATGCAGCAATAAAGGGTTAACTCAGATGACAAATCCGCTATCTGACCAAAAATGATGCCCAATTTTTAGCACCCTCAAAACGCAAAAAAAGTACATTTCCCACACTTGACTAAAATGCTTTCATCTGCATACTTCATAAGTCTTATAAATCATTGTGACATTTCAAATCAAAGACGTGTCCCAAAATTGTTGGAAAATGAAATAATATTTTACAATATCAAAGCAGCGCAGATAATGAACATTTTAATGAAGATGGAACAAACTTGTAAGCAATTAATTAGCACATTCTCCACGTAACCTTAATGAGTCATTTTTATGTTTCTTTGTAATTGTTGAAAGAAAAAAAGACAAAGTAAGTACACTAGAGTCGTCTTCATTTCTTTACGAGACATCGGAGGGTTGACTTAGTAATGAACTTGTGTATTCAGGTGACATTTTCCATGTAGAAAGATTTTAATCATTATAAATAAACTGAATCGTGATCGGGCAGATCTATATCATGCAAATTATGTAAATGGAAGCACTATTAACCCCTTAGTGCCATAGCCAATCTTGACCTTACGTCAAGGCCACATTTTTGATATCGGACCAATGTCAATTTATGTGGTAATATCTCTGGAACACTTCAATGCATCCCAGTGATTCTGAGAATATTTTTTCATGACACATTGCACTTTACGTTAGGCCTCCTTCTTGTGTTTGTACAAAACACTGACATTTTGCACGGTCCGTGATGAAGATATATATGTGTGTGTGTGTGTGTGTGTGTGTTTTACATGTGTTGTCCTTGTGACATCCGGATAACACATGGACATCATGAGCTGGTACACTTACCTGTCCTCAGCGCTGCTGTGTCCCACGCTGCTGTTACTTCCGGGTCCACGGTCAGTGCAGTGAATATGCATGAGCATAAAGAACAGGCCCAAATGCAACAGCAGAGGCAGAGACAGCAGCACCACAGACAGGTAAATATAAAAATTCTTTATTTTTATATGACTTTTGGGTCTCTGCCCACATGCAGCCAGCCATAAACAGATCACTTCTAGGGGAAGGTGGGCAGGGTTTTGTTTTTTTTATGATGCACAATTCTGAACAAGTTGTTGTTACCCCCACCCCCCGTGTGGGGGTGGGCCGAGCACAGAGCGTACCCGAGCACAGCGATGCTCGCACGAGTGGTCTGCATTCGTAAAACTCCCAAACTCCAAACCCAACCTCTATTTTTTTTGGAAAAGTGTGAGTTCGTACTATACACTAAACTTCAGGTTTGCTCATCTTTAGTTACTACACCTAAAAACAGGAAAAATATAACCTTTTCTGCGCTGAGAAAAACTCCAAAATCCGGAACAGGAAAACTAGGCAGTTCTGCAATGATAATCCACAGATACTCTCCCATGGAGTAGTACTAGTGATGAGCGAGTACTAAAAAGCTCGGGTGCTCGAGGCTCGGGCCGAGCATCCCAAGATACTCGTGTACTCGGCCCGAGCACCGAGCCCAATGTTATCCTATGGGAGACCCGAGTATTTTTGTGAAATGACCCCCGGCAGCATGTAGAAACCCTAAAAATGGCACAAAAGTCACAAAAGAGTGCTCAAATGACATGGCAACAGCATGGGGAAGACCCCTTGAAGCATTTATCACTCAAAAGTCACAGCTGTGAACAATTTTGTCCGCGTTTTACGCCATTTTTACGGACTCACCAGAAAACCTTCCAAAATGACACCAAAATGAATTTTCATGGCGGAAATGTTAAGGGCACATACCCAATAGTGAGATAGAGCTAATGTATGTTACTTTTTGAGATCAATACATGAAAGATTTTACGTAAAACATTGTGTGGCACTCCGATGTCCCTGAGAAGAGACGTACATAAAGGCCTCTGAGTCTAATGTGCCCATTTTGAGGAAGTGAGTCTTTGTAGTATTTTCCTTTGCCAGGGCAGTCCAAAATTGTGAGGTTCACCAATGCCCCTGCATACAGACGTGCATGATGGCCTGTAAACCTGAAGTGCCCATTGTAAGGAAGTGGGTCTATTGTAGTATAGCCCTTAGGCAGGGCAGCCAAAAATTGGGAGGCTCCACGTTGTCCCTGGATAGAGACGTGCATGATGGCCTGTAAACCTGAAGTGCCCATTGTAAGGAAGTGGGTCTATTGTAGTATAGCCCTTAGGCAGGGCAGCCAAAAATTGGGAGGCTCCACGTTGTCCCTGGATAGAGACGTGCATGATGGCCTGTAAACCTGAAGTACCCATTGTAAGGAAGTGGGTCTATTGTAGTATAGCCCTTAGGCAGGGCAGCCAAAAATTGGGAGGCTCCACGTTGTCCCTGGATAGAGACGTGCATGAGGGCCTCAAAACATTAAGTGTGCATTGTCAGGAAGTGGGTGTATTATAGTATAGCCCTTAGGCAGGGCAGCCAAAAATTGGGAGGCTCCACGTTGTCCCTGGATAGAGACGTGCATGAGGGCCAATAAACCTGAAGTGCCCATTGTAAGGAAGTGGGTCTATTGTTGTATAGCCCTTAGGCAGGGCAGCCAAAAATTGGGAGGCTCCACGTTGTCCCTGGATAGAGACGTGCATGAGGGCCTGTAAACCTGAAGTGCCCATTGTAAGGAAGTGGGTCTATTGTAGTATAGCCCTTAGGCAGGGCAGTCAAAAATTGGGAGGCTCCACGTTGTCCCTGGATAGAGACGTGCATGAGGGCCTGTAAACCTGAAGTGCCCATTGTAAGGAAGTGGGTCTATTGTAGTATAGCCCTTAGGCAGGGCAGCCAAAAATTGGGAGGCTCCACGTTGTCCCTGGATAGAGACGTGCATGATGGCCTGTAAACCTGAAGTGCCCATTGTAAGGAAGTGGGTCTATTGTAGTATAGCCCTTAGGCAGGGCAGCCAAAAATTGGGAGGCTCCACGTTGTCCCTGGATAGAGACGTGCATGATGGCCTGTAAACCTGAAGTGCCCATTGTAAGGAAGTGGGTCTATTGTAGTATAGCCCTTAGGCAGGGCAGCCAAAAATTGGGAGGCTCCACGTTGTCCCTGGATAGAGACGTGCATGAGGGCCTCAAAACATTAAGTGTGCATTGTCAGGAAGTGGGTGTATTATAGTATAGCCCTTAGGCAGGGCAGCCAAAAATTGGGAGGCTCCACGTTGTCCCTGGATAGAGACGTGCATAAGGGCCAATAAACCTGAAGTGCCCATTGTAAGGAAGTGGGTCTATTGTTGTATAGCCCTTAGGCAGGGCAGCCAAAAATTGGGAGGCTCCACGTTGTCCCTGGATAGAGACGTGCATGAGGGCCTGTAAACCTGAAGTGCCCATTGTAAGGAAGTGGGTCTATTGTAGTATAGCCCTTAGGCAGGGCAGTCAAAAATTGGGAGGCTCCACGTTGTCCCTGGATAGAGACGTGCATGAGGGCCTGTAAACCTGAAGTGCCCATTGTAAGGAAGTGGGTCTATTGTAGTATAGCCCTTAGGCAGGGCAGCAAAAAATTGGGAGGCTCCATGTTGTCCCTGGATAGAGACGTGCATGAGGGCCTGTAAACCTGAAGTGCCCATTGTAAGGAAGTGGGTCTATTGTTGTATAGCCCTTAGGCGGGGCAGCCAAAAATTGGGAGGCTCCACGTTGTCCCTGGATAGAGACGTGCATGAGGGCCTGTAAACCTGAAGTGCCCATTGTAAGGAAGTGGGTCTATTGTAGTATAGCCCTTAGGCAGGGCAGCCAAAAATTGGGAGGCTCCACGTTGTCCCTGGATAGAGACGTGCATGATGGCCTGTAAACCTGAAGTGCCCATTGTAAGGAAGTGGGTCTATTGTAGTATAGCCCTTAGGCAGGGCAGCCAAAAATTGGGAGGCTCCACGTTGTCCCTGGATAGAGACGTGCATGACGGCCTCAAAACATTAAGTGTGCATTGTCAGGAAGTGGGTGTATTATAGTATAGCCCTTAGGCAGGGCAGCCAAAAATTGGGAGGCTCCACGTTGTCCCTGGATAGAGACGTGCATGAGGGCCTGTAAACCTGAAGTGCCCATTGTAAGGAAGTGGGTCTATTGTTGTATAGCCCTTAGGCAGGGCAGCCAAAAATTGGGAGGCTCCACGTTGTCCCTGGATAGAGACGTGCATGAGGGCCTGTAAACCTGAAGTGCCCATTGTAAGGAAGTGGGTCTATTGTAGTATAGCCCTTAGGCAGAGCAGCCAAAAATTGGGAGGCTCCACGTTGTCCCTGGATAGAGACGTGCATGATGGCCTGTAAACCTGAAGTGCCCATTGTAAGGAAGTGGGTCTATTGTAGTATAGCCCTTAGGCAGGGCAGCCAAAAATTGGGAGGCTCCACGTTGTCCCTGGATAGAGACGTGCATGATGGCCTGTAAACCTGAAGTGCCCATTGTAAGGAAGTGGGTCTATTGTAGTATAGCCCTTAGGCAGGGCAGCCAAAAATTGGGAGGCTCCTTGTTGTCCCTGGATAGAGACGTGCATGAGGGCCTGTAAACCTGAAGTGCCCATTGTAAGGAAGTGGGTCTATTGTAGTATAGCCCTTAGGCAGGGCAGCCAAAAATTGGGAGGCTCCACGTTGTCCCTGGATAGAGACGTGCATGATGGCCTGTAAACCTGAAGTGCCCATTGTAAGGAAGTGGGTCTATTGTAGTATAGCCCTTAGGCAGGGCAGCCAAAAATTGGGAGGCTCCACGTTGTCCCTGGATAGAGACGTGCATGAGGGCCTGTAAACCTGAAGTACCCATTGTAAGGAAGTGGGTCTATTGTAGTATAGCCCTTAGGCAGGGCAGCCAAAAATTGGGAGGCTCCACGTTGTCCCTGGATAGAGACGTGCATGATGGCCTGTAAACCTGAAGTGCCCATTGTAAGGAAGTGGGTCTATTGTAGTATAGCCCTTAGGCAGGGCAGCCAAAAATTGGGAGGCTCCACGTTGTCCCTGGATATAGACGTGCATGAGGGCCTGTAAACCTGAAGTGCCCATTGTAAGGAAGTGGGTCTATTGTAGTATAGCCCTTAGGCAGGGCAGCCAAAAATTGGGGGGCTCCACGTTGTCCCTGGATAGAGACGTGCATGATGGCCTGTAAACCTGAAGTGCCCATTGTCAGGAAGTGGGTCTATTGTAGTATAGCCCTTAGGCAGGGCAGCCAAAAATTGGGAGGCTCCACGTTGTCCCTGGATAGAGACGTGCATGAGGGCCTGTAAACCTGAAGTGCCCATTGTAAGGAAGTGGGTCTATTGTAGTATAGCCCTTAGGCAGGGCAGCCAAAAATTGGGAGGCTCCACGTTGTCCCTGGATAGAGACGTGCATGAGGGCCTCAAAACATTGTTCCCATTGCAAAGGAGCGGGTCTCCTGTCGTTGTAATGTCCATTCTGCAAAGAATGGGCGAAAAAATTTACCACTGGGGGTATACCTGAAACAAAGGCCTAACTATTGTAACGGTCATCATGGTGGCGCATGAGGAGAAGGAGGAGCAGTCCAGCGATTATCCAAAGTCCAGAAGTGTGTACTCATGGGTGACTGGAGGTACATGGCAAATTCCCGTTACAAACTTTAAATTCCGCTCTCATTTGCTGGTGGTGTGGTGAAGTCTGGCCCAATCCAACCCTTGTTCATCTTGATCAGAGTCAGCCTGTCAGCATTTTCAGTTGACAGGCGGGTGTGTTTATCTGTAATGATTCCACCTGCGGCACTAAAAACACGCTCTGACAAAACGCTAGCGGCAGGGCAGGCCAGGACTTCCAAGGCATAGAGACTGAGCCAATTCATGCCACGTGTCCACCTTGGATACCCAATAATTGTAAGGCACAGAGGAATGTCGGAGTATAGTTGTTCGATCTGCAAGGTACTCCTTGAGCATCTGGGCAAACTTAGGATTTCTTGTGGCACTACCCCGCACCTCAGGGGCTGTGGTACGTGAGGGGCTGAGAAAACTGTCCCACATCTTAAAGACTGTTCCCCTACCTCTGGCGGATTGGACTTGTGCCTCTCTCGGCTGTACGCCTTGGTTGTCCACTGATTCCTGAGCTATGCCGCTAGCGTTTTGTGAGGGGAATGCTTTGCCTACTTCCGTGACTATGGCCTTCCGGAACTGCTGCATTTTGGTTGACCTCTCTGCCTCGGGAATAAGAGACATAAAGTTCTCCTTGTAGCGTGGGTCTAACAGTGTTACCAACCAGTAATGATTGTCGGCCAAGATGTTCTTAACGCGAGGGTCACGAGACAGGCAGCTTACCCTAAAGTCAGCCATGTGCGCCAGACTCTTAACAGCCAGGACTTCAGTAGCCTGACCAACACGATGACTGAACATGCTGTCCTCCTCCTCCTCCTCCTCCTCATCTACCCTGTCCTCTGGCCAGCCACGCTGAACCGAGGATATGACTGGTGTGCATGTCATATCCTCAATTTGGCCGGAGAGTTGCTCCATGTCTTCATCCTCCTCCTCGTCATAGTCCTCCACTGCACGTTGTGATGAGACGAGGCTGGGCTGTGTGTTATCACCCACACCCACTACTGTTTCTTGCTGCAACTCATCGCGCTCCGCCTGCAATGCATCATGTTTGTTTTTGAGCAGAGACCGTTTTAGAAGGCAGAGTAGCGGTATGGTGACGCTAATAATGGCGTCATCACCACTCACTATCTTGGTGGAGTCCTCAAAGTTTTGGAGGATGGTACATAGGTCGGACATCCATCTCCACTCCTCAGGTGTTATGTGTGGAGTTTGACCCATTTCCCGACAGCTTAGGTGATGCAGGTACTCAACAACTGCCCTCTTCTGCTCACATATCCTGACCAACATGTGCAGAGTTGAATTCCAATGCGTGGGGACTAGAGATGAGCGAACCGGTCCCGGTTCGGCTCGAGGCGGTTCGCCGAACGGGGGGTCTGGCTCGAGTTCGGCTCGTCGAACGTTCGACGAACCGAACTCGAGCCCATAGGAAACAATGGCAGGCAATCACAAACACAGTAAAACACCTAGAAAACACCCTCAAAGGTGTCCAAAAGGTGACAAACAACTCACAACACAACACAAACACATGGGAAAGTGACAAGGACATGTACTCATGCGAAAACAAAACAGCTGGACAAGGAAAAAGAGGAGGACACACAGATATAGGCATGGCACGCCCTTCTAAAGTCATGTAAAACACCGCAAGGTGACTCCAAGCGGAGTCTCCCTTTTTTCCAAAAATTGGGCCCCACACACCCACCCCTTCAGTGGCAGCAGTTGTGCCCCAGTTGTACACTTCACAGCTAGATTTGCATCAAGCACATTCAAAAATACGCCATTCTTATCCGTCCCCAGGATGACACCGGGGTAGGTAGCAAAGTCTTTCCTGATCCCAGCTCTGTTCATCTTGGCTTCTTTTAAAAACACAGCAAGCAAGGGTTACTCCAAGCGGAGTCTCCCTTTTTTCCAAAAATTGGGCCACACAGACACCCACCCCATCAGTGGCAGCACTTGGGCCCTAGTTGCAAACAGGATGTTTTGATTTGCATCAAGCACATTCAAAAATACGCTATTCTTAGCCGTCCACAGGATGACACCGGGGTAGGTAGCAAAGTCTTTCCTGATCCCAGCTCTGTTCATCTTGGCTTCTTTTAAAAACACAGCAAGCAAGGGTTACTCCAAGCGGAGTCTCCCTTTTTTCCAAAAATTGGGCCACACAGACACCCACCCCATCAGTGGCAGCACTTGGGCCCTAGTTGCAAACAGGATGTTTTGATTTGCATCAAGCACATTCAAAAATACGCTATTCTTAGCCGTCCCCAGGATGACACCGGGGTAGGTAGCAAAGTCTTTGCTGACCCATGACTTGTTCATCTTGGCTTCTTTTAAAAACAATGTAAGCAAGGGTTACTCCAAGCGGAGTCTCACTTTTTTCCAAAAATTGGGCCACACAGACACCCACCCCATCAGTGGCAGCACTTGGGCCCTAGTTGCAAACAGGATGTTTTGATTTGCATCAAGCACATTCAAAAATACGCTATTCTTAGCCGTCCCCAGGATGACACCGGGGTAGGTAGCAAAGTCTTTCCTGATCCCAGCTCTGTTCATCTTGGCTTCTTTTAAAAACACAGCAAGCAAGGGTTACTCCAAGCGGAGTCTCCCTTTTTTCCAAAAATTGGGCCCCACACACACCCACCCCTTCAGTGGCAGCACTTGGGCCCCAGTTGTACACTTCACAGCTAGATTTGCATCAAGCACATTCAAAAATACGCTATTCTTAACCGTCCCCAGGATGACACCGGGGTAGGTAGCAAAGTCTTTCCTGATCCCAGCTCTGTTCATCTTGGCTTCTTTTAAAAACACAGCAAGCAAGGGTTACTCCAAGCGGAGTCTCCCTTTTTTCCAAAAATTGGGCCACACAGACACCCACCCCATCAGTGGCAGCACTTGGGCCCTAGTTGCAAACAGGATGTTTTGATTTGCATCAAGCACATTCAAAAATACGCTATTCTTAGCCGTCCACAGGATGACACCGGGGTAGGTAGCAAAGTCTTTCCTGATCCCAGCTCTGTTCATCTTGGCTTCTTTTAAAAACACAGCAAGCAAGGGTTACTCCAAGCGGAGTCTCCCTTTTTTCCAAAAATTGGGCCACACAGACACCCACCCCATCAGTGGCAGCACTTGGGCCCTAGTTGCAAACAGGATGTTTTGATTTGCATCAAGCACATTCAAAAATACGCTATTCTTAGCCGTCCCCAGGATGACACCGGGGTAGGTAGCAAAGTCTTTGCTGACCCATGACTTGTTCATCTTGGCTTCTTTTAAAAACAATGTAAGCAAGGGTTACTCCAAGCGGAGTCTCCCTTTTTTCCAAAAATTGGGCCACACAGACACCCACCCCATCAGTGGCAGCACTTGGGCCCTAGTTGCAAACAGGATGTTTTGATTTGCATCAAGCACATTCAAAAATACGCTATTCTTAGCCGTCCCCAGGATGACACCGGGGTAGGTAGCAAAGTCTTTGCTGACCCATGACTTGTTCATCTTGGCTTCTTTTAAAAACAATGTAAGCAAGGGTTACTCCAAGCGGAGTCTCCCTTTTTTCCAAAAATTGGGCCACACAGACACCCACCCCATCAGTGGCAGCACTTGGGCCCTAGTTGCAAACAGGATGTTTTGATTTGCATCAAGCACATTCAAAAATACGCTATTCTTAGCCGTCCACAGGATGACACCGGGGTAGGTAGCAAAGTCTTTGCTGACCCATGACTTGTTCATCTTGGCTTCTTTTAAAAACAATGTAAGCAAGGGTTACTCCAAGCGGAGTCTCACTTTTTTCCAAAAATTGGGCCACACAGACACCCACCCCATCAGTGGCAGCACTTGGGCCCTAGTTGCAAACAGGATGTTTTGATTTGCATCAAGCACATTCAAAAATACGCTATTCTTAGCCGTCCCCAGGATGACACCGGGGTAGGTAGCAAAGTCTTTCCTGATCCCAGCTCTGTTCATCTTGGCTTCTTTTAAAAACACAGCAAGCAAGGGTTACTCCAAGCGGAGTCTCCCTTTTTTCCAAAAATTGGGCCACACAGACACCCACCCCATCAGTGGCAGCACTTGGGCCCTAGTTGCAAACAGGATGTTTTGATTTGCATCAAGCACATTCCAAATCCACAAGCATTTACTCTCCCCAGGATGACACAGGGGTAGTAAATTCCTTCTGGATCCATGACTTGTTCATTTTGATGAACGTCAGTCTGTCCACATTGTCACTGGACAGACGCGTGCGCTTATCTGTCAGCACACACCCAGCAGCACTGAATACACGTTCAGAGACAACGCTGGCAGCTGGACACGACAAAATCTCCAAGGCGTAAGTTGCGAGCTCTGGCCATTTTTGTAGGTTTGAAGCCCAAAAGGAGCAAGGCTCCAGTTGCACAGTCATGGCATCGATGTTCATTTGGAGATACTCCTGTATCATCCTCTCCAGCCGTTGACTATGTGTCAGACTTGTTGTCTCTGGTGGCCTTGCAAAAGAGGGTCTAAAAAAATTATGAAAAGATTCCATAAAATTGCTGTTACCGGCACCAGAAAAGGTCCTACTGGTACGGGTAGACTGTTGAAGATGACGAGACCGTCCCATGTTTGTCAAGTTACAACTGGGAGATTCACTCCCTGCACCTGCACGGTTGTTTGGTGGAAAAGCCGAGCTAAGATCTAGTAACAGCTTCTGCTGATACTCCTGCATACGTGCGTCCCTTTCTATGGCTGGAATTATGTCACAAAATTTGGACTTGTACCGGGGATCTAATAGTGTGGCAATCCAGTAGTCATCATCACTTCTAATTTTGACAATACGACTGTCATGTTGGAGGTAGTGCAACAAAAAGGCACTCATGTGTCTTGCGCAGCCATGCGGACCAAGTCCATGCTGTGTTTGTGGCATAGAGGTGCTACCCGTTCTTTCTTCCTCTGACATCTGACCCCAACCTCTTTCAACTGAAATTTGACCAAGGTCTCCCTCATCCGCTGAGTCTTCCATGTCCATGGACAGTTCGTCCTCCATTTCTTCATGTTCTCCTGCACCTTGCTCAACATTTCGCCTGCTACTATGCGCCCTTGTCGATCCCTGTCCCCCATGGTCCCATGCCTGCTGCGTTGGTGATGATGAACGTCTGGACCTTGGTGATGTTGTTGTCCCTTGCGCATATGAATCCTCCTGTAGTTCCTCCCCTTCATGTTGTCCCACCCCCTGACTCCGAATAGTGTTTAGCGTGTGCTCCAGCATGTAAATGACTGGAATCGTCATGCTGATAATGGCATTGTCAGCGCTAAACATATTCGTCGCCATGTCGAAACTGTGCAGAAGGGTGCATAGGTCCTTGATCTGAGACCACTCCATCAGGGTGATCTGCCCCACCTCTGCATCTCGTTGGCACAGGCTATACGTCATGACGTATTGCACCAGGGCTCTGCGGTGCTGCCACAGTCGCTGTAACATGTGGAGAGTTGAATTCCAGCGTGTCGCCACATCGCATTTCAGGCGATGAACCGGCAGGCCGAAAGACTTCTGGAGCGATGCAAGTCGCTCTGCTGCGGCGCTTGAACGGCGGAAGTGAGCTGACAGTTTTCGTGCCCTGTTCAGAAGGCCATCTAGGCCGGGATAGTGTGTTAAAAATTGCTGCACGACAAGGTTCAACACGTGAGCCATACAAGGTACGTGTGTCACCTTGCCCAGGCGAAGTGCCGCACCCAGGTTTGCAGCATTGTCGCACACGGCCTTACCAGGCTGCAGTTTGAGTGGAGACAACCATTTATTAAACTCGGACCGCAAAGCTGACCACAACTCCTCAGCTGTGTGACTCTTATTACCAAGACATGTCAAGCTAAAGACCGCCTGATGCCGTTGCGCTCTGCTGCCAGCATAGTAATGAGGGGTGCGTGATTCCTTCTGCGCAGTGAGAACGCTGGTGGCCTGACCAGGCAGGCTTGGGGCGGAGGTGGAGGACCCAGATGAGGTGGAGGATGCAGAAGCAGTGGCGGAACTTGGACAGACAGAGGATTGACACACAAGTCGTGGGGACGGCAAGACTTGTGCAGCAGACCCTTCACCATCTATCACCATAGTTACCCAGTGCCCAGTCAGCGACATGTAACGTCCCTGTCCATGCTTACTGGTCCAAGTATCGGTGGTGAAATGCACCCGTTCACACACAGAGTTTCTCAAGGAAGCGGTGATGTTGTGTGCGACATGCTGGTGTAGCGCGGGCACACCTTTCTTAGAGAAGTAGTGGCGACTAGGCATCTGGTACTGGGGCACAGCGACAGACATAAGGTCTCTAAAATCCTGTGTGTCCACTAGGCGGAAAGGCAGCATTTCGGTAGCCAACAGCTTACAGAGGGATAGAGTCAACCTCTTAGCTTTGTCATGGGTCGGAGGAAGTGGCCTTTTATTTGACCACATCTGAGGGACAGAGATCTGGCTGCTGTGTGTAGACGGTGTTGAGTAGGGTGTCCCTGGAAAAATGCAGGTTTGTGAGGAAAGTGCAGGCGGAGACATGATGTTGCCTTCATCCAACGTTGGTGCTATCGATGTCTGAGAGAGCTGTACACACTCACTTGTTTCCCCTTCCAAACCAACTGACGACCTTACAAGCAAACTGCCTGTTGCGGTTACAGTGGTGGAAGTTTTGCGTGGAAAAACAGGTGTGGCAGCTGTCCCCACAGTCCTAGAAGATGAAGAGCGCGCGGATGCAGTGGAAGGGGCGGGCGGTGGATGGTTCGCTCCGCTAGGCCGCATTGCAGCACGGTGAGCTTCCCACCGGGACTTATGATATTTATTCATGTGACGATTCATGGAAGAAGTTGTCAAACTGCTGAGCTTTTGACCTCTACTAAGAGAATCATGACAAATGTTACATATCACATGAGTTGGGCGATCTTTTTCGATGTGAAAAAAGGACCAGGCTAGGCAAGGCTTAGAGGCCATGCGACCTGTTGATCCACCCCGAATAATGCTCATAGGCAGAGTGGTGGCTGAGGATGCAGTTGTAGACGTGCTACCAGTGCTCCGACTCTGTCCAGGAAGGCGCAAGGTAACTTCGTCGTCGGTTGCATCCTCCTCCACCGCCTCTGTTGACCTCCTCGAGTGCCTGACTGGGGGTTGACAGTAGGTGGGATCTAGAACGTCATCATCAATTGTTGTGTTTGCACTCCCCTCCCCCTCAGACCGAGCCTCTTCTTGCCCTGACGGAATATTTAAGTTGTCATCCCAATCGGGTATCTGCGTCTCATCTTCATCAGTATGTTCCTCATTGTCTATAACCACAGGTGTTACAGTTTGTGACAAAGGGTCAACATTATGCTCAGAAACTTGGTCCTCACGGCCTGAATCTGAGTCACAAAGGTTCTGGGCATCACTGCAGACCATTTCCTGTTCTGTACTCACTGTAGCTTGGGAGCAGACCTCTGATTCCCAGGCTATAGTGTGACTGAACAGCTCTGCAGACTCAGCCATCTCAGTTCCACCATACTGTGCAGGGCTGATGGAGACTTCAGAGCTGGGAGAAATCAAGTGTGATTGGGATGACAACTCAGAGGACTGGTGTTTTTTGGATGCGGTACTTGAAGTGGCTGAGAGGGCACTTGTTGGACCACTTGAGATCCATTCAAGCATTTTCCTTTTTTGCCCATCATCTACCTTTCTTCCTGTTGTTCGTGTCCGTAAAAAAGGGAGCACATCGGATTGTCCACGGTAAGTAGTAGACATCTTACTTTTGCTGGTAGATGGTCTATCTTCAGCAGATGATAATGGAGCTTTGCCACCTTCCCCACGGACAAAACCTTTTTTGCCTTTTCCACCACGCCTCTTCCCCTTTCCACCAGCATCTGTCATTTTGCCACTCATGTTGATTGCGACAAGATTGTGGACTGAAAATGTGGTAGTAAAAATTGAGAGGTGGTGAAGATTGCAGTGGTGGTCTAGCTTTATTAACAGCAGAATAATAAAGAATAAATATCCCTGACAATGCAACTTAGTTATAATTAGTTGGAGTGTGCAACGCAGGCAGACGCGCTCTGCAAATGTCTTTGCACTAGTGGGACTATAGCAAAGTCCAATAGCCACGTATAGGATGCCACTAGGTACACTGAGTGTTTGCTAGTATAATGGCTTGGTTAGAATGAGTTGTAGTGTGCAACGCAGGCAGACGCGCTCTGCAAATGTCTTTGCACTAGTGGGACTATAGCAAAGTCCAATAGCCACGTATAGGATGCCACTAGGTACACTGAGTGTTTGCTAGTATAATGGCTTGGTTAGAATGAGTTGTAGTGTGCAACGCAGGCAGACGCGCTCTGCAAATGTCTTTGCACTAGTGGGACTATAGCAAAGTCCAATAGCCACGTATAGGATGCCACTAGGTACACTGAGTGTTTGCTAGTATAATGGCTTGGTTAGAATGAGTTGTAGTGTGCAACGCAGGCAGACGCGCTCTGCAAATGTCTTTGCACTAGTGGGACTATAGCAAAGTCCAATAGCCACGTATAGGATGCCACTAGGTACACTGAGTGTTTGCTAGTATAATGGCTTGGTTAGAATGAGTTGTAGTGTGCAACGCAGGCAGACGCGCTCTGCAAATGTCTTTGCACTAGTGGGACTATAGCAAAGTCCAATAGCCACGTATAGGATGCCACTAGGTACACTGAGTGTTTGCTAGTATAATGGCTTGGTTAGAATGAGTTGTAGTGTGCAACGCAGGCAGACGCGCTCTGCAAATGTCTTTGCACTAGTGGGACTATAGCAAAGTCCAATAGCCACGTATAGGATGCCACTAGGTACACTGAGTGTTTGCTAGTATAATGGCTTGGTTAGAATGAGTTGTAGTGTGCAACGCAGGCAGACGCGCTCTGCAAATGTCTTTGCACTAGTGGGACTATAGCAAAGTCCAATAGCCACGTATAGGATGCCACTAGGTACACTGAGTGTTTGCTAGTATAATGGCTTGGTTAGAATGAGTTGTAGTGTGCAACGCAGGCAGACGCGCTCTGCAAATGTCTTTGCACTAGTGGGACTATAGCAAAGTCCAATAGCCACGTATAGGATGCCACTAGGTACACTGAGTGTTTGCTAGTATAATGGCTTGGTTAGAATGAGTTGTAGTGTGCAACGCAGGCAGACGCGCTCTGCAAATGTCTTTGCACTAGTGGGACTATAGCAAAGTCCAATAGCCACGTATAGGATGCCACTAGGTACACTGAGTGTTTGCTAGTATAATGGCTTGGTTAGAATGAGTTGTAGTGTGCAACGCAGGCAGACGCGCTCTGCAAATGTCTTTGCACTAGTGGGACTATAGCAAAGTCCAATAGCCACGTATAGGATGCCACTAGGTACACTGAGTGTTTGCTAGTATAATGGCTTGGTTAGAATGAGTTGTAGTGTGCAACGCAGGCAGACGCGCTCTGCAAATGTCTTTGCACTAGTGGGACTATAGCAAAGTCCAATAGCCACGTATAGGATGCCACTAGGTACACTGAGTGTTTGCTAGTATAATGGCTTGGTTAGAATGAGTTGTAGTGTGCAACGCAGGCAGACGCGCTCTGCAAATGTCTTTGCACTAGTGGGACTATAGCAAAGTCCAATAGCCACGTATAGGATGCCACTAGGTACACTGAGTGTTTGCTAGTATAATGGCTTGGTTAGAATGAGTTGTAGTGTGCAACGCAGGCAGACGCGCTCTGCAAATGTCTTTGCACTAGTGGGACTATAGCAAAGTCCAATAGCCACGTATAGGATGCCACTAGGTACACTGAGTGTTTGCTAGTATAATGGCTTGGTTAGAATGAGTTGTAGTGTGCAACGCAGGCAGACGCGCTCTGCAAATGTCTTTGCACTAGTGGGACTATAGCAAAGTCCAATAGCCACGTATAGGATGCCACTAGGTACACTGAGTGTTTGCTAGTATAATGGCTTGGTTAGAATGAGTTGTAGTGTGCAACGCAGGCAGACGCGCTCTGCAAATGTCTTTGCACTAGTGGGACTATAGCAAAGTCCAATAGCCACGTATAGGATGCCACTAGGTACACTGAGTGTTTGCTAGTATAATGGCTTGGTTAGAATGAGTTGTAGTGTGCAACGCAGGCAGACGCGCTCTGCAAATGTCTTTGCACTAGTGGGACTATAGCAAAGTCCAATAGCCACGTATAGGATGCCACTAGGTACACTGAGTGTTTGCTAGTATAATGGCTTGGTTAGAATGAGTTGTAGTGTGCAACGCAGGCAGACGCGCTCTGCAAATGTCTTTGCACTAGTGGGACTATAGCAAAGTCCAATAGCCACGTATAGGATGCCACTAGGTACACTGAGTGTTTGCTAGTATAATGGCTTGGTTAGAATGAGTTGTAGTGTGCAACGCAGGCAGACGCGCTCTGCAAATGTCTTTGCACTAGTGGGACTATAGCAAAGTCCAATAGCCACGTATAGGATGCCACTAGGTACACTGAGTGTTTGCTAGTATAATGGCTTGGTTAGAATGAGTTGTAGTGTGCAACGCAGGCAGACGCGCTCTGCAAATGTCTTTGCACTAGTGGGACTATAGCAAAGTCCAATAGCCACGTATAGGATGCCACTAGGTACACTGAGTGTTTGCTAGTATAATGGCTTGGTTAGAATGAGTTGTAGTGTGCAACGCAGGCAGACGCGCTCTGCAAATGTCTTTGCACTAGTGGGACTATAGCAAAGTCCAATAGCCACGTATAGGATGCCACTAGGTACACTGAGTGTTTGCTAGTATAATGGCTTGGTTAGAATGAGTTGTAGTGTGCAACGCAGGCAGACGCGCTCTGCAAATGTCTTTGCACTAGTGGGACTATAGCAAAGTCCAATAGCCACGTATAGGATGCCACTAGGTACACTGAGTGTTTGCTAGTATAATGGCTTGGTTAGAATGAGTTGTAGTGTGCAACGCAGGCAGACGCGCTCTGCAAATGTCTTTGCACTAGTGGGACTATAGCAAAGTCCAATAGCCACGTATAGGATGCCACTAGGTACACTGAGTGTTTGCTAGTATAATGGCTTGGTTAGAATGAGTTGTAGTGTGCAACGCAGGCAGACGCGCTCTGCAAATGTCTTTGCACTAGTGGGACTATAGCAAAGTCCAATAGCCACGTATAGGATGCCACTAGGTACACTGAGTGTTTGCTAGTATAATGGCTTGGTTAGAATGAGTTGTAGTGTGCAACGCAGGCAGACGCGCTCTGCAAATGTCTTTGCACTAGTGGGACTATAGCAAAGTCCAATAGCCACGTATAGGATGCCACTAGGTACACTGAGTGTTTGCTAGTATAATGGCTTGGTTAGAATGAGTTGTAGTGTGCAATGCAGGCAGACGCGCTCTGCAAATGTCTTTGCACTAGTGGGACTATAGCAAAGTCCAATAGCCACGTATAGGATGCCACTAGGTACACTGAGTGTTTGCTAGTATAATGGCTTAGTTATCAGTTGGAGTGTGCAGAGGACAAGAGGGTACAGTGGCAGGATTGTGGTGCTCTGGGTAGAGGAATGGAAGACTGCCTTTCTATTCCCTCCTAATGGTGAAATGCAGGTAGGAAATCCCTGACCTGGGCTACACAGACGCTGTTGCTGTTTGCAGGACCTGTCACCTATGGCTCTCTGACCCTGCCGGTTGGAGCCCTTAAAAGGACTGCTATAAAGTGCTCTCCCTAAGCTGTCTAACGCTGTGTATGCAGCGCATACAGCTGTATCGGCTATAGGACTCAGGAAGACGGAGCTGCGACAGTGATGTCTGACACCAAAGACGCAGAAGGCAGATAATGGCGTCCGTGAAGAAAATGTCCGGTTTTATAATGCAGGGACATGTGACATGC
This sequence comes from Anomaloglossus baeobatrachus, assembly GCF_048569485.1. Classification (NCBI taxonomy): domain Eukaryota; kingdom Metazoa; phylum Chordata; class Amphibia; order Anura; family Aromobatidae; genus Anomaloglossus; species Anomaloglossus baeobatrachus. Next base: position 627,303,085 of record NC_134355.1, read on the forward strand.
AGATCCTATCACACATGCCGTTGCTTCTCTGGCTCAAAGTCCACTTAGCTGTGTGTGTGTCTGGGATTGGCTGACATGCTGGCCCGCCCCACAAGACGCGCGCGCTTAGGGAAGGAAGACAAGAAAAAAAAAAAAAAAAAATGGCGATCGCCATTATAGAAACAGCAGTGATCTGAAGGCGCTGTTCACGCACACTATACACTGAAATGTGATAATAGTTTGATTCACAGAGTGACTTACACTATTACAGCAGAAACCAAGCTATGATTTAGCTGTTTTTTGGCTGCTAGAACCGTTCTCGAACGTTTCTAGAACTACCGAGCTTTTGCAAAAAGCTCGAGTTCTAGTTCGATCTAGAACATGCCCCAAAATCACTCGAGCCGCGAACTGGAGAACCACGAACCACGAACCGCGCTCAACTCTAGTGGGGACATCACACACCAGTCTGTGAGCCGGAAGATGCAAACGGCGCTGAAAGCCGGCAAGGCCGGCTGAAGCAGTAGGTGACTTTCGAAAATGTGCAGACAGGCGGCGAACTTTTACCAGCAGATCAGACAGCTCTGGGTATGACTTTAGAAACCGCTGAACCACGAGTTTGAGCACATGGGCCACGCATGGAACATGTGTCAGCTGGCCTCGCCTCAAAGCCGCCACCAGGTTCCGGCCATTGTCACACACGACCTTTCCTGGATTTAGGTTCAGAGGTGTGAGCCAGTGATCTGCCTGCTGTTTCAGAGCTGTCCACACCTCTTCTGCATTGTGGGGTTTGTCACCTATGCAGATTAGCTTCAGCACAGCCTGTTGCCGCTTCGCCGAGGCAGTGCTGCAGTGCTTCCAGCTTGGGACTGGTGTGGAGGGTAAAGTGGATGAGGATGCGCAGGAGGAGGAGGAGGCTGAAGAGCATGACATTCCGAAGCTGTAGCGTGTGGGTGAAACCCTGACTGAGGTAGGGCCTGCAAACCTTGGTGTGGGAAGGACGTGTTCCGTCCCTCGCTCAGACTGGGTCCCAGCTTCCACAATATTAACCCAGTGTGCCGTCAACAAGATGTAGCGGCCTTGCCCACAAGCACTTGTCCACGTGTCTGTAGTTAGGTGGACTTTGGGTGAAACAGCGTTCTTCAGGGCACGTGTGATGTTTTGTGACACGTGGTTATGCAACGCGGGGACGGCACACCGGGAGAAATAGTGGCGGCTGGGGACCGGGTAACGTGGGACAGCTGCCGCCATCAGGTCGCGGAATGCTTCTGTCTCCACCAGCCTAAAAGGCAACATTTCCAGCGCAAGCAGTCGCGAAATGTTAGCATTTAGAACTGTGGCATGTGGGGCGTTGGCAGTGTATTTGCGCATGCGTTCAAAGGTTTGCTGAATGGATAACTGAACGCTGCGCTGGGACAAGGACGTGCTTGATGATGGTGTTATTTCTGCGTAGGCAACTGCAGGTGCAGGACCGGAGGAGGCTTGTTCGCAGGCAGCATGGACAGGGGATTGGCTCGCATGCACAACCAGCGAAGACATAGCAGTGACATCAGCAAGCACTGCTCCTCGACTCTGTTGTACTTCCCACAAAGTCGGGTGCTTGGCTGACATGTGCCTGATCATGCTGGTGGTGGTCAGGCTGCTAGTTTTGGTACCCCTGCTGATGCTGGCACGGCAGGTGTTGCAAATGGCCTTTTTAGAATCATCTGGAGCCAACTTAAAAAACTGCCAGACTCGGGAAGACCTAACATTTGTACAGGCACCTTGTGTCGTGTTGTTGTTCCGGGGAACGGTTGCCTGACTTCTGCCTGGAGCCACCACCCTGCTTCTTACTGCCTGTTGGGATGCTACGCCTCCCTCCCCCTGTGCACTGCTGTCCTCGCTCTGCATATCCTCCTGCCAGGTTGGGTCAGTTACTGGATCATCCACCACGTCGTCTTCCTCTTCCGCACCCTGCTCCTCCTCCTGACTTCCTGACAATTGTGTCTCATCATCGTCCACCCCTTGTTGAGACACGTTGCCAACTTCGTGAGAACGTGGCTGCTCAAATATTTGGGCATCTGTACATATGATCTCCTCATGACCCACTTCAACATGCTGGCGAGAGGCCAGAATGTGCGAATTGAAACGTGAACAGCTCTTCCGAGTGTCCAAGTGTGGGATCATTAATGTCCGAGGACGTGTACTCAGCCTTGTGGTAGGAAGGAGGATCAGGTTCTGAAATGTGCGGTGCAGTATCACGGCTACTGACACTTGACCGTGTGGAAGACAGAGTGTTTGTGGTGGTGCCAATCTGACTGGAAGCATTATCCGCTATCCAACTAACAACCTGTTGACACTGGTCTTGGTTCAAGAGCGGTGTACTGCTGCGGTCCCCAAGAATTTGGGACAGGACGTGCGAGCGACTAGATGTGGCCCTTTGTTGTGGCGAAATTAGAGCTTGCCCACGACCTCGGCCTCTGCCTGCACCACCATCACGTCCACTTCCTTGTTCCTTGCCAACGCCCTTGCGCATTTTGCAATGCTGTGCTGACGTGTATTCACTACACTTGTGCGTTATATAATAGTTTGTGAAAAACGCACACAAGTGCACTTGTACGCTGCCACTGACAGGCACACACGTGCGGTTTTTAAATGCAAGCACGGACGCACTAAGAACCTAACAGGTTTTTAGGAGAAAAAATTACTGAGAAGTCTGACACTATCAGCCACTGCTGACTGACGTGTATTATACACTAGACTTGTGCGTTATATAATAATAGTTTGTGAAAAACGCACACAAGTGCACCTGTACGCTGCCACCGACAGGCACACACGTGCGGTTTTTAAATGCAAGCACGGACGCACTAAGAACCTAACAGGTTTTTAGGAGAAAAAATTACTGAGAAGTCTGACACTATCTGGACTGTTTTAGACTGTGTACACCAGCCCCAGATATGATGAAGGCTGGTATACGGTCACCACTAGGAATGGCTATATACCCTGCCTGCCTGCCTGCCTGCCTGTATACTGCTACAATAGTCCTGACAAGGACTCTTCTGGTCACTATCCTGTATTCCGACCTGGCTATACCCTGCCTGTATATAGCAACAATAGTCCTGAGAAGGACTCTGCTACTGTACTCCGACCTGGCTATACCCTGCCTGCCTGTATACAACTAGAATAGTCCTGAGAAGGAATTCTGGTCACACTGTTTGCAGCCCTGCTACGGAAATAGCTATAAAGGGCCGCAAACCTTTCCCTGAAGCAGCGACCCTCTCCCTGCACTGACTGTCTGGATGGCTGTGAGCAGAGCACAGCGCGCGCGCCGGTATAAAGGCTCGGTCACGCTGTGCGGGCCGGCCAATCACTGCAATTCCACAACTAACAGGGCTGTGGCATTGCAGTGGTCTGCCAGCCAATCCCTGCATGAGGGCTGGCTCTCAAAAGAGCGCCAACATGCAGGGATGAAGACCACGAGTACAGCACGAGTATCGCGAGATTACTCGGTCCCCGCCGAGTAGCCCGAGTACAGTGATACTCGTGAGAGTACCGAGTAGTAACAAGCACACTCGCTCATCACTAAGTAGTACCAAGATTTGCCCAAAGAAAAAGATTCTATCTCGTCCAAGACACAATATACTGTAATAATCAAAACATATATCTTTTTTATTTTTAACTCCATTTGGAGATAAACCCCTGGGAGGGTAAGGGTGTTAACAACCAACCACAACTTTGACATGTACCTAAATATAAAGTCACTAAAGTCCTGCCCGTATCCAGCTCAGTCCAGAGGGCTCAGAAAGCCATGGAACCCATAGGGTGGAGGGGCGACATGACTAGAGGGAAGGGAAGGAGTGATGGGGTTAATAGGGATAGGAGGTGGTTGGTACTGGGGCAGAGAAAGGATTGGTGGGTAGGAGGAGTTTCTTGGAGGAAGAGGGGGGCAGATGAGGGGTTGTAAGTAAGGAAATTCGTCTTATCCCCTCTCTTGACTTCCGAACGTGGACCGATCCCCACCCACCCTCCCTTTTGTCTTAGTACTGAGGGGAATATTAGGCTGGGTTGTTTTCTTTGTCACAGCAGCGGGGGGTAGGTCTGGTCCAGAGGCAGTTGAAGGGAATGGTAACTTGACCGAGAGACACCGTCTTAGTATGGTGGCTCCGGGTTCCGGGTTGTTGCAGGCACGGGGTTCTGCAAAGTTGGGGGTATTAATCTGTGGGTGATTAATACCTCATCTCTAGGTCGGGGTGTTGCGGCCAGGGATATTGGGGTGAGAAGTTGTTCCTGGACTGGGCCTACCCAGGGTTATATATTTACTGTATTGGTTACTGTGTTACCTATTATTATTTGTTGGGGTCGCCCGTTGGACGGCGCCCCCTTGTGTTAGTATGTAAATAATAGGTAATAAAGACTGCTGTGGCCAATTTGAACCAAGTCGCATGGAGTCCGTGTATTATTTACAGATGGTATTGGTGGGTAACACACATACAGCACAACTGGAGAATCCTTCCTCAATGGCCATGTCTCTGGACAATTCGGTCAGTGTTACAATTTAGTAAAGTCCTCTGCAGAGTAAAATATGCTACACAACCCATTTGACTCACAAGATGGTGGATGGATGACTTTATGAGACTGATAATTCAGTACAAAAATAGGTTATTTTCTATCAAGATAGAATTGAGGGTTGATGCGTTCACACATCCACAACAGGAACTCTGCTTTGAGAGCTTATTTCTATGATTCAAGAGCAAATTAACATAAAGTACCACTTACTAAACCACCGGATAGGAAAGAGTCATTGTTAGGTGGAGTTTGGAGAGTCAGGTTAAAGTCCCATGATTTCATCATGTAATGGTTCTTGGATGAGAAGAAAGCAAAGGAGCAAAGTTAAACAGTAAGCATGGAAAGTCTACATACCCCTGATAAAAATACGAAGAAGAATCATTTCTGATCTATATCCACATGTGATGTCACCGATAATGTGTATAATTCAAGTAATAAAGGAATTGAAATATTTTTAAGTGGGAAAATAAAAATAAAGAACTATAAGAATGTGACTGCACAGCCTTAATTGATTACATTTATAAAGTAACATTTGAATTTATTTATGACAGCATTCTGTAATTTTTGGTCAAAGTCTATCAGCATGGCACATGGAGATTTGGCAATGTTTGCCAATCTACCTTGCTGTAAAGGCCCCTTTACACACTGAAACTTTCTAGCCATCCCACCAGCGATCCCAACCTGGCCGGGATCGCTATAAAGTCTCTGGTGAGCTGTCAAACAGGCAAACCTGGCCAACGACGCAACAGCGATCCGGACCTGCAGAACGACTTAGCTAGACATTGGGGACGTTGTAAAGCAGCTTTTTGAAAGGGAAGTCACTAACGAAGTCGCTGTAAAGTCCCCTTTACACACTAAAACTTTGCTGCACAGCGGGAAACAAAGGACCAAAGAATGGTCCTGAACGATTTGTAGCGATCACAACTTCACAGCAGGGGCCAGGTCGCTGATGTGTTTCACACACTGCAATGTCGCTGGGGAGGTCGCTATAACGTCACAAATCCGGTGACGTTACAGCGATGTCGTTTGCGATGTTGCAGTGTGTAAAGCCACCTTTACTCTCACATCTGTCAGATTGCGAGGGCATCTCCTGTATAGTGTGTGCTTTACAGCTCACTTACAAATGTTCAATTGGATTCAGGTCTGGGCTACGACTGAGCCATTAGAAAAATTGTTATCATCTGGCAAAGCCATTCTTTTCATGGCTTGGAGGTATGGTTAAGGTGCTTTTAGCACTGCAAGGTGAAAGTCTTTTTCATCTTTAGCTTTTTAGTAGAGGCCTGAAGGTTTTGTTACAAAATTGATTGATATTTGGATCTGTTCATAATTCCTTCCACCTTGTCTAGATCCCCATTTCCAACTGCTAAAATACAGTCCCAAAGGAAAATCCTGCCTCAACCATGCTTCACTATTTGTAAGATGTTGTTTTTAGTGATGCACAATGGTGGCTTGTGCCAAACATACAGCGAGAAAAAAATGTATTTAGTCAGCCATCAATTGTGCAAGTTCTCCCAATAAAAAAGATGAGAGAGGCTTGTAATTGACATCATAGGTAGACCACAACTATGAGAGACAAAATGAGAAATTATGGTGGAAAATAAGTATTTAGTCACCTAAAACATGCAAGATTTCTGACACTCAAAGATCTGTAACTTCTTCTTTAAGAGACTCCTGTGTCCTCCACTCATTACCTGTAGCAATGGCACCTGTTTGAACTCATCAGTATAAATGACACCTGTCCACAACCTTAAACAGTCAAACTCCAAACTCTACTATGGTGAAAACCAAAGAGCTGTCGAAGGACAACAGAAACAAAATTGTAGCCTTGCACCAGGCTGGGAAGACAGAATCTGCACTAGGCAAGCAGCTTGGTGTGATGAAATCAACTGTGGGAGCAATAATAAGAAAATGGAAGACATACAAGACCACTGATAATCTCCTCGATCTCACCCCGTGGGGTCAAAATGATCACAAGAACGGTGGGCAAAAATCCCAGAACCTCATAAGGGGACCTAGTGAATGCATAGACCTGGGGCTAGCATAACAAAGGCTACCATAAGTAACACACTACGCTGCCAGGGACTCAGATCCTGCAGTGCCAGACATGTTCCCCTGTTTTAAGCCAGTACATGTCTGGCCCTGTCTGAAGTTTGCTAGAGAGCATTTGGATTATCCAGAAGAGTATTGGGAGAATGTCATATGGTCTGATGAAACCAAAGTAGAACTGTTTGGTAGAAACACAAATCGTTGTGTTTGGAGGAGACATAATGCTGCATTGTATTCAAAGAACACCATACCTACGGTGAAGTGTGGGAGTGGCAACATCATGTTTTGGGGCTGTTTCTCAGCAAAGGGAGCAGGACAACTGATCTGTGTAGAGGAATGAATGAATGGGGCCATGTATCGTGCATTTTTGAGTGCAAACCTCCTTCCAAAAGCAAGGACATTGAAGATGAAACGTGGCTGGGTCTTTCAGCATGATAATGATCCCAAACACACCACCAGCGCAACAAAGGAGTGGTTTCGTATGAAGCATATGAAGGTCCTGGAGTGGCCTAGCCAATCTCCAGATCTCAACCTCATAGAAAACCTGTTGAGGGAGTTGAAAGTCCACGTTGCCCAGCAACAGGCCCAACATATCAATTTTCTAGAGGAGATTTGCATGGAGGAATGGGCCAACATACCACCAACAGTGTGTGCCAAACCTTATGAAGACTTACAGAAAATGTTTGACCTCTGTCATTGCCAACAAAGGATATATAACAAAATATTGAGACAAACTTTTGTTATTGACCAAATACTTATTTTCCACCATAATTTGCAAAAAAAAAATCTTGCCAAATCAGACAAGGGGATTTTCTGGATTTGTTTTCTCATTTTGTCTCTCATAGTTGTGGTCACCTATGATCTCAATTACAGGCTTGTCTCATCTTTTAAAGCGGGAGAACTTGCACAATTGGTGGCTGACCAAATACTTTTTTCCCCACTGTACTTTTTTTGGAATTATGGTCAAAAAGTTCAATCTTGGTCTCATCAGACCAAAAAACAATTTCCCAAGTGCTTTGGGCAAATTATGTGTAGGTTTTGGAAAAACATAGCTACACTTGAATGTTTTTCTTTGTAAGAACACGCATCTGTCATGCCACCTCACTACAGAGGTCAGACATGTGAAAAATACGGGATATTATTCTAATATGCAGTCCACAGTCAACAGTTGGCAGAAATTTCTGCAGATTCTTTTTTTTTTTACCTTCTTTTTATTAGATTTTAATAACAAAAACATATAATCAATAATCATATAATACAATACATTATGATTATGTTAAACTACAAAATTACAGATAATGTATCTCTTCGAATCCCAACCCTCCTCCCGACCTCTCCCCACCCCACCTCTGCGTGTCCTCTCTCCAAACCTAGATCTTTATGATATTGGGTTGTGCCCTCCAATGACCTCCCGCAGGTACCATGAGGTATTTTCAAATTGTGATCTAAGACTATTTTTAGTGTCTATGGGGAGTGTCTGGGTGTATGGACTCCATGTTTCAAACTATTTCCTTGTCAGTTTTTCCTTGTTTGTCAGTGTCTCCAATCTCTCCATTTTAAACAGAAATTTGATTTGTGTGTCAACCAATGCCATAGTTGGGGGATTCGAGTTTATCCATTGGTGTAAAATGCTTTTCCTAGTGGCCGCTGCCCAAATAGAGAATGCCGCCTTTGTTCCCCTGGGGATACTTTGCTGAGTCTGCCCTAGGATATTAAAGATGGCCCATTGAGGGGTTAACTGGAATTTAATCTTGTTTGTGCTTTGAATTCTCAGATGTACTTGTTTCCACAGCTCCAAAATTTGCGTGCATTCCCAAAACTGATGGTATAGTGTAGCTTTTTCCAGACCACACTTAGCACAAGCGTATATTGTAGATGACATTCTGGACCGAACCAGAGGTGATATGTACGCCCTATGAAAGACACGCAAAGCCATGTCTGTGTAACTAGCATATGGTACTAATTTTACTAGAGACAGGGTAGCTCCCAGCATATCTGCTACCTCATTTTCCGGGAACTCTGTTTTCCATTTCGCCGGGCCCGCCTTCCCCTCCTCCCAGTTCCAGTGAGGACGTAGCAACGAGTAGATCTGGCTAGTGGAGGTGGCCTGCGTCCTAGCATTACGGATAAAAGTGTCCAATTTTCTACTTGGCCCTACTCCTGCTCCTTGAGCAATATTTTTTAGTGCCAAGCTACGAGCTTGAAGGAATAAGAAAGGTTTGTGCGTGAATGCTGGAAAGCGGTGTCTCGATTCCTGAAAAGTTAGTAAAGAAAAGCCGGAATCCAGCATATCCACCGCCATCTGACATTTTTGCGTGACCAGAATCTCATATGCCACTATGGGCCTGCCCTCTAGAAAGTGTCTGGAATGGTGTTACATAGCAGCTAGCACCGCAAATCTTTCTTACCCTTCTCCATGTTTTTATTGTAGCCCAAAGTGTGGGATGCTCTACGATGTCGCCTGGAAGCTCATCTCCTCTCAGGTGTAACAAGGTCATCAAAGATAAGTGTGGGTATAACTGTCCTTCCAGTTGGACATTGGCAAAATGGGAGGAGCCTCGCAGCCAATCCAAGACATATCTGAAGTTTTCTGCAAGATTATATCTACCAATATCTGGAAGGTTAATTCCCCCATCCTTTTTGGGAAGGGTAAGTTTAGAGAGGCTTATGCTGGAACACCCCACACGTCCCCAGATGAATTTCCTGAATCCCGTATTTAGCATCTTTATATCAGAGTTGGTTAGCAGCAATGGAAGAGATTGGAAGAGATACATCAATTTAGGAAACGCTATCATTTTTATGAGATGACACCGGCCCGAGAAAGATAGTTTAAATCTGTCCCATGACTGCAGGAGCTGAAGCAAGGAGGCTATACAAGGCCTATAGTTTAATTTATACATCAGTGACGGGTTGGCTGGAAGTTGGATGCCCAGGTACCTAATAGACTCTGAACACCATTGAAATGGAAATGAGGCATCATTAATTTTACCAGTTCTAAATATCGCCAATGCCTCTGATTTGTTGTAGTTAACTTTAAAGCCTGAGATTTCCCCAAATCTGTTTACTGTATTCATTATTGCCGGGATTGCTTGAGCAGGGTTGGCTATAAATAGCAATACATCATCTGCAAAGGCCAACATTTTGATCATAGAATGTCCGACCTTCACTCCCTGGAACTCTGGCAAATTTTGTAATGTTCGTAGAAGTGGATCTAATGCCAGGTTAAATAATAACGGTGAAAGTGGGCATCCCTAACGTGTTCCCCTCTGTATATTAAAAGATTGAGATGGCGCATTGTTTATGGACAGATAAGATCTTGGATCCTTGTAAATCATTTGGATTGCCTCGCCAAACCAGGGACCAAATTTTCGTTTATCAATAAGGGCATACAGATAGCCCCAGGAGACCCTATCGAAGGCCTTGTCCGCATCTAATCCTACAATGATGTTCTTGGGTGTGTCGGTGCCGTCTGCTGTATGAGATAGCTCCTATTGCCATCCTAATATTGTAGGTAATCGACTTTCCATGAATGAGCCCAGTCTGGCAAGGCAATATCAAATCCGGGATAATGTGTTGTAATCTATTAGCTAATATTTTAGTGAAGATTTTAAAGTCTGAGTTGAGTAAAGAAATTGGCCTATACCCTTCAACTTGTAAGGGATCTTTACCCGGCTTAGGCCAGGACAATAATACATGCATCATTGAAACCGTCTGAAAGCTTCTTAGCCCTCACTATTTCATTAAACACTGCACATAGATGCGGTCCTACAGTGGGTCCTAACAATTTATAATACTCGTTGCTAAACCCGTCAGGTCCCGGTGCTTTAGCGATCTTGAGGGTGTTAATAGTTTGCATAACCCCCGCCGTACCAAGGGGTGCATCCAGTATGGCTTTCTGTTCCTCAGACAGGGGTGGAGTTACCTCATGCCGAAGAAAACCAGCCCCATCAGTAGTATTTCCAGTCTCAGCTGAGTAAAGTGACCCAAAAAAGGCTCTAAACTCCTCTGTTATCTCATCGTCTCTGGATGTGATTGTCCCGTCCCTTTTTTTAATCTTTTGGATTCTAGTGGCCTGTTTGAATGGTTTTGTCATGGAAGCCAAAAGTTTTCCCGGTTTGTTGCCCCATTTAAAGTATTTGTGTTTCAAGTAATCAATATTGTTCAGTGCTGCTTCGTGAGCCAACGTGTCTTCAGCCTCTTTGGCTTCTAGAAATTTTTGTTTTGCCGCGGTTGTATTAGAAAGTTTAAACGCCTTGTATGTCTGGGTTAAATGTTTCTGGGCTTCCAGAGTACGCTTCATTAGCTCTTTCTTTCTGTAGCTAACATATGCAAGTATTTGCCCCCTTACCACTGCTTTAGAGGCTGCCCAGAATAGATGAACGTCCTCGCTATGTTCCTGGTTGTCTATTTTGTATGTGTCCCAAAAGGTCTGTAAAGACTTCTTAAAGTCCTCTGACTGATAAAGATACGATGGGAATCTCCATTTCCACTCTCTAATTACTGCCCCACCCAAACTGGATTTGAATGTGACTGATGCATGGTCTGATAGATAAATGTTTAGGATGTTCGAGGACATAAGTGAGGGTAACACTGATGAACTCACCAGCGAATAATCTAATCTCGCATGAAAATTATGAACATGAGAATAGTGTGAATAGTCTTTATCAATTGGATGCTGTAACCGCCAGACGTCAACCAAGCCCAGATGGTCCATAAATAATTTTATACCTCCCTTATGTGTGGCTACTGGCTAGATGTGGTTTTTGAGGGTTTGATCTATCCAGGACTGGGTCATGAGCCTCGTTAAAATAACCTCCCACTATCAGATTAGAAGTGTTCCACCCTGCTATGTTTTCCAGGGGTTCGGAGTCAAATCTTGTATCAGGAGTGTTAGGTGTATATATGTTAGCTAATCCATAAACCATACCTTCAATGTTAATTTTGACCAAGAGTACTCTCCCAGAAGGGTCCTCCATCACATCTAATACCTCATGATTGATGCTCTTATTGATGAGAATGGTGACCCCTCTCTGTTTCTTGGTAAAGGATGCCTCAGCACACATGATGTACTTCCTACTCAGAAGAGAAGAGTGGTTACCTTTAAGCCAGTATGTCTCCTGCAAAAATATCATGTGAAAATTTGAGCGAATCAGATAACTTTTCTCCTTTTAACTGGTGAATTGAGCCCATTCACATACCACGAACACCATATCAGCTCCTGCAGCATGGACACTCACTCTTAAGTTTGTATGGTTAGCCATTACCCAATACCTGCCTTAGGAATTTTTTCAAAGCCTAATCTTGTCTCTTTTGAGGTGCTCCACCCATCCCAGCCAGTGAGTAGAGACCCCCACAAAAGGGCACCTTTGGAGATACACACGCAGAGGTTCCTCCCACCCTCCCCCATCAACACCCCATTAAACCCCTCCATCTCAACAGCAAGGCTTCCTGCCTTCAATATAAACATACCAATGAATAACTGTAAAATTTCAAACATTACGTCAAACAAATCGTGCTTGAAGTCACCATGTCAAGTATCATTGTTAGATGGTGAAGGTGATGCTCCTGAGTTTATGTGGTTCAGGGCTTTCTCCGGATCCCCGAACTCCCAACTTTTCCCCTCCACTGTGAAGCGAAGGGTCGCTGGATATTGTAGGCTGAATCGAATGCCTCTTTCCACTAATAGTTGGCATACCGGGCTGAATGCTTTACGTTTTGCTGCTACAATTGCTGAATAGTCTTGAAAAATTAAGAGTTTATTGTTGTTGTATGAGAGACCCTTCTCATTCCGGAAAGCCGCCAAGATTTTTTGTTTGTCTTGAAAGTCCAGCACTCTAAAGATGACCGGACGGGGTCTGGAACTTCTATCCCTGTGAGGGGGACCAATTCTGTGTGCTCTTTCGATGGCTATCGATCTTGATGTTGTTTTTACTTTTAGGGCCTTAGGTAGCCATTCTGCTGTAAATTTTCGTAAGTCCTTTGGGTCAACCGACTCAGGGAGACCTACCAGCCGGAGGTTGTTCCGCCTCGATCTGTACTCCAGCTCATCCATCTTTTCCAACAGGGAGGCTACATCTTTCTCCTTGGCTTCCAGCTTCTCGGCGAGGTCCTGTAAAGAGTCTTCTAGGTCCGAAACTCTCTGTTCCACCTCCGTCAGCCTGGTTCCTTCTGTGTTAACCTGGGTAACAATAATGTCCAGAGAGGATTGGAATGCTGCCAGCCTATTATCAATGATTTTTATATATGTATATACATATATGAGAAACGGGTTTATGCCGCGCTCAAGAATCACTGTATCCAAGGAATTTACTTTAAATCTCTTTTTTTATTTCAGTTCCAACGCGTTTCAGAGACATATACCGTCTCCTTCTTCAGGGAAAAGAGAAAATGTCAAAATGACATTTTCTCTTTTCCCTGAAGAAGGAGACGGTATATGTCTCTGAAACGCGTTGGAACTGAAATAAAAAAAGAGATTTAAAGTAAATTCCTTGGATACAGTGATTCTTGAGCGCGGCATAAACCCGTTTCTCATATATGTATATACATATATAAAAATCTTTGTCACGATCATCTCGGGGCCGCTGCTTGGAACCACGCTGACACTCACAGGCTTTTCAAGGGGTTGTGACTGGCACAACCTCATCAGGTGAGTGTTCTCATTCGTGTTTTTCTAAACGGTTATTGCCGGGTAAGACCCTATTTGCGCCTTTTGTTTCCTCATCTCTAGCAGCCTATTATCAATGACAGGCATCGGATGCAGGCATGTTGGCCTCTGCTGCAGCCTTTGCCAGAGGGGGCGACTCCTGACTCAGAGTCCTCCCTCCTTTTTTAGCGGATGTGGGAATACATTTACCTACAAATTTGTTCATTTTGTGTGGAGCTCCAAGCAGCTTCTTTGCAGAAATGGGTGACTGCACTTTACAATGTTTTTACATTTGTATAGGAAGGATAGTTAGTATGCTGAGCCCTGGTCCTGGTTGTCAATCAGGCTGCAGAGCTATGAGAAGTTCTTTCTCCCAGGGAATTCTAGCAAAAGTCCAAGCTTCCCTGCACTCTTACTCCCCTCCTCCCCTTATTCTTAATACTTCTTTTATTTTTAATAGAGGTTAAAGTCCTTTGGCACTGGGGTCTGTGGGCTCTGAAGATGACCCTTTATAGACCAGCTGCTCTGGAGGGAGGCTGTTTGCTGGGGCTTTGGTTCAGAGGTGGTTTATATGCTTGAATGCAACTTAGATTAGAAAGACTTCAGGGTATCCGCCCCCAGTTCTCTCAGGCAGCTCTTCCCCCACAGCCACTCCCCCTGCCAGCTACCTCCAGCCCCTCTGCTCTCTCCTCACAGATGTTCACTGTTTCTTCTGTGGCAGAGAGGGGGGGGGGAGTGTGTGAGAGTTCACTGAAAACTATGGCTGCCGCTGGAAGCACTTCCAGTCCCCCTCCCTGTCTCCTTCTGGATGTTAGTGTTCGGTTTTTCTCCCCTCTCTTACCAGGTCCCGGGTGTTTTTCGTTTGCAGTGGCACAGCTGCAGGGGGAGCAGGGAGGATGGGCAGCGTTCCTCTGTGCAGCACAGCCCACAGCCTGCAGCCTGGTGCTTGGTGTCAGAGCACTCCTTTCTTTGTGGTGCAGCGTACACCTATCACCTCCGGAGTATCAGGAGAGCCGTGCCCGATGTGCGCCGCTTGTCCTGGCCTTATCCCTGCAGCCTTGAGATGTTAGGATGAGCCTGGATAACTTTTTTGGCCTAGGCTGCTGCAGGAGCTCATGATATAAGCAGCTACCTCGTAGCTCCGCCTCCCGGAAGTTCCTCTGCAGATTCTTTTATGCTGCTTTAGGCTATGTGCGCACTTACCGTATTTTGCCGCTGATTTTCCGCGGATTTGCTGCATGTTTCGCTGCAGAAAATGTTCATAACATCTCTGCAGTGATTCACCAGCAAATCCTATGGAGAAAAAAAATCCTGTGCGCACTGGGCGGAATTTGACAGCTGCATGTTTTGCTGCAGGATTCCCGCAGCAAAAACAAGTGCATGTCACTTCTTTTCTGCACATCGCTGCGGGATTTCACTCCATTGACTCCAATGTTAATCATGAAATCCCGCAGGGAATAACGCAGGCAGCAAATTCTGTGCGGTTCACTGCGTTTTCCTGCGTTATTCCCTGCGGTATTTCGCGGTTTACCTCCGGTAATGTGCATCGCCTGTCTTCGGTTTGCAGGGAAGTGATGTCATTACAGGAAGAGGAAGCAAAGCAGAGAGTAAACACGAACACATCACAGACACAGATAGACATCACAGACATAGAACACAGACACAGACACATAGAACACACATAGAAAGAAAACGGAAATATAGAAAACAAAGCACGTGGGCTCCGCTGCATATTTACCTTCCAGCCGAGGTAAGCACACAGCGGCGGCCCGGTATTCTCAGGCTGGGGAGGGAGAGGGGCAGGGTTAATGTCCCCCGCCTCACTCCCCCTCCCGCAGCCGATAATATCAGCCGCAGCTGCCCCGGGACTGTCGCATGCATTATGCGGCAGCACCGGCGTGTCCCCGGCTCTTCTTGCTGCCGTGTAGCAGTGGCAGCAAGGTAATACAAGGAGTTAATGGTAGTGGATCACCGCCATTAACTCCAGGCTTGATCATGGTAGCGTCTATGTGACAGCTGACATGATCAACCCGTAAGTAAAGTGAATAAAACACAGACACCGAAAAATCCTTTATTTTAAATAAAACAAACAAGCCTCGTTCACCCTTTTATTAACCCCTCCCGCAGCAAAGCTCCGGCGTAATCCACCGCTCCGGCGTAATCCACAGGTCCTGCGCTGCTTGCATCCAGCCGCGACTGTCACAGACACAGCGCTGAATGAATGCAGCAGACAGCAGAGGTAATTACCGGTCATTTCCCACGGCCGGTAATGTGAACTCACTGCCGACCGTGGGAAATGCAGCGATCTGTCCTCTATCTATCTATCTATCTATCTATCTATCTATCTATCTATCTATCTATCTATCTATCCCTTTATCTGTCTGTCTATCTATCTATCCCTCTATCTATTCTTCTGTCTATCTATCTACTATCTCAGAATTAAATTACTTTTTATTTTTTTCTTCAATGTGCTTTATTGCATTGAGTGCAATAAAGCACATCCCAACCTGCACGCGGCAAAACCGCGGCAATACCGCGAACAATACCGTGGTGAAACCGCAGCAAACCGCGGCAAACCGCATGCGGTTTTCGGGTGCGGTTTGCCGCGGTTTTTTACCGCGGGTGCGGTAATCTTTGAGAGCATGCGGAATTTTCTCAAGAAAATTCCATTTCCCAGTGCGCACATAGCCTTAAGCCTCTTGGCAGCCTCCCTTACCAATCTTTTTGACTTTTCATACATTTTTGAAGGATATCCAGTTCCAGGTATTGTCTATGTTGCACCAAATTTAAGCCACTTCTTAATGACCGTCTTTACATTGTTTAATAGCATATCTAATACTTTGGATATTTTTTGTACCCTGCTCCTGACAGATAACTTTCAGTAGTAAGATCCCCTTGATGTGTTGTAAGCTGTTTAAGGAGCATAGCTTTTGTTACACTAGAATACATCCTAGTAGGTTATTGAGAATCACTGTAAATGATTGCAGCTTTGCAGAGACTGCTATGTAACATGAGTACTTTGCTGAGAGTGGAAAAAGCCTTTAAGTGGCACCTGGGCTATAATTTAAAGGCCCTCTTAAAATTATAAATGCTATGTGACCATTATGGAACACTGTTAGGATTTTGCTATTTTGGATCAAAGGTCTGCATGTAATGACAGAGTTCTATGAAACAAAGTGGTCAAAACATTTATCAGTGTTGGGGAACATTAATTCTAATTGTAAAATTGGTTTTCTCCACTTTACCCTATTATAATAAATGAGTAAATGGTTTGTTCTGCTGAAATTGGCACATAAGAATAACTTGGGTCCAAGAGTGCTATCAGTTTCTAACACATTTCATGAGCTGGGCAGCAGATCAATGCATGAACAAGGGCAATCTGAATGATTCTGTATTGTAAAGATAATAATTGGTGCATTGCTACATTGGATCCCTAAAGTAAACAGATTCTCATTTTTTTTCAATAAATTACCTTTTTAAGACTCCATAATAGGGAACACTACAAGAAAATTATCTTAAAAATTGTAAACTGTGCTACAGCCATCATCCGCAGTCTATCAACTCTATATGTAAAGAGACAATTAAGAAGAAATGAAACTTGGATAACATACCAATCCATGGTGTAGCTTGGTCAGTGGTTAGAGACTTAAGCGGGCTTTACACTCTGTGATTTCGCTAGCGAGATCGCAAGCGATTGTACCCGCCCCCATCGTTTGTGCATCACGGGCATATCGCTGCCCGTGCTGCACAACCTCGCTTATCCCCGTTACATGCACTTAACTGCCCTGCGACATCGCTCTGGCCAGCAAACCGCCTTCTTTCTAAGGGGGCGGTTTGTGCAGCGTCGCAGCGACATCACAGGGCAGGCGTCCAATAAAAGCGGAGGGGCGGAGATGAGCGGGATGTAACATCCTGCCCACCTCCTTCCTTCCGCATTGCCTGTGGAGGCAGGTAAAGAAATGTTCGTTGCTCCTGCGGTGTCACACACAGCGATGTGTGCTGCCGCAGGAATGAGGAACAACATCGCTAATAAGCAGAAAACGATTTTTTGTTTCAGGACAACCTCTCCGCAGCAAACGATTTTGACCGCTTTTGCGATCGTTTAAGGTTATAAGTGTCACACACTGCGATATTGCTAATGACGCCGGATGTGCATCTGTGGTGCCCTGGACTAGCCAGGTAGCCACAGACAAAACACACACACCCCCCCCACCCCCGGACAGTTACATTAGTCAGACACAAAACCCTTGTTGCCTCCCTCCAGGGTCTGATGTCCACACCAGGTGGGGCGGAGCCAGGCGGTTGGCCCCACCCACCGATGAGTTCACAGGCCTGGAGGTGGGAAAAGTGCAGATGAGTTCAGGAGGTGACAGTGAGAGGAGTGAACACTTGAGGTGTCTGGGTCGAAGCCCAGACACTGACAGCAAGGTTGGCAGACGGTGGTGGCCATCTGTAGGAGTTGGGGGAACTCCGCAGAGCCGCAAGGACTGGGGCTGGGTGGTGGCCCACCGGTACCGGACCGGGGAACGGAGTGAAGCTAAGCACACCCAGGAAGGGCCATCGGACCCCGACCAGGCTTGGAGCCGCCGTTAACAGTCAAATCCGAGTGTGACAGGAACCCCAGGGGTTTCCTAACAACCAAGTCCCGATTGAAGGCATCCGCTCACACCGTGAGGACATACAGCCACCGCCACCGGCTAGAAGTCCAAGGGCCAGCTCCTGCGGGCAAAACGGGCTCCTTCAGCATCCATATACCGGGGAGTGGACTACCGTTGGGAACCCATTGTAGTCAAGACAGTACACAAAAGTGCAGGGAGAGACAGCCACCATCACCTGTCCGGGGAGAGACACTGCAGCCGGCTGCGGGACCCGTCCATCCAGCCGTTTGGTTTACCGGAGACTTTGTGCATCAATTGCTGAGTGAGTACACCCGTGCCATCCGGCACCGCGCCGCGCTGTCCCTGCAACCCTGCACCTCACCGACCCTGCCTCCCCGTCACACCACCGGGCCCCGGGACCACCAACCCCTACCCACAGAGGGGGAAAACAACATCCCAGCTGCTCCCTACCATCGCTCCCGGGATCCCCATCACCAGCAGCGGTGGTGCCCATCTTCACCACAACCCATGGGTGGCGTCACGGACTAAATCCCCAAACAAACCACCCACTTTTCACTCACGGGCGAGGAGCGCCGCTCGAGTCCCCGGATCCGGCCCACTGCTCGAGCCACCGAGCAGCAGCCGCAGCGCCGGACCCGAGTGTTAGCGAGCGCAGCGCCCCGCTGCCCGCGACACGTCACAAACACCATGATCCCGACAATAATTCATTAATGATATCGTAGCGCGTAAAGCCCGCTTTAGATCCTGGTGCCTCTTTACTATTTAAGATGAAAGCAACATTATAAATAAGACATGGCTGTTTTGGGGGCCATGACACATTTTTATTTTGAAGTCCAGGAGTCTGTGACTTTGGAATTAAAAATGTAAGTATACCAATATATATTGTTCAGAACTCTACTCATGTTTGTAAAAAAAAAAATAAAAATAGTGAAAAATCAACTAGTCAATTAGGTTCAAAGAAAAAGGTAATGCAATGCATAGAGACATTATTACCTACAATAGTAAATAAAATTAAAAGTGATCCACCTATATACTTTGAGGATATGCAACCAAGTGTGTAAAGTCAAGTATATAATCTAGAATTAAGAAACTATGTGCTTTATGTGATCTTCACTTCGTACATAGTCAGTTTAAAAGCTGGGGCTGGGAATGCAGCAGACATTTTAGGTTGATTCTAGATAGTGACAACACTTCAAAGCTCTCAGCTGAACAATATAGATAGAAAGGGTAAACAATAAAACATTGCACAAATACTCCTGACATTGTGTGTTGTACAACTGCGGCAGCAATGGACATAGGGGAAGAATGAGATATGTGATGTATCAGCAGCAGTGCCAGTGTGATTGATGACACAGTGATTAAATGTAGCTTAAAGCTTTTTTGTTGCATTTAAATGCCACATTTCTTTTTTATTCTTCACTTGCTGTATTACCCGGCGCAGACCGGGATAGTAACTAAGTTTCTCTCTCACTCTCCCTATCTCCCACTCTCTTTCTCTCTGTCTGTCTCTCTCTCTCTGTCTGCCTGCTTCTCTCTCTCTCTTAGCTTGTGTCTTAGCCATAGTCTGTGTGTGTGTGTGTGTGTGTGTGTCTGTGTGTCTCTGTGTGTGTCTGTCACTCTGTCATTCTGTGTCTCTGTGTGTATCTCATTGTGTGTTTCTGTGTCTGTCTCTCTTTCTGTCTCTGTGTGTCTGTGCCTGTGTATGTCTCTGTTTCTGTGTCTGTCTCTGTGTGTGTCTCTGTGTGTCCATATTTCTGTGTCTGTTTCTGTGTCTCTGTGTGTCTGTCTCTGAGTCTCTCTGTCTCTGTGTGTGTGTCTCTCTCTCTCGTATCTGTGTGTGTCTCTGTGTGTCTGTGTCTCTGTCTGTATGTCTCGGTCTCTGTGTGTCTGTATCTGTCTCCGTGTGTCTGTCTGTGTGTGTGTGTGTCTGTGTCTGAGTGTGTGCCACTGTGCATCTCTGTCTCTGTGTGTCTGTGTGTGTCTGTCTGTATCTGTCTCTATGTTTGTGTCTGTGTGTCTGTCTCTGTGTGTCTCTGTCTGTGTCTCTGTCTGTGTGTATCTCTGTCTCTCTGTGTCTCTGTGTGTGTCTGTATCTCTGAGTGTGTCTCTGTCTCTGTGTCAGTCTCTGTGTCTCTGTGTGTATGACTCTGTGCGTCTCTGTATCAATCTCTGTGTGTCTCTGTCTCTGTATCTCACTCTGTGTTTCTCTGTCTCTGTCTGTGTGTCTCTGTCTGTCTGTGTGTCTCTGTGTGTGTCTCTCTCTGTCTCAGTATGTTTCTGTGTGTGTATGCCTCTGTGTGTGTTTGTCTCTGTCTCTGCATGTCTCTGTCTCTGTATGTCTCTGTCTCTGTGGCTACAAAATGCAAAAAAGCGCAAATGAGAGGAATCCGTGGATGGGATTCTTGGTATATTATAATATAGATTTGCTCACCTTTTCAGGTTGTGCGCCCCTGCACAACCCCAATGATGCGTGTATAGACAGGGATTCCTCCTCTGTTTCTATTGCTGTAAGCACGCTTGCTGAATCCAGGTTTGGTATCGCGTCTGGCTCCTAGTATCCACTGGCACCTTGGATCTCAGAGTTCCTGTGCGATCATCCGTCCTCCAGCTGGATTCTCTGATTGAACTTGGCAGGTCCTTAGCAGCTACTACCGAATTTCCCGTTAGGCAGTGAGCATATATGAAAGGTGATTTCGGTCTGCTTTAGCGCTTATTGAACCATTTGCCAGTGGTTTTAAATAAATAAACTTTTATTGCTGAGCTCCTGTTATCACTACGCGTTTCAGCAATCCATTGTTGTTTTCATCAGGTATAGCAGGAGCATCGTATAAGAAATTTTATACGATGCGCCTGCTATACCTGATGAAAGCAACAGTGGATTGCTGAAATGCGTAGTGATCACAGGAGCTCAGCAATAAAAGTTTATTTATTTAAAACCACTGGCAAATGGTTTAATAAGCGCTAAAGCAGACCGAAATCACCTTTCATATCTGTCTCTGTGGCTGTCTGTCTCTGTGTGTCTTTGTGTATGTGTAAGTCTCTTTCTCTTCCGATATCATATTACCTCACACGTAAGCTTTTTATACTAAGAATGTCTTTCGTTGACTATAGCAACCAATCACAGCTCCTATTAATGACCTGTAGCTCAAAGCTCCATTGACTTTAATGTAAGCAGGTTTTTTAGTGAATAACAGTAAAGCACGGGATTAAAATTTCCTCTCAAAATGTAGTCTATGGCGTTCCCCGAGTCAAATGGGGTGGCTGTGCAAAATTTCGTGATTGTAAATGCGACGGTCCGGATTCCTTTAGCGGACATACACACATACATACATATGTCGCGGGCGGGGAAGGACGCCGCTGCGCTGTGCTCGCTAACGCTCGGGTCCGGCGCTGCTGCGGTGGCGGCTCTGTGGCTCGAGCAGTGGGCCGGATCCGGGGACTCGAGCGGCGCTCCTCGCCCGTGAGTGAAAGGGGGTAGTTTGGTTTGGGGATTTGGTCCGTGACGCCACCCACGGGTGGTGGTGAGGTTGGGCACCACCGCTGGTGATGACTGGGATCCTGGGAGCGATGGCAGAGAGCAGCTGGGATGTTGTTTTCCCCCTTCGTGGGTAGGGGTTGGTGGTCCCGGGCTCGGTGAGATGACGGGGAGGTAGGGTTGGATGGGTGCAGGGTCTCCTGGACTGCGCAGCGCAGTGCCGGATGGCACGGTTGTACTCACTCAGCCACAAAGGTACGCAAAGTCTCTGGTAAACCAAACGGCTGGATGGACGGGTCCCGCAGCTGGCTGCTGTAGTCTCTCCCAGACAGTTAGTGGTGGCTGCCTTTCCCTGCACCTTTGTGTATGTTCGGTCCCGATGGATTCCCACCGGTAACCCGCTCCCCCTATATATGTGCCGGAGGAGCCCTTTTGCCCGCAGGCTCTGGCATTTGGAACTCTAGCTGTGGCGGTAGTGTGAAGCCCCACAGGTGCAGTGTCGGTGCATTACCTTCAGGGACTCCACTCGGCTGGATCTTGTCACAGGTAGGAAATCTTCTATTTGTCGTGACGCCACTCTCAGAATTGCGGTCAGTGGGGACCGCCACTGCAGATTAAGGGATGCCTGGGGCTGATGGTGGGTGCAGTAGGGTGTAGTAGCCTCCTGAGAGTGAGGCAAGCCCCAGGGCCCTGTGTAGGTGTGTAGAACCACAAGGCGCAGAATAACTCCACACAAGCAGGATGTCTTTCAGGGGTTTTACTCACAGTTGATGGCAGGGTGAGTAACCCGGGCGTAGCTGGGATGAACCAGGCTGGAACCAGGTATCCTTCAGGCTGACTTATGATGGTGACTACCGACTCGCCTTCCTTAGCCCTTCTGTGGTTTGTGGTAACCCCGACTTTTAGTCCCTATGGGGGTCACCCAGGGAAGTTGCTGAAGCCTCTCTCCCCTTCGTTTGCCGTTTGCTTGTCGCCTGGACCAGATCACTCCAGCTGCTTGCCTCCTGTGAACTATGGGCCCTAACTGTGGCTACGTGGCTGCGGCTTTTGTGGTGTTGTGGTGTGGGCTTTGAGGGCCCCACACCGGCAGGTTTAGCAAGGAAAGGTGGATCTATCCCCGCTCCGGGATCTGCCGCCCGTTTGGGCCTGGTACTCCCTAGCAGTCTCCTTACTTCCCACTCTGTGCTCTCTCTTTAGCTGGAGACGGGTTTCGGGTAGCACTCCTAGGTGACCGTTCTCCCCCGTCGGTAGCCACTGCGCGGGCGCTGTCAGACTGCAACAGCCCCAGGGGTAGGGGTCAGCTCCTCTCGGAGCTCCCTGGACTCTGCACTGCACTGAACCGGCTCACTGCTCCTCCTCTCCTGTTCTTGCCTACGCCACCTAGCAACCAGGCTCTCTTACCACACCCCTTGAGAGGAGATGGAGGCTTTTGGCCCCCTCCACTATTCCAGTGGAGGTGAAGGCTTTTCCCCCTCCTGGGATCCCCAGGGGTCCTCTCATAGGTACATGTGTGAGACCTGATCACTATGCGCCTGTGTAGTCACACCTCGGTCAGCCTTCTGGATTACCTGTATTGTACTGTCCCCAGCATGGGTGCAGTACTCAGTGGTGCCTGACCAGGTCAGGGGCGCCACATTCCCCCTTAGTTATCACCAGCACGTCCTCGGGCTGCAAGACAACATTTTAAAATGCATAAAACAGTAAAACATGGTAAAACATTTAAAACCACCAGGTACCATACATCACCACCCTCCACCCACAAGTCCGTTAACCCACCCAAAACCCTCTCACGTTGGCCGCGCCTTCAGCCACTTCTGGCAGGATGTAGAGGCGGCTTTCATGGTCTGGTGGTCTTCAGGGCATACCTGGCCTGGTGAAGCCGCGCCTTCAGCCACTTCTGGCAGGATCCAGAGGCGGCCTTCACAGTTGGTGCTGACCAGGTACCCTCTTTGTGGTGGAGAGCCAGGCCCCATAAACAGGCATGCTCTCTGGTTGCAGGTAAGCCAAGGCCCTATATACGGACGTGCTCCCTGGTTGCAGACGAGCCAAGCCCCTAAACAGGCTGACTCTGGTGGTGGTGGTGCCCTCTGGTGTAACTATTTACACTGCGAGAGTTTGTGGCTATAGCCAGTTCATAGCCTTAAGGTTCATTTCTCACATTAGTTTATGTGGGCACATCTCTTAAACAGTAACGTTGCAAACTTTCAAACTGGTCAAACAATAACTTGGTGTACTTTACTTTATGCAGATTCCTCTACTCTTCCATACCAGGGCTTGGGCCTGTAGGGCTGCGGCACCTGTTGGTTTCTTGATCTCTTTCTTCGTCTGTGGGTTCGTTGTATTTTCTTTCTTCTTCTTCAGTGTCTGTTTCTCTTTCTTTAGGACATGGCGTGACATCTAGGGCATACCAGCCTCTTTCTCCTTGATGCATGGTAAATTGCACTGTGTCTCCCATTCTTAGGTTTCTTCCAGGATGTCCTCTGGGCAAATGAGCTCTCACGTCTCTTCTGTTGACAAAAATGCCTTCTTTCATACCAGGTGCTACGATGAAGCCGTATCCTGATTTTAGGCTAAAATCTTCCACTACTCCTCGACAAAGGGGTCCTCTGACCTGGGCTTTGGCTCTTCTCAGGAACCGTTTCTCCTCTAGGTCTCTGGCCGTTATTTCATCTCTCTGCTCTGGAGACTGTGGTGCAGGGAAAGACTGGGTTCTGTTACGGCGCCGTGTCTTGCGGGCTGGATTCTGCGAGGTACAGCTTACAAGCTCCCAGGTGAGGCTTTTGGGCAGATCTTCTTCAGCAGACGGTGTTAGGTCTTCCTCATCCCAGCGGGAATATGGCAACATCTCCGGCTCTGGGTATGGATCCACTGCTGGTGGCTCCTGAGTCAGCTCCTCAGCTTCCTGGCCTCCCCTCCCCCTTAGTTCTTCTGAGCACTCCTTTGGTGGCAGTGCTGGGGATGGACTTTCATCAGCAGGCCCAGGCGGGGGACTCTTTGGCGTGGTTGCTGCAGGGGTTGCCGGAATCCTCTTGGGGGTATGCGGAGGTAGCATGTACCGGTCCACCATCTCCTGTGGGAACTTGGCCTCCAGGTCAGCCTTCAGCTGCCAGTATGCGGGGTCCTCACCTATCAGGGACTTCCTTGCAGGGACTTCCTTAGACTGGGGAGCGGTGTCTGCTCTG
The DNA here is from genome assembly GCF_048569485.1 of Anomaloglossus baeobatrachus. Taxonomy (NCBI): domain Eukaryota; kingdom Metazoa; phylum Chordata; class Amphibia; order Anura; family Aromobatidae; genus Anomaloglossus; species Anomaloglossus baeobatrachus. The sequence continues at coordinate 627,327,571 of NC_134355.1, forward strand.
GCCTTGCAGGCCGGGGTAAACAATGGTACGTCTGTCTTTTCTTGGCGGGCCGCGCCTGGCATGGCGGCGGCCTGGTCTTGGCGGGCCACGCCTGGCATGGCGGCGGCCTGGATGGGCGTTTCTGTCGCAGCCGGAGCCTTAGCGGGCATCGCTACCGTGGCCGGTGCTTGGCGGGACGGACTGGGCGTTGCTGCCGCGGTCTGGGCTTGGCGGGCCGGGCCTGACGGGGCTGCGGCCTGGTTCAGCACCTCACTTGCGGCGCGGACGAGCGTTGCGGCTGCGGTAGGGTCTCGGCGGGCCGGGCCTAGCATGGCGGCGGCCTGGGTCAGCGTCACACCTGCGGCGTGGATTAGGGTCGCGGCGGCAGCCGGATCTTTGCGGGCCGGGCTGGGCGTTGCTGCAGGGACCGGGTCTTGGTGGGCCGAGCAGGGCATCGCTGCGGCGGCCTGAGCTTGGCGGGCTGCACCTGGCGTGGCTGCGGCCTGCTTCAGCGTCGCCGCGCCGGACGCCTCTTCAGGGACCGCGGACGTGGCAGCAGGGGTCGGGGCACTCACGCTGGCAGGGGCATCACTGGACTCACCCATCGGTGGCAGCATCGGGGTCTGAGTCGTCACCGCCCGGTCTGGCACTCGGCGCGCGGCTCTCCCTTCATAGGCCTGAACCGCCGCGGTCATCCCCAGGAACTCCGCACGTCCCTCTCTGATCTGCCTTCCGATCCTGGCTTCCAGTTGTTCGCAGAACTCGGCAAGCTCCCGACACCACCAGGCAGCGGAGCCTGGCTCTGGGTCTCTGCATTCAGACGCCATTTTCTCTAACAACAAGCTGCTGGCTTCTTTTCCGTTCCGCCGTCTCTGGACGCTTCCGCTCTCTTCACAAGCGAGGTCAGAACTCTGCAGGGGATCTCTGGGTAGCCACACCTCTTCGTGGGCGGTAACTTCTCCCAGCGCGGGCTGCTGTTGTTTTTCAGCGCGCTTTTCATGGTGGCAATATGGCGGCGCTTCCAATTTTTCAAGCGGACCGCCCAGGCACATGGTCACCTGTCTGGACAGGTCTAGTCCTTATCCTGTTCGTGACGCCAGATGTGAAGCCCCACAGGTGCAGTGTCGGTGCATTACCTTCAGGGACTCCACTCGGCTGGATCTTGTCACAGGTAGGAAATCTTCTATTTGTCGTGACGCCACTCTCAGAATTGCGGTCAGTGGGGACCGCCACTGCAGATTAAGGGATGCCTGGGGCTGATGGTGGGTGCAGTAGGGTGTAGTAGCCTCCTGAGAGTGAGGCAAGCCCCAGGGCCCTGTGTAGGTGTGTAGAACCACAAGGCGCAGAATAACTCCACACAAGCAGGATGTCTTTCAGGGGTTTTACTCACAGTTGATGGCAGGGTGAGTAACCCGGGCGTAGCTGGGATGAACCAGGCTGGAACCAGGTATCCTTCAGGCTGACTTATGATGGTGACTACCGACTCGCCTTCCTTAGCCCTTCTGTGGTTTGTGGTAACCCCGACTTTTAGTCCCTATGGGGGTCACCCAGGGAAGTTGCTGAAGCCTCTCTCCCCTTCGTTTGCCGTTTGCTTGTCGCCTGGACCAGATCACTCCAGCTGCTTGCCTCCTGTGAACTATGGGCCCTAACTGTGGCTACGTGGCTGCGGCTTTTGTGGTGTTGTGGTGTGGGCTTTGAGGGCCCCACACCGGCAGGTTTAGCAAGGAAAGGTGGATCTATCCCCGCTCCGGGATCTGCCGCCCGTTTGGGCCTGGTACTCCCTAGCAGTCTCCTTACTTCCCACTCTGTGCTCTCTCTTTAGCTGGAGACGGGTTTCGGGTAGCACTCCTAGGTGACCGTTCTCCCCCGTCGGTAGCCACTGCGCGGGCGCTGTCAGACTGCAACAGCCCCAGGGGTAGGGGTCAGCTCCTCTCGGAGCTCCCTGGACTCTGCACTGCACTGAACCGGCTCACTGCTCCTCCTCTCCTGTTCTTGCCTACGCCACCTAGCAACCAGGCTCTCTTACCACACCCCTTGAGAGGAGATGGAGGCTTTTGGCCCCCTCCACTATTCCAGTGGAGGTGAAGGCTTTTCCCCCTCCTGGGATCCCCAGGGGTCCTCTCATAGGTACATGTGTGAGACCTGATCACTATGCGCCTGTGTAGTCACACCTCGGTCAGCCTTCTGGATTACCTGTATTGTACTGTCCCCAGCATGGGTGCAGTACTCAGTGGTGCCTGACCAGGTCAGGGGCGCCACAGTAGCTGTATTTCCTTTTGCTGGTCGGACGGTTGCCTTCAATCGGGTCTTGGCTGTTAGGAAACCCCTGGGGTTCCGGTCACTGACGGATTTGACCTCTAATGGCGACTCCAAGCCTGGTCAGGGTCCGCAGGCTCTGCCTGAGTGTGCTGGCTTCACTTCGCTCCCCGGTTCGGTGCAGGCGGGCCACCGCCCGTCCCCGGTCCTACGGTTCTGCGTTGATCTGCCTCTCCTGCAGATGGACACCACCGCCTGCCAACCTTGCTTTAAGTGCCCGGGCCACACACCCGGACACGGTCAGTTCGCTCCTCCACTTCCACTTCACTCCTCATTCCTTCTCCTCCCTAACTGATCTGCCTTCCTTTTCCCGCCTCCAGGACTGTGAACTCCTCCGTGGGTGGGGCCAACCGCCTGGCTCCACCCCACCTGGTGTGGACATCAGCCCCTGGAGGGAGGCAACAAGGATTTTGTGTCTGGCTGATGTGCCTGTCTCGGGGTGGGGGTGTGTGTTGCAGTACCTGTGACGACCTGGCTAGTCCAGGGCGCCACACATACATACACACAGCTTTATATATTACTACCTGTAGTACCCGGGCATTGCCCGGGATAGTAACTGTCTCTCTGTCTCTCTCCCAGTCTCTGTCTGTGTGTCACTGTCTGTCTGTCTCTCTGTCAGTGCCTTTCTTTGTCTGTCTGTGTCTATGTTTCTATATGGAGAGAAGGTATGCACACCAGTGACTATGTAAGGGGAATATATGAAAAGCAGAAACTGCTGTGTGAATACTGACATGAAAAATCCAATAGCTATATGTAAGAATGAAAATATGAAAAATGGAATCTGCATTACTGCCATGAACATATGAATAAAGAGAAATTTAGCTATTGAATTGATCAATGCGAGTTACGAGTATAGCGAGTCCGAGTATTGCACTACTCGCTCATCCCTACTACCGACCTAACAATTAGGATTTAGCTCTTCTCTTTGGTGGGTGGAGGGAGAGGGTCAGGTAATTTTATATAAAATAGAAAAACAAATAAAAAGGAATCTAAACATTCTGGCCCTTATGCAACCAGAACGACCAGCAGTTCTGAGTGCATATTTCTAATCTCTGCCTATCTGTCACAGCATTTACAAGAATACATAAACAGATCTTTAGAATAGTGTTTCTAAAGATCGTTTATGAGGTGTTAATGACTGGGCTGCGACTAGTCACAGGGGCGTTAGTTCCCAGGCTGATCGGCCCACTTAGGGTTTGCTAACATGCTTTACAATGCCCAGCATCATGGCAGCGCGATACAAAGCCGTGATTTGTACCTGTTAACATTGGGTTCCTTTGACGTCGAGTGTGTGCTCCTTGGATGACGCTTACTGCCCATGATTGGAAGTCGTCTGCACTTATAGGTATGTACACTACTCAGAAGCTGGATGTATGTGTCCTGGATTCAGAGAGGAATAATGCGCATGATCGGCAATGCAGACAACTTCCGATGGGCAGTGAGTGTTTTAGAAGCCAGGGTGCATACTCCCGACATCAAAGGAGCTCAATGCAAAGAGGTACAAAACCACACACATATGCAAAGGAAATGAATATGTCGCGGGCGGAGAAGGGGACGTTGCGCTCTCCCACTGCTCGGGTCCGGCTGCTGCTGCTGCTCGGTGGTGGCTCGAGCGGTGGGCCGGATCCCGGGGACTCGAGCGGCGCTCCTCGCCCATGAGTGAAAAGGGGTTTGGTGTTGGGGATTTATTGTCCGTGATGCCACCCACGGTTGTGGTGAGGTTGGTGACACCACCGCTGCTCTGGACGGGGATCCCGGGAGCGATGACAGGGAGCAGCTTGGATGTTGGTTCTCCCCTCCGTGGGTAGGGGGTTGGTTGTCCTGGGGCCCGGTGATGGGGTAGGGATGGATGGCAGGCGGGTTACGGGGCCTGGCGAGGTGCAGGGTCGCAGGGGCAGTGCTGTGCTGCACGGCACTGTGGTACTCACTCAGCCAATGATGTACACACAATGTCCGGTAAAACAAACGGCTGGATGGACGGGTCCCACAGACGGCTGCGGTGTTTCTCCTCCCAGCAGGTTGATGGTGACTGCCTTTCCCTGCACCTGTGTAGTGTAAACGGTTCCAATGGGTTCCCACCAGTAACCCGCTCCCCAGCTTGAAGGTTGCTGAAGGAGCCCCTTTTGCCCACAGGCTCTGGCCCTGGGAACTTTAGCCTTGGTGGTGACTGTGTTTCCCTCTAACGGTTGGACTGTTGCCTTCTGGCGGGACTTGGCTGCTGGGAAACCCAGGAGGTTCCCTTCGCTAACGGATTTGGCAACTTGCACGGCGACTCCTAGCCTTGTCGGGGTCCGTAAGCCCCTGCCTGATGGTGCTGGCTTCTCTTTGCGTACCGGTCCGGTACCACCGGGCCACCGCCCGTCCACGGTCCTTACGGCTAGCTCCAATAGGCCTCTCCTGCAGACGGTCACCACCGTCTGCCAACCTTGCTGTTTGCGCCCGGGCCACACACCCGGACACGGTCAGTCTGCTCCTTTACCACTTCACTCCAAAACTAAAACTGAACTCACTAGTCTCTTTTCCCGCCTCCAGGACTGTGAACTCCTCGGTGGGCGGGACCAACCGCCTGGCCCACCCCCTGGTGTGGACATCAGCCCCTGGAGGAAGGCAACAAGGATTTTGTGTTTTGGCTTTGGTGTGCCTGACCGGGGTGTAGGGTGTGTTGGTGTAGTGCTTGTGACGTCCTGGCTTGTCCAGGGCGCCACAAATATCTACGGAAAAAGATACTGAACAATAACAATATCAAGAGATATTATAATTGACAACACCAATTTCAAACTATAAGAACACAGCAAAACAATAATTCCACATAAATTCTATGGTACAGTCAGCAAAAAAAGCACACTAACAAAAGTGTATAAAAAGAAATTATTCTATATCTCAAACCTTCAAATGGTATAAAATTGAAATAAAACAGATAACAATTAAAATAATTGCTATAGAAAAATAAAACAAAATAAAAATTCCATTAGGTTTCAGTCTTTTCCATAATGCAATAGTTACCAGAAAGGTACCCTTTCCATAGCGCCTCCTGGTAATGCCACTTTTTGTGTGGTCCTCATTTCCTTGCAATGTTCTCTCCTTGGTATGACCTTTCTGTACCAGGGGAACCATCTCTGAAAAGTAACCTTCATCTGAAAACCAATACACTATCTTTTTCCTCCAAGGACCCACTCCCTGAAGGCTTTTCCTTGCTCTCTCAATTTCTTTTGATCTGTGTCACACTTGGGTCATTTATACCCCATTTGAAACTCCAGCCAGGGACGTAACGATAGCAGTCACTATTGCAACTGCAACCGGGCCCGGCAGGGTTAGGGGTCTGGCACCCGCCCTCCAGAGAAGCAGCTGGCTCCTCTCTGTGAGAGAGGAGCTGCATTGTTCAGTGGCAGACCACATGCCACTTTGGGGCCCGTGAGTCAGGTCAAGTAATGATGAAGGATGGAGCGGAGCGCTCCGCGCCATCCTTCATAATTCTCCCCCTGTGCCTGTGTTCTATGTCTCAGTGGAGCGCAGTGATGTCCCTACTGTGAACTGCTGTGCTGAGACATGCAGAACGCTGTGACCGGAGCAGCGGGGGAACGAGGAGAGGTGAGGACTTGTTTATGATTTTTTTTTAATCAGTGAGTACACAGTGGCCAGAGGCCTATGGGGCTGCATTAAACTGTATGGGGTCTTCATTAAGCAAGAAGGAAATCTTATACATGGACTATGGGAGTGCATTACAATACATGGATGTCTATGGGGGTGCTTTAAATAGTATGGAGGGGCTGCATAATATAATATGAAGGACTATGGGGCTGCATTATAATATATGAAGGCCTATGAGTATGTATTAAACAGTATGTGGGCTGTATAGTACAATATGAAGGACTATGGGGTGCATTATAATACATGGAAGACTATGGGATGCATTATACAACGTGCAGACTGATAGAAAGAGGGATTTCAGATCATGGGAAATATGAGTGCTGAAGGAAAGAGCCAATTGTAAGCGACACTATCCTGTATCCCAAGTGTCAGTGTAATTATCCCGTACCCTGAGTGTCGGTGTATGGTTAGGGGGGCGAGGTCCAAACTTTGCATTGGCGCCCATCAAGCTCTAGTGACACCACTGCCTCCAGCTATCTTCTTCCCCCTCCAGCCTGTAGACAATGCATATTATTTTGTTCTGAATGATCCACTTTGATATAACTGTTCTTTCCCCACATGATTTTCCAGGACTAATATTTTATTTATCATCATTCTCCTTTCTTGTAAAATGTGTGAAAATCTTGTGAAAATCAACTAGTACAAATTCACCTAGTGGATCCTTGTGCATAATTGGGCCCCTGCTCAGGGCTGGACAGTAAAGACTATATTAACTTTATGTGCTTTAATGACTGCAATTTTCTTTATCACCTTTCTGATTTTTTATTAATGATCAGTATGTTTGGTGCATCAACTGGAGTTAATTTCCTAGGTAAACCCCTCACAATGTTTGCTACCTGTACAGAACTGGGCACAAGAGGTGAATATTTTTGTGAAATCAACATTTTTAGGCTTCTGTGATTACCATCATCCTCATTTTAGCAAAAAATGTATTGCACCTTGACGGGTGTGAATTCCCTTTGTATCCTCTTCTACAGGATCAGTCATCTTCTCAGGATTGAAACATAAATGGCTGTTGTAATGTTATTTTTCCTCACTAAGGCCTGTTTCAGACGTCAGTGATTCTGGTACGTTTGTTCTTTTTTTTATGTGTACCAGAATCACGGACATACGCAGAACCATTATAATTGTACCGCCCCGCGCTCGGCTACAGCCGAGCCGCTTGGACCCGGGCTCGTTCGTGGGTGGCTCGAGCGCTTCCGGACCCAGGGTCACTTCGCTCTGAAGGGGTGCTGGCGCTACTTAGGTGGGTGGTAGATAGGTGTACGGCCGGAGCCATGTTTGAGTTTGTGATGCCACCCACAGGATGTGGTGAAGGTGTAGACACCACGCTGCGGTTACGGGGCACCCGGGGGAGAAGGTGATACAGCAAGATGTTAACCCCTCCGTGGCAGGGATGATGGCCCCGGGACCCGTTGGGGAGAAGTAGCTGGGCGGTGCAGGGTGGTGCGCGGCCGGATGGCACTGTTGTACTCACGGTTATTGACACACACAAGTCTCTGGTAAACAAAGTTGATGGTGGTTGGTGCCTGCAGCCAGCTGCGTCTGGTCACCCACCCGGTTCGGTGGTCTTTGCCTTTCTCCTGCACCGTGTAGTGTATGTGTAGACTGCCTGCGCTTCAGCGATGGGAGTCCGCTCCCCGTCTTTGTATATGTCGGGAGAGCCCATATGCCCGCAGATGCTTGCCCGTGGGATCTCTTTGCTTGTGCGGTGGCTTTCTATTCCCCTCGGTGGGCTGATGTCTTCAGTCGGGACTTGGGTGGGAAAGAACCTATAGTCCAGACCGCAATCAGTGAATTAACTCAGTCCAGTGGATTCTGGACCTCGTTTCAGGGTCTGAGTACCCCCCTGTGTGCTCCAGTTTCCGAGTCGGTTCCCCGGGTCGGTACCGGCGGCCACTACTCTGTCCCGGTCCACCACGGTTCCACCGAGCCGTCTTCCGGCTCCTGCAGGCTAGGCCACTGTATGCCTCCTAGCCAAAGGTGCCCGGGCTCCAACCCCGGCACCTGTCAGTCTGTCACAGGCCTGTACCACAGGCCTGACCTCCTCACTGCTCAACACTCAAAATGAACTGTCTAACTTCACTGTGTTTCCTGCCTCAGGCCCTCTGAACTCCTCGGTGGGCGTGGCCAACCGCCTGGCTCTGCCCCCCTCGTGTGTTCATCAAGCACTGAGGGAGGTGACTAGGGTTTATGGTTTGGCTGGTGTTACCTTGTGTGGGACTGGTGTTGTGTGGGGCGCTATCTGTGACTACCTGGCTAGTCCAGGGCGTCACATAATCAGTGGGTCGGCGCACACATCAGTGATTTTTCACTGACCATGTTTCCGTGTGGTGTACACACATGTCCGTGATTGCCGCACAGAGACAAGCCCGTTTTTTCTGGCATCAGTGATGTCCCATGGACCACAATATGGTGTGATCCGTGAAACACTAACCAGAAAAAAATGGACATTGAAAATAAAAAACATTTTTAACTCACCCGGCTTAATCAATGCTCTGTGAAGCCTCTGCTCTCTGCAGCTTCCTGGCTGGCTCATTACTGCATGTATATTCATTTATGCAGCTGGAGCCGACCAGGCACTAGCTGCAGAGAGCAGAGGCAGCGAGGGCTGGATGCAGCAGAGCTGGAGAGTTCAGCACCACAGACAGCAGGAATGGGACAGGTGAGTTTATCTCCATGTGCAATCACGGATCACGGATCACAGATAGCACATGGACAACCCATGTGTGCCGTGATTCCCGGCACATGGAGGGACATATGCGTTAAACTTCTGTGTTTTTCACTGACGTTTGAAACAGGCTTAATAGTGAGTACTAAAATGTTTGGGTGCTTCGTAAGCAAATTGAGCAAATCGAACTACTCGAGTAAGAGGAAAATGGAAGTCAATGGGAAGCTTGAGCATTTTTCCAGCAGACCCTCCCAGGCAAAAAGGGGGCAGTACAATCACTAAAATAGATGGAAAAACTGCTTGAATAGAATGGGAGAAACATGGGGTAGATGCCTGGACTCGTATCTGTGCCCCAGGTTGCTGCTTGAAACAATGTTTTCAGAGTGTTATGCCACTTTTACGGACTGACAATAAACCATACTGAACCGAACATAACATGGATTTTACAGGAAAAATATTAGGAAATATTCTTTTCTGTAAAAATGAATTGTATGTAAGGCAAATTTAAAAAGAGAGAAAAAACTCCTCCTCCACCCTTTAGATTATGTTCACATCATAGTGTTTTTGCTACGATTTTGCACTTTTCTTATTGCTTTCCATGGTGAAAAAAGTTGCAAAAATGCTAAACGCATTGTCATGCTCCTTCTTCAAAAAATACAGCGATTTTCCACTTCAGTAATAAATAAAAAGGAATTGTGTACATGAGATTTGTGAAATTTAGTCCCTAAAGGCCCCGTCACACGCAGCGATATCGCTAGCGATATTGCTAACGAGCATACTCGCCCCCGTCGTTTGTGCATCACAGGCCAATCGCTGCCCGTGGCGCACAATATCATTCGGAGCCGTCACACGGACTTACCTGCCTAGCGACATCGCTGTGGCCGGCGATCCGCCTCCTTTGTAAGGAGGTGGTTCATGCGACATCACAGCGGCGTCACTAAGCAGCCGCCCAATAGAAGCGGAGGGGCGGAGATGAGCGGCTGTAACATCCCACCCACCTCCTTCCTTCCGCATTGCCGGCGGCCGCAGGTAAGCTTCAGTTCGTCGTTTCCGTGGTGTCACACGTAGCGATGTGTGCTTCCTCGGGAACAACGAATAACATGCGACCTCAACAATCAACGATTTTTTTGAAAATGAATGTCGTTTCAACGATGGATAATTTGGTGAGTATTTTCCATCGTTAATGGTCGCTCGTTGGTGTCACATGCAACGACGTCGCTAACGATGCCGGATGTGCGTCACGGATTCCGTGACCCCGGCGATATATCGTTAGATACGTCGCTGCGTGTGACGGGGCCTTAAGAGCTTGAAATGGGCTGGATATAAAGAAATAAAAAGAATGTCCAGCTCATCTGTCCCCTTCCTTCAGATCATCAGTTCCAAACACATGAATAGTCCTAAAAAGGATCTAGCACTTCTAAAAGGGTAGAATGTATTTCCCATGACTTCCGTGTGACGTCGCCTTAAGTCTCTAAGTGCAAGGCCTATCAAAAATTGAAAGGAGGGATTGTAGTACACCCTGCAAGACACAAAAGATGGCATAACTATTCGATACTGGGTGTACTCAAACTTCTCTTCTCACAATTAAAGAGGAAGCTTTGCCTGTGGACCGGGGGGGAGATATAGAACATACACAGGGTGCTATGTGCTTGCATATCTTGATTGTTTGCCCTGAAAATTTTGCCATTTAGGCTTATGGACTCTGAGGCTTTCCTCATGGCCATCACGCAGAACTAAATCTACATCTGCCGCTATATTTCTTGGTTTGCCGTCTCATCTTCTAATCCAAAAAAATTCCCTCCACCAACAACCCCTACACTGAATACAGCTGACAGTGGTGTTAATAGGAAATTTAATAGATGTGGGCCTGAAAATGACTTTTCGTTTTGGGTTGCAACAGCAAGGATTGTAAGGCTAGGATCCCTGCCTATATATCTGTAATATAATATCCCTTCTCTAGCAGCTAGCCCTACACTAAATACAGATAAGAGCAGTATTATTAAGGGTACTTTACACACTGCGACATCGCTAGCGATCTTAATAGCAATGTGAAATTCTAGAACGCAAGTGCGATCTTTTGAGATCGCACATGCGTAAAGTGACCTACGTACGATCTCGAAAGATCGCACTTGCGATCTAGAATTTCACATCGCTAATGAGATCGCTAGCGATGTCGCAGTGTGTAAAGTACCCTTTAGAGAACTGAATAGATTTAAATTAGCCGTGAAAAGGACTTTTAGGTTAACATAGCAGCAGCTAGGTCTGTAAGGCTAGAATCCCTGCCTAAATGCTTCTAATACACTATCCATTCTCCAGCAGCTTTCCCTACACTAAATTTAGATAGGATAGGTATTGTTAGAGCATAGAATATATTTTTTTTACATAGCAGCAGCAAGGTCTGTAAGGCTAGAATCCCTGCCTACATGCCTCTAATATACTATCCATTCTCCAGCCGCTTGCCCTACACTAAATACAGATAACAGCAGTATTATCATAGAATAGATTTTTTTTTTTTTACACAGGAGCAGCAAGGTCTGTAAAGGCCCAGTCACACTAAACAACTTACCAGCGATCCCAACAACGATACAACCTGATAGGGGTCGCTGGTAAGTTGCTAGGAGGTCGTTGGTGAGATGTCACACTAAGCGACGCTCCAGCGATCCCACCAGCAACCTGACCTGGCAGGGATCGCTGGAGCGTCGCTACACGTTGAAGCATGTTGCGCTTGGTAACTAAGGTAAATATCGGGTAACCAACCCGATATTTACCTTGGTTACCAGCGCACACCGCTTAGCGCTGGCTCCCTGCACTCCTAGCCACAGTACACATCGGGTTAATTACCCGATGTGTAGTCTGGCTATGTGTGCAGAGAGCAGGGAGCTGGCACTGACAGCTGAGAGTGCTGGTAACGAAGGTAAATATCGGGTAACCAAGGTAAGGTCTTCTTGGTTACCCGCTGTTTACCGTGTTTACCAGCGTCCGCAGAAGCCGGCTCCCTGCTCACTCACATTCAGTTGTTGCCCTGTCGCTGTCACACACAGCGATGTGCACTTCACAGCGGGAGAGCAACAACTAAAAAATGGCCCAGGACATTCAGCAACAACCAACGACCTCACAGCAGGGGCCAGGTTGTTGCTGGATGTCACACTAAGCAACATCGCTAGCAAGTTGTGCCTCAGCAGCGATGTTGCTAGCGATGTTGCTTAGTGTGACGGTACCTTAAGGCTAGAATCCCTGCCTACATTCCTGTAATACACCATCCATTCTCCAGTGGCTTGCCATACACTAAATTCAGATAAGAGAGGTATTATTAGAGCATAGAATAGATTTTTTTTACATTGCAGCAGCAAGGTCTGGAAGGCTAGAATCCCTGCCTGCATGCCTCTATTACACTATCTCTTCTCCAGCAGTTTGCCCTACAAACAAAAAATCCCTTAAAAGTCTATCTACAATGTGTGCTATTAAACAGTCTTTTACTCTGGTTTACCATCCATTTATATGAGAATGTCACTTTGACAAAACTAAAGCTGGTTGGTATTAAAGTTTTAAAAGGTTTTCAATACAGTCCTAGAGACCTCAGAGCAATACACGTATGTTCAGGGCGATTGGAATCTTTGTATTTGCAATGTGTGGTGAATCAAATTTTTTAAATTTTCAAAGCTGAAGAAGACTTAAATTTCAGTTGATTCACTCATCTCTTCATGGTATTAAAAGCTGGTGTGAACCTAAGACTTTAACTATTTCAACTAAGCAGTATGTGCAATATGCAGGTGGAGGGAAAGCAAAATGTGCAAGAAAATTGTAGTTTCACTGTACCTCTGTAACATTGGAAGAGACAATGACAACAACTTCCTGAGACACAAAATACTGAGCTTTTAAAAGAAAGGCACATTATAAGCCCATAGACAGCTCTCTTGGCTTTTTTTTTTAAAAAAAAAGAATAGACATAAGAGTTTTGTGAAATAAGCCAATGGTGTTAAGGCTGCTTTACATGTTGCGACATCACTAGTGATCGCACCCGCCCCCGTCATTTGTGCGTCTTGGGCAAATCGCTGTCCATGGCAAACAATATCGTTAGGACGCGTTAAATGGACTTACCTTCCTAACGACGTCGCTGTGGCCGGTGAACAACCTCTTTTTTATTGGGGAGGTTCGTGTGGCGTCACAGCGACGTCACACAGCAGCCCACCAATAGAAGCAGAGGGGTGGAGAGCAGCCGTATTATCGACACGCCCACCTCGTTGTCAGAGGACGCAGGAATGCTGTTGTTCGTTGTTTCTGGGGTGTCACACGTAGCGATGTGTGCTGGCTCAGGAACGACGAACAACCTGCGTCCAGCACGAGCAACAACATTTGGAAAATGAACGATGTGTCAACGATCAACGATTTGGTGAGTATTTCTGATCGTTAACACTCGCTCGAAGCTGTTACACGCAACAATGTCGCTAACGATGACGGATGTGCGTCATGCATTCTGTGACCCCGACAACATATCGTTAGATATGTCATTGCGTGTAAAGCGGCCTTTAGAATCCCATGTATTTGTGTATTTTGATTTTGATTTTTATTAAAGAACATTGTCATACTGTTGTTAGAAATCTTGCAGTAAAGTTACCTGTAAGCAGGGTGGAGGGACCTCCAAAAAGCTATGAGGCGGCAAGGACAGACTTTACTCCAATAAGGAGTAATGGATATTTCATGCTCGCCCTTACAATAAGGATTGAATATTATGGCATGCTTATTACAGATAATGGCTCCCTGGCTATCCCCAATAATGACAAGTATAGTGATAGGTAATAAAATAGACTCAAAATTTTGGAAATTTAAAGTCAAACCAAGGTCAATACATTCAGAAAATGAGTTTAGTCAAGCATACTGTACATACTGGTAAAAAATTCACAGCCCCAGTTTAATAAGTGAAAGCTTTTAAGAGGGGAAAACTACTAATTGTATTTCTAAAATACAAACTCCAGAGGAAACAGGAATAAAAATGTGGTTAATTCTGCACTGCTGTCGATTAAAGAAATACAATGTAAACTGAAAGTTCAACTTTGCTTTTAGAATGGATTTCTTCACCGACAACAGCGCTGGATTGAGGAGGTTAATAGGCAATGGATACCTGTATATGCATTCAGGTGTTTATGTATGTGGAGGTGTGCAGACCTTCGCCAGAGTGCTCATGGATATTTACAGTACCTGGGTGGAAGGAAATTGCACCAATATGTTGACTGTTAATTCCTGTTTGTTCCTTTATGCTGGACAAAGCCATCAACAAGATGAAGTTTAAACAAAAACTGTTCCTGTGATTACCTTGACCTGTAGCTGAGGAAGCTGAGACTCTACAATTGGTGCTAAAAGTGCTGGCCAGATTCTCAGGTAGCGTGTGTGACTTCTGCCGACAGACTGTATGTCATTAGTGAAGGTGGCCATCAAACTGGAAGCACTGTCAGATAGCATAGAGGGCATAAGTAAATGTAGCACCCCGGAGGCAGGGGGATTCAGGCACGGGGAATCTCGTACCTGAATTACTTTTCACCGGGCTGGTGTGATGATCTGGATTGTCGCAGTGGCTTGCCCGGCTTCGTGCCCGAAGTATACACCAATAAGGAGGGGAGATGATGGGAGCAGTAGTAGGATGAATGTCGTGACGCCACCTGTGGTACGCAGCCAGTGATTTAGCTGCCGCTGCTGTCGCTGTCCTCCGGGGTGGATGATTGTAGCAGATGGTATCGCTCCCCACAGGTGGAGTGGGCCCTGTAGAGGATGATGAAAGGAGTAGTGATGGCGTTTGGCACCGAGGCACGGGGCGGCGGTGCCGGTAATCAAGAGACAGAGTATAATGCTTCAGTTCCAGGTATATTTACTCACTCTTTGAGCTGTGCTGGTCGCCCGGTTAATACTTGTCACCCACTGTGATGTGCTCCGCCGACCCCGAATAAGTTAGATGTCACCGGTGTTGGAAAGAAGAAGAAAGTCCCTTGTCAGAGTGGTCCTTATAGCTGCGAGGAACCTGAGCTGAGCGGTACACCCCCAGCCCTAGGCCCCGTGAAGAGAGAAGAAGGAAGTGATGGTGTCCCAGAACTGATGTCCCGGTTAGACTGTCTAAAGATTGTGTGAGTTTGCTCCTATTTCTACCCCAAGTGGAATCCTCCCCCCAGGAAGCTGTCCTGGGGACCAGGGAATTCCCATGCTTTGTGATAACCACCCCCCTGCCTAACCTACCAAAGCTCCCCAGAGAGAGGCTCCTAAGCTTTATGAAAAGTGTGAATGTGGAACACCGGTGATTAACCCCCTCCTTACCTCAAGGCGAATACTGCAACTAAATGAGCTGCAATACTCTGTGGTGACTGAAGCCTCAGGGGCGCCACATAAACACCTGGTGCAAGACCAGCAACAGCAAGCCCAGCGGGAGATCAATGGGCCATTGATCCAACAGACACAGCAACAGCAGACATCAATAATCACAGCTGCCATCAAGCCATGGGTTGTTAACACTAGAAGTCCCAGAAATTTCGAGCTCCCCCCTGAAGTCCCGAAAGAGGGTCAAATGACAGATGATAAACAGAATAGAAGTAACTAGAAACTAAATGGCTAAACTCAATGGAAAACAACAACCTCCTGTGGTGCGACAGTAATGGCCTTAATTACAGAACAAAAGACGGTGATTATAGGATGTTAGCTAAAATCCTTCAGGTCATTCGACCCGTCTCTGGGTTCCAAAGTTAGAAATGAGTAATGACCCCTCTCTGGGACTTCTAGTGTTAATGGAAAGGTGCCTATAAGACCCCCCCTCCCCATTACCAACCCTGTAAGTACCTACATACTTAAGATGATCTGGGGAATCATGTTGCTAGATCAGTTTTACCATACAGTGAACATGGATAATAATAATAATAATAATAATAATAATAATAATAATAATAATAATAATAATAATAATAAAAAAAAAAAACAATTGTGGATTTACAGTTTTATGCAACAGAACTATGATTTCCAGTACACTATATGATAAAATTAATGCTGTCCCTCAAAACTCGTCCCACTAAAAATAAGCCCTCATACGTCAATACTGATGGAGAAATAAAAAAGTTATGGCTTGCTCTTGGAATAAGGAGAGGAAAAAAACAAAGCACACAAATGGGAAATGGCCATGGTGGGAAGAGGTTAAAATGTATTTTTGTGGATATAAAATTGTATTGGTTTAGGACAGGACTAAATGGCCCAGTCCTGAACTGGTTAATATCAAGTGTTTTTAAAAGAATGCCTAGAGCCCAAAATATTGTAAAAATCCAATGGATTTATAAAAATAGATTTCTTTAAAATGTATTCTAAAGCATCAAGATGTGTTAAAGAAACCTGCGCATGAGATACGAAAACGTAATTACAAAGTGGCATGTGTTATACTCGGTGTCAAACTTGCTGCATATCATCATCTTAACGTAGTTTGTTTGTTTTGCTTTTTTCCGCATTATTATGCCGAGGTATCAACTCAATCTTTCATGTAGAGATATGAATCAGGATCTTTCGTAAAGCTCTTGAAATATACCTAATCATAATAAAACATTGTCAAATGTGTTTTCATTATCACTCACTGCCTCAGAAATGTCACTTCAGATATTTCGCTGCTGGAGCCAGACAATTCAGCCTTTTGAAGATGTTCTTTCTCCACCATGCAGAATGCTAAATGCATCTGGTTCATCACAACAATGGCTATAATTGCAAACATGGTAATTGCACTAAGTGCTGTTAATTGTGAGGTGCACTCACTATCTGAGAAATACAATCTTCAACAAATGTATAGATATATCTTCAACATTTATATAGAGAGTATAAAACTTTTTGTTGTATTCCAACTGACCAGGAATTTTTGTGTATTTTTTGTCATTTTGGGTTGCCTAGGACCTTAAGGCTATGTGCCCACGCTGCGGAAAATTCGCAGAATTTGCCTTGATTTTTTCACGGAAAATCCGCGGATTTTTCAAAAATCCGCAGTACAGCGAGTCCCCAGCCATTTCTATGGCATTTTGGAACTGCTGTGCCCATGTTGCGTTTTTTTCCGCAGCGGAAATAATGCGGATTTCCCTGCGGAAAAATCTGCAGCATGTCAATTATTCCTGCGGATTTTTTCGCAGGGTCCCATACTTGCCTGCCTTGATAGCAGACACCGGAGTCAATTCCTCCAGTGCAGAGGAGCATGGTGGAGCCAGAAGCAGGCAGCAGGAGGTGGTGGGCTGGGCCTGCACGGGCTCCGGTCATGTGACAGCCGGAGGTAGTCCAGGCCCGCCCACCTTCTCCTGCAAAGTGCAAACACTAACAGACAAGGCCGGAAAGTGAAGTGCTGCGTGACGGAGGTAAGTATGAACTTCCCGATCACTCCAGCACTTTTTCTGCATTGAGGATGCAGTGCCGAAGCCATGGTACTGGATCATCAATGCAGAATGATCGCAGCATATCCGCAGGACATTCCGCAATACATCCGCAGCCTAATAGAGTAATGTATGCTAACTAATGTCTTAGAATGGGAAGCCAAATAAATTGGATCCAGTGTCTCTTTCAGGGGCTGGCCACTACTTATTTTAATTGATGGCCTATCTTCAGGTTAGTCCATCAATATTAGATTGGTTGGGTGCAACATTTGGCTCCCCTGCCGATCAGCTGTTACTGGCATCTGGAAGTTCTCTGAAATTTGTCACATATCCAAAACTCATTATTTTCAGTATTTCTATATCGGAATTTTTATAACTGTGTACACTTCTTTCTGAAAACCCTCAATTGTGAAAGAGCAGTGTCATCACATGGATCTACGGAAGTTTGGGTCACTTCTTTGGTCTGTTGACTCTGAAAGCCATGGGAAATGTTTTGCTAAAGAAATTTTACAGGACAAAATTCAAAGAATCCGGCACTCAGATGTATTAAAAGGCAACAAAAGATCCCTTAAATAGGATGCACTATGGGTAGTGTACAAAAAAAATGTTAACGTTTCGGTGTCACGGACCTTTTTCAAATATACAGTCATTATAAGTGCTTGTGGTGGACGACCTGTAAGGCTGTGAAAGGTGCACCACATGGGGATCGCTGCTGGACTGATGAGGATATTGGGATGTCTGGGTATTGTGAAGGATCACTGTGGGCAATTCCTTTGCAATACCCAGGTATCCCAATATTCTCATCAGCCCAGCAGTGATCCCCATATGGCGCACTTTCACAGCCTCATAGGCTGTCCACCACAAGTACTACTGACAGTGTATATCTGAAAAAGATTGGTGACATCGAAACGTCAACATTTTTTTTGTACATTACCCATGGTGTATCCTTTTAAAGGGATCTTTTGTTGCATTTTCATACATCTGAGTGCCGGATTCTTTGAATTTTGTACTATGGGGTTGGACCCTATCCGAGCACCAGTCATAACTCCAGGAGTGCCGTACTTCCAGTCGTATAAGTTTACAGTCCAGGCAGACTTTGTTCATTGCTTGCAACACTTTATTATGGTTAAGGCAACTGGCTTAGTCTATCAATTAAGGTTGAAGAATTCCTTCCTTCCTTACAGCAGTGATCATGATGTTGTAAGAAGGAACCTGATTGACCCAGAAATCTTGATGCTGTCCACCAGCCTTGAGTTTGCAGAATTTTTCTAACTGCTCTGATATTCTGTGAGATTGGAAGTTGTAAAAAAATCACATCATTTTGTTTTTACAGTGCCTTACAAAAATATTCAGCCCCCTTGTCATTTTTCTTGTTTTGTGACCTCACAACCTGGCATTTCACTGTATTTTTAGGGTTTGCATCAGTTCATGTAAAAAACAGGCCTACAACTGTGAACATTTGATATTCATTTTATTGTGAAACAAACAACAAATACAGTTAGGTCCAGAAATATTTGGACAGTGACACAAGTTTTGTTATTTTAGCTGTTTACAAAACCATGTTCAGAAATACAATTATATATATAATATGGGCTGAAAGTGCACACTCCCAGCTGCAATATGAGAGTTTTCACATCCAAATCGGAGAAAGGGTTTAGGAATCATAGCTCTGTAATGCATAGCCTCCTCTTTTTCAAGGGACCAAAAGTAATTGGACAAGGGACTCTAAGGGCTGCAATTAACTCTGAAGGCGTCTCCCTCGTTAACCTGTAATCAATGAAGTAGTTAAAAGGTCTGGGGTTGATTACAGGTGTGTGGTTTTGCATTTGGAAGCTGTTGCTGTGACCAGACAACATGCGGTCTAAGGAACTCTCAATTGAGGTGAAGCAGAACATCCTGAGGCTGAAAAAAAAGAAAAAATCCATCAGAGAGATAGCAGACATGCTTGGAGTAGCAAAATCAACAGTCGGGTACATTCTGAGAAAAAAGGAATTGACTGGTGAGCTTGGGAACTCAAAAAGGCCTGGGCGTCCACGGATGACAACAGTGGTGGATGATCGCCACATACTTTCTTTGGTGAAGGAGAACCCGTTCACAACATCAACTGAAGTCCAGAACACTCTCAGTGAAGTAGGTGTATCTGTCTCTAAGTCAACAGTAAAGAGAACACTCCATGAAAGTAAATACAAAGGGTTCACATCTAGATGCAAACCATTCATCAATTCCAAAAATAGACAGGCCAGAGTTAAATTTGCTGAAAAACACCTCATGAAGCCAGCTCAGTTCTGGAAAAGTATTCTATGGACAGATGAGACAAAGATCAACCTGTACCAGAATGATGGGAAGAAAAAAGTTTGGAGAAGAAAGGGAACGGCACATGATCCAAGGCACACCACATCCTCTGTAAAACATGGTGGAGGCAACGTGATGGCATGGGCATGCATGGCTTTCAATGGCACTGGGTCACTTGTGTTTATTGATGACATAACAGCAGACAAGAGTAGCCGGATGAATTCTGAAGTGTACCGGGATATACTTTCAGCCCAGATTCAGCCAAATGCCGCAAAGTTGATCGGACGGCGCTTCATAGTACAGATGGACAATGACCCCAAGCATACAGCCAAAGCTACCCAGGAGTTCATGAGTGCAAAAAAGTGGAACATTCTGCAATGGCCAAGTCAATCACCAGATCTTAACCCAATTGAGCATGCATTTCACTTGCTCAAATCCAGACTTAAGATGGAAAGACCCACAAACAAGCAAGACCTGAAGGCTGCGGCTGTAAAGGCCTGGCAAAGCATTAAGAAGGCGGAAACCCAGCATTTGGTGATGTCCATGGGTTCCAGACTTAAGGCAGTGATTGCCTCCAAAGGATTCGCAACAAAATATTGAAATTAAAAATATTTTGTTTGGGTTTGGTTTATTTGTCCAATTACTTTTGACCTCCTAAAATGTGGAGTGTTTGTAAAGAAATGTGTACAATTCCTACAATTTCTATCATATATATTTGTTCAAACCTTCAAATTAAACGTTACAATCTGCACTTGAATTCTGTTGTAAAGGTTTCATTTCAAATCCAATGTGGTGGCATGCAGAGCCCAACTCGCGAAAATTGTGTCACTGTCGAAATATTTCTGGACCTAACTGTAGGACAAAATAACTGAAAACTTCAGTGTTCATAACTATTTAACCCCTAAAGTCAGTACTTTGTATAGCCTCCTTTTGTGGCAATTACAGCTGCAAGTCTCTTTCGAAAAGTGTCTATGAGCTTTACACATCTTGCCACTGGGATTTTTGCCCATTCCTCAAGGTATAACTGCTCCGGCTTTTTCATATGAGATGGTTTCCTCTGGTGAACAGCAATCTTAAAATCTTCATCTGCTGTTGCTCATGTTCCTCCTGGAACAGAATATCACCTAAAAAATACAAATGAGATGAGATTATTGGTCATGTTAATGGTATAATAACCAAATAGCTGCCTCTAAGGGGTACTTTGCACATTGCAACATCGCTAGCATTGGCTAGTGATGCCGAGCGCGATAGTACCCGCCCCCGTCGCACATGCGATATCTTGTGATAGCTGCCGTAGCGAATATTATCGCTACGGCAGCTTCATATGCACTTACCTGTCCTGCAACGTCGCTCTGGCCGGCGACCCGCCTCCTTCCTAAGGGGGAGGGTCGTGTGGCATCACAGCGACGTCAAACGGCAGGCGGTCAATAGAAACAGAGGGGCGGTGATGAGCGGGACGTAAACATCCCACCCACCTCCTTCCTTCCGCATTGCCGGTGGAGGCAGGTAAGGAGATGTTCCTCGCTCCTGCGACTTCACACACAGCGATATGTGCTGCCGCAGGAATGACAAACAACATCGTATCTTCTATTGGAGCGACATTATGAAAATGACCGACGCTACACAGATCACCAAATTTCGACGCTTTTGCGATCGTTTATCAGCGCATCTAGGCTTTACACGTTGCGACGTCGTTACCGGCGCCGGGTGTGCGTCACTTTCGATTTGACCTCAACGATATCGCAGTAGCGATGTCGTAGCGTGCAAAGTACCCCTAAGGGTCTTTAAAAATCATATATTACTTTATTGCCAAGACCTGAACTCAACAACAACAACATTAGTCATTACTTACTATATATACTCATAATATTTTTAGAACTTGTGAAAGGTTTGACTAACTGGGGAACATGAATGTCTTCTAAAACTAGATGAGATGGCATGTTCTGCTAAAAGGGAAGGCATTAGAAGATATAAGTTGAAAAGTCCAACTCACCCTTTCCTTGGAATTGCAATTCCTGTGTGGTTAAAGAGGAAAGAAAAGTAGAGGAGGACAAGGACCTTTGGAGTTTGGAGAGGTCAAAGCCTACATGATAATTTGAGTGAATAGAGGAAAGAATGAGTATGGGCATTACATACAATTAGGAAAGGAGTCTTCTGCTCACAATTTAATTAAAATGTGTATTTTGGTGTGTTTGGTTTCGTTGCACTATTTATAGGTGTCATGGTCATCTCCCTGCTGTTTTGAAACTAGTGACAGCCTTAGGACTGGAGCCTCCCATCTCCATCTTGACTCCTCATTTAAATGAGGTTTCCTTTGCTTTGGCGTCTCATGAGTTAATTCCAGATTTTGTAGCCAGCAGCTCTGAGCACGGCAGGACAGCTGTAGCTGCTTTGGGTCCACGCCCATTTAGGCTATATACTGGAGCTTTCCCAGTAGTCCTTGCTGCTCTTAGAATCATTTCTACTTTGGCCTGCCTAGTGGAAGGAACTGCTGAGGTTTTGTCCTGGACCCATACACCTGCTACTATAGATTCCTTCTGCTATGGTGAAGTTTGGTGTTTTGTATCTTCTGTCCATTCCCCCGTCTGTCTTTCCTTTCCCTACGTGTTTAATAGTTAAGTGGCGAGTCTAGTGTATTCGTCAGTGTAGTCACTAGACCGGGTGAGTTTACGGCCAGCTGAGGGACCCAGGTATTCTGCTTGCCGACAGGTTGAAAGAACCTTTATAGGGATGCTAGGGAGCTCAAGAGTCAGCTGGAGGTGAGCGCAGGAGGTGCCCCCTCTCCCTAGTGGCAGGGGCCTCCATTGTATCATGACCCTGGTGTTTCCCCCTTTTTGTGTTTTTTTTTTTGGTAGAACATCAGATGCCCGCTGGTCTGATCACGTGTGTCAAGCATATTCTACTCTGTGTGTGACAATAGGCTGTAACAGTCCAATTTAAATGGTGCCTGTTTTGCATTCCCTTTTCTAGCTATTATTTCAATGCAAGATACCAGAAAATGTATGAAACTGCCTAGGCTATAAAATCTGAAAGGACTACCTCATGTTAATTGGATTTTACCAAAATTAGATAATCATAATACATTCATAAAGATCCAAGATTAATGGGGGTCCAACAACCTGCACCCCCAATTACAGCTGTAACCAAGTCTTATGACCATCAGAATAGCACAGCTTTGTATATTGTGTTGTTGACGGTTCCAGGTTTTCAAGCTCAGCTACCATTTACTAGAATAGGATTTGAGATCCAATCTTCGAGAACGGCCAGTACATAGTGTACAGATCTGTGTTATTCCAGTTCTGTACATAGTGTACCATCAACAGACATGGGACATGGTAAGAGCTGATCGTGGGGCAGTCGGAAGCCAGACCTTTTCTGACCTAATATTTCTGACCCAAGGTCATCAATATCTGAGGGGTACTTTGTACGTTGCGACATCGCTACTGCGATATCGTCGGGGTCAAATCGAAAGTGACGCACATCCCGTGCCGATAATGACGTCGCAACGTGTAAAAACTAGATGCGCCGATAAACGATCGCAAAAGCGTCGTAAATCGGTGATCTGTGTAGCGTCGGTCATTTTCATAATGTCGCACCAATAGGAGATACGATGTTGTTCCTCGTTCCTGCAGCAGCACACATCGCTGTGTGTGAAGCCGCAGGAGCGAGGAACATCTTCTTACCTGCCTCCACCGGCAATGCGGAAGGAAAGAGGTGGGCGGGATATTTACGTCCCGCTCATCTCCGACCCTCCACTTCTATTGGCCGCCTGCCGTGTGACGTCGCTATGACGCCGCATGACCCGCCCCCTTAGGAAGGAGGTGGGCCGCCGGTTAGAGCGACGTCGCAGGGCAGGTAAGTGCGTGTGAAGCTCCTGTAGCGATAATGTTCGCTACGGCAGCTATCACAAGATATCGCATGTGTGATGGGGGCGGGTACTATCGCGCTCGGCATTGCTAGCATTGGCTAGCAATGTCGCAGCGTGCAAAGTACCCCTATGCCCTAGACAACCCATTTATTAAAGAGCCAAATCCAGAGCCAAAACAACACTGATAAATTCCTTTTCCTAATCTCTTTGGTTTTATACCATCACGAATCCAAAAATAATTCATCTTCAATGTACAGTCTCTTAAAAATCACTTACTACTGCTTTACATGGCAGATTACTCTGTTTCGATTAATTCTGATGCATGTGTCGTGGACACTGATTTAATGTTATCTGTAGCTGCTAAACTCTCTAAAACTACTCTGAAAATATGCAAATCTCATAAAGTTGGACACTGCTGTTTTTATTCATGCAGTTTTCCTGTTAATAGATGCAAATTATACGTCCTTTTGTAGAAATATAACATATAATAGCTTTTATTCTTCCTTTCTTAGGTACACGCTAACTTCAAAAACAGCCTTTGTTCGGTATTTCTTTTAAATATATTTTGGTAGAATTCACGTCAGTTTCCCGTCTTTGCCTTCAGAATTTTCTTATCTACAATGACATTTTGTAAAAGGTTTAGAACATTTATTTATATATTTTTGGTTTCATTTGTATTTCAAGAAAATACTAAATAACACCTTAATGGAAAAATGCCAAAAATCCTGTTCAACAAACAGCTAAAATGAGCTACTTTCAGGAGCCAAAAACCAGCTACCATCAAATACAATTCAGTTAACGAGCTTCAGAATTTTACATCTGAATACCTCCTAAAATGATTCCAATTTATTAACGTCAAATCAAAGGCATTAATTTATCATTAGCAACAAACTAGTTAATGACTGATGCTTGCATATGAATAAGCTTTTAAATAAAATTAACTACTTGGAATGCCTTCTGTTTAGGTAGAATGTCGATGACAACAGTTGATTGTAACGTAAAAGTGTAGGGTTGTTTGTGCAGCTTTCTAAATATCTGAGGATAATTAACACAGTCTACTGACAACTTGAGAAAAAGACAGCCTGGATATTGTTCAACTGGCTGCAAAGACTTTTGGCAGCATTTCTACATTCTATAAAGATGCATAGCGTGAAAGAAAAATAAGAACGTTGAGTATTTTTATACGAATTATTTCAAGGTTGTGTTTCTATTACACTCAGTTAACATTTTTAGTGCATGTGCTGGGAAAGCTCTTGGCGCATGCGTTGACCATTACAATAGAATGCTACTGACACGATTCTCTGTGGTGAGCTCCTCACAAACCTGGAGATGCTCTGCAGCACTTACAGATCTGGCAGTGTATATATTCCTTTGTGCAGAGCATCTTGCCCTTGGTGATGCTCTGCGGCACCGTCCTTGTTAATGAACTAGCAGCTTGGTCACTATACTGGAGTCCAAGTTTGTTCTGGGAGGTGCTGGTTACTCAGCTGTTCCAAATTCCGGATAATTCCTCATGCTTCTTTACGAGCATGCTCCCCCAGAATACTGCCAGTTGTATTCTCTGGCTCTGCTGTGGCTTGTGTGTCTGCTGCAGTCTGATCTTGTTATTTATTCTATACTAGAGATGAGCGTTGTTCGAATCGAACCATTCCCCAATTTCAAATTCGAGTTGTTTTGGGTGATGTTCGAGTTGTTCGACAAACTCGAATGATTTGTTTCCCGTTCGACAGTTTGAGTTAACGTTCGATAACGGTTCGATCACCAAAAGCATGGCTTTTCACAGTAAGGCTATGCGCGCATGTGACGCATTTGCATGCGTCCTGTGTCCCCAGCACAATCCCTCTCTCTTTCCTACTCACCGATCAGCTGTACAGCTGTCACAAAGCTCCTGCGGCTTTTCCTCTTTTGAAAATGGCTGCCACTCATTATTCAATCTGTTATTCCCTGCTTTCCCCGCCCACCGGCTCCCATGATTAATTGCAGTCAGACACGCCCCCACGTTGAGTGACAGCTGTCTTACTGCATCCAATCACAGCCGCCGGTGGGTGGGTCTATATTGTGCAGTAAAATAAATAAATAATTAAAAAAAAAATCCTGCGGTCCCCCCCAATTTTGATACCAGCCAAGATAAAGCCACACGGCTGGAGGCTGGTATTGTCAGGATGGGGAGCGCCATGTTATGGGGAGCTCACCACCCTAACAATATCAGCCAGCAGCCGCCCGGAATTGCCGCATCCATTAGATGCGACAGTCCCGGGACTCTACCTAGCTCATTCTGAATTGCCCTGGTGCGGTGGCAATCGGGGTAATAAGGAGTTAAATGGCAGCTTATAGCTGCCACTATGTCCTAGGTTAATCATGGCAGGCGTCTCCCCAAGATACCTTCCATAATTAACCTGTAGTGAAAGTAAATAAACACACACAACAAAAAATCCTTTATTTGGAATAGAAGACAAAAAAACCCTTCATTTACCACTTTATTAATCCCCAAACACCCATCCAGGTCCAAAGTAATCCACACGACGCTTTCAGCTCTGCTACATGAAGCTGACAGGGAGCGCCGTAGAACTTGACCGCTCTGTGTCAGCTCCACGCAGCAACTGAAGTGAGCCGCGCTGTCACTGGAGACTTCACTCAGGTAGTGCCTGCATGTGTGCGGGGATGATGATGGGTGCGTTAGTGCCGGGGTGTTTGCGGGGATGATGATGGGGACGGTAGTGCTTGGTGTGTGCAGTGATGATGACGGGTGCGGTAGTGCCAGGGTGGGTGCGGGGATGATGATTGGGGCGGTAGTGCTTGCGTGTGTGCGGGGATGATGATAGGGGCAGTAGTGCCGGGGTGTGTGCGGTGATGATGATGGGGGTGGTAGTGCTTGCGTGTCTGCGGTGATGATGATGGTGTACCGCCCTGGGGGCTCGGCTGCAGCCGCCGAGCCACTCGGATCTGGGCTCAGGTACGCGTCGGTGGCTCGAGCACCTCCCGGACCGGGGGCCACGTCGCTCTGTTAGAGGGGAGGTGGTGGGACTGTGGAGCGCCACCCACGGGTTGTGGTGATAGCTGGCACCACCGCTGCGGATGATGGCGGGGGCTCCCAGGGGACGGTGTTGTGGCGCAGCCTTGGTGCTAACCCCTCCATGGGCAGGGGCGGTGTGTCCCGGGGCCCGGTGGTGGGACAGGCGATGTTGGGTGTCATGGTGCAAGGTGCCGCGCTGCGGTGCGGTGCCGTGCCCAGGTGGCACTGATGTACTCACGATTAATTTGCGCTCAGAGTCACTGGTAAACCAAAGTTTGGGGATGGTCGGGTCCCGCAGCCGGCTGCATGTGTCCCTTGTGAGGTTGATGGTGGCCCCTTTCCCTTGCACCTTTTGTTCTATTTTCGGGTCCCCTGCCTAGACAGTGGTAGCCCGCTCCCCGGCGTTTAGCTGCCGGAAGAGCCCTCGGATGTTTGGCCCTTGGCGGTGGCACTCACTTGGTATCGGTGGGCTTTTGCCTTCTTTCGGGACTTGGGTGAGAATGAACCCGTGAGGTCCAGACTGCAATCAGTTAATTTGCCTACACTCAGTGGCTTCTAAGCTAGGACGGGGTCTGAGTACTCGGTTTCTGGTGCTCCGGTAAACAATTGACTCCCCGGTTCAGGTCCGGCGGGCTCCAACCCTGACCCGGTCTTACGGTTCCGCCGGTCATTGCGCCGGTACTCCTGCAGGCGGCCACCACCGTCTGCCTGCCTGACGTTTTGGGATTCCCAGGCTCCAACCTGGGTCCCTGACAGCTCTGCTCCTCTACACCTCCTGTCACTTTCACTGTCCACTACCAACTGTTTGTATTTCCTGCCTCAGGACAGTAGTCTCCTCGGTAGGCGTGTCTTTCCACCTGACTCCGCCCACCTGGTGTGCCCTACTTGCCCTAAGGGAGGCATCAGGTCTCCCTTTCGGATGACTGTTGTGTCTTCACAAGGGATGGGGTGTGTGTGTTTGGTGTTACCTGGGACCCCTGGGGGCCAGGGCGTCACAATGGGGGGTGGTAGGGGTTGAGTGTGTGCGGGTATGATGATGGGAACGGAAGTGCTTGCGTGTGGTACTTTCACACAACGCATTGTGATGGATACCGTTCAACACAAGTGTGAAAGTACCTTCTGCTGTCAGCGGGCATGGAGCTGAGCTGAATGGCAGAGCAAGCATCCAGCGTGCATACATTCTGCTTCAATTCTGCAGTCACAATACATTCACATGTGCTGCCAAATCGCTGCAGAATTATACGCATGGACACTAAGCAATGTGCGCAATGTTAATAATAATATCCAAATTCAGTGTATAGTGTGTGGGGGGGGGGGGTTGCTGAAATAATGGCGATCTCCATTTTTTTTTTCCCAACCGCGCGTACAGTGGGGCAGTGCAGGCTGTCAGCCAATCACACACACACACACACACACACACACAGAAAAGTGCATTTTTTTTGCACACAAGCAAGGGCATGTGTCATTGGCTGTGTATGTCACATGTCCTTGCCCTATAAGGACTTCTGAGTAGTTTCACTTTTGAACACCATAGAAGGAGTTTACTCTGTGTATACGTACTTCATACCAGAACTGGCTCATCTGGATCGATCCGTGCACCTCTTGATTTCTCCTGTGGCTTCTTCGCTGGTAAGCTGAACCTTTTTTTTCTGTTTTCTATGTGTTTGTATGTGTTTGTGTTTGCCTGCCATTGTTTTCAATGGTGTTCGAAGGTGTTTGTCGAATGTTCAACGAACACACCCGCCGTTTGACGACCTGAACCGAACACTAGGGGGTTGGCTCATCTCTAATTCTGACCCTGTACTGTTATTGCACTTCCTCTGCCTGCTCCCTATTCCTGTCATGCATTCCTGTCTTTGACCATTATCTGACCTCATCTCTGCTTGCTCCCTTTTACTACTACATGCTCTTCTGTATTGTGACCCTTGGATTGTGCCCTGACTACATCTCTGTTTACCCCTTATGATTATACGTGACCTCCTGTTACCAGACCCCAGCTCTCCTGACTACCTTTCTGTTCATGCGACCCCGTAAGGTAGTGACAAGCGTTACAGCTACTCATTCACCCAAAAGGGTTGGTATTCTGTGGCATGCCTTTTTTGTATCTGTGGAAAGTTTATCTATAAATGTAGCAAGTGCCAATACTTTGACTGAAAAATGTTATCTGTATAGAGTGACCATGCTACTCAAATAGCAAAACCACCATGGTGCGCTTGCGCTATTCAGCCTTACTGCCAAAGTATAATTCCATCATAGAGCCAAAATGTAAAGAAAATCTTACATATTGTACATTATTTTTTTAAGAATAAGAACTAATTTAGTAGAGCATATTTTACTGTCATGTGGTGTCAACAAGAGGCCGGGTTTAGAAGAGCATATAAAAAATTGTTTGATTTTCATCCGGAAAATTCAGACGATTTTTAATCGTATTATCATCCACATGTCATCCATGTGTCTGTTTTTGGGTGACATCCACGTGGCATCCGTATTTACAACAGTTTAAAATATTCAAGATGAAATACAGTTTTCTATGTAAATAATGGTAGTGTTCTGCAACATTCTGTGGGCAATGTTTGCATCTTTTGCGCCCCGGCACGCCACATGAAAAAGAGGGTCCTGACTGGGTGTGTGGATGCTCACCAAGGAAGCTGTACGTCTTTGCAGGCCACATGTTGCTGATGGCTTCAGCTGGCCAGTACTGGATGTTAACTTTTTTATCGAGAGAGACAACCAGTTCTTTAAAAATGAAGTTTTACTCAACAGCAATTGAATAACAGCTGTGTACGTTAGATAGCGGGCACAAGTCTTGTACATTTCTTTTGCACAGAGCATCTTGAGAGACACTCTCCTCACTTCCTCTGCTTCACCAGTTCCAGCCTCCACTAATCTCATCTGCTTCACCACAACCCAGCCTAGCACCACAGTACAGTCAGTAAAAGTCATTTTTCTCTTCCATACATCGTACATTCAAGTCTAAGGGTGCACAAGAAAATGATTAAAAGATAATTGCCACAGGAATTATTACCATAGGAAACTGTATTTGATCAAGTACATTTGAAACTGTTGTTGTATAAAGATGGATGCTAAACGGATGTAGATGAACAATGAGATTACACATGGATGGCACATGGATAAAATATGGAGGACAACACTGATGAAAATAGTCTTGGTTTTCAAGATGTCTTCTATATTGTCATGTGTATTCTATCCATGTGTCCATACTGTTACGCTCGTCGGGGTTGCAAGCGGGAATGAAACCACTGGACCACAGGAGGGACATCTGCTTACCCTAATGTGGAAAGGGATTATCTAAGGTTGGACTTGGCTGCCGGTAGACTCCAGGTGCCACTCCCATGGTACTGTCTGGGGCTGTGACACCTGGCACCTGCCAGCAGCCATGTCCAAGTCACCATCAGAATACCCGGTATGCACTTAGTTAAGCCCCTACCATGTCAGGGTAAGCCCAGGACCTCCCTGTGGTCCCGTGGGTCCATTCCCACTCGCATCCCTGGCGAACGTAATGCGTATTTTACATCTGTTTGCCATCTGCATGGCATCTATATTTAAACATAAAGATTTTAAAGTGTAAATGATCAAAAACAGTTTTCTTGGTTAATAATCACAATAAATCAGAGCCAGATGCTATGAGAATGATCCGTGTGGGTTCTGAGTGTTTCTTCACGTACCAATACACTTATATAAGTGAGTCTCATTCAATATATGAAAGACAATAGTGTATGCTGCAAATTTTTATTCACATGAACAGTTGAGTTATGCTTAAACAGTCATTTAAACAGCGCTATTGAATACCATTGGGCTGCATGCTGTCTGATTTTTAACTCGGACGGCACACTTCTGTATAAAAAGGTCATGCAGAGGAGCCCTTAAGGGTGCTTTACACGCTGCGACATTGCTAGCGATTGCTAGCAATGTCGTGCGCAATGGCACCCGCCCCCTTCGTACGTGCGACATGTGGTGATCGCTGCCATAGCGAACATTATCGCTACAGCAGCATCACAGGCACATACCTGGTCAGCGACGTCGCTGTGACCTCCGAACAATCCCTCCTTCAAGGGGGAGGTGCATTCGGTGTCACAGCGACGTCAGAGCGACATCACATGGCAGCCGTCCAATAGCAGAGGAGGGGTGGAGATGAGCAGCCGGAACATACTGCCCACCTCCTTCCTTCCTCATTGCCGGTGGACGCAGGTAAGGAGATGGTCGTCGTTCTTGCGGTGTCACACACAGCGATGTGTGATGCCGCAGGAACGAGGAACAACCAGTGGCATGTAACAGCAACGACATTTGGAAAAGGAGCGACGTGGCAACGATCAACGATTTTTGCCATTTTTCCGATCATTGCTCGTCACTCCTAACTGTCACACACTGTGATGTTGCTAACGGCGCTGGATGTGCGTTACAACCACCGTGACCCCGACGATATATCGTTAGCGATTTTGCAGCGTGTAAAGCACCCTTTAAGGGGGCTTTACATGCTAAGATATCGTTAATGATTTATCGTCGGGGTCACGTTGTTTGTGGTGCACATCCGTCGTCATTAACGATATCGCAGCGTGTGACACTATTGTGTGACCTAAAATGATCGCAAAAGCGGCCAAAATCGTTTGCCGCGGAGAGGTCATCCTAAAACAAAAAATCGTTCACTTCTAATTAACGATGTTGTTCCTCGTTCCTGCGGCAGCACACATCGCTGTGTGTGACACCGCAGGAGTGAGGAACATCTCCTTACCTGCCTCCACCGCCAATGCAGAAGGAAGGAGGTGGGCTGGATGTTTACGTCCCGCTCATCTCCGCCCCTCCGCTTTATTGGACTCCTGCCGCATGACGTCGCTGTGATGCCGCACGACCCACCCCCTTAGAAAGGAGGTGGATCGCCGGCCAGAGCTACGTCGCAGGACAGGTAAGTCCATGTGACGGGGGTACGTGATTTTGTGCGCGACAGGCAGCGATTTGCCCGTATTGCACAAACGATGGGGGCAGGTACCGATATAGCTACGTATAAAGCCCGCTTTAGTCTTGGGTCAGATGATTGTATAAAAAATTGTAAATTTTTCATCAGAAAACTTGGGCAATTTTCATCTGTATTGTAATCCATGTGTCCATATATTACATCTATGTGGCATCCATATTTATACATCAACAGTTTAATTTACACAATCAAATACCATATTCTGGAATAATCATGGCAACGTATCCATAAAACTCGGATGCAATACTAATGTTCTTTATAGCTTTTAGCAATTTGCTTTACCTTGGCTGGTCATCAAAAATAGAGGGTACCCCACACCATTTATAAAATTATGTATTTAAATAATGTTAAAAAAGGTATAGGGTCCTCCACTGTTTTTTAGAACTAGACAAGGTAAAGCAGACAGCTGGATGCTGATATTATCAGGCTGAAATGGCCATGGTTATTTGGCCGTTCTCAGCCAAAAAATAGCAGCCTGCATCTGTCCCAGAAGTGGTGGTGCATACATTAGAAACGCCAATTCTGCCACTTTGTCCAAATCTTCCAGATTGCCCTGGTGTGGTGGCAATCAGGGTAATACTTTTGGGGTTAATATCAACTGTGAATTGACAGCTGGCATCAAGCCCTGGAGTTAATAATGGATGGGTATCGATCAGACACCCCCATTACTAGCCCAGTAAGATTAAAATTAAAAAGCAACAAAGGAAAAAAATAGTTTCCAGTTGCATGCAAAAGTTTGGGCACCCCTGGTTCAAATCACTGTTATTGTGAACAGTTAAGCAAGTTAAAAATTAAAGGGAACCTGTCACCACTTTTTTGGCTTATAAGCTGCGACCACCACCACCGAGCTCTTATATACAGCATTTCAACATAACATGCTGTATATAAGAGCCCAGACCGGGAGTATAACATAAAAACACTTTACAATACTTACTTAACGGTCACGCAGTGGGCCTAATGGGCGTCTCCATTGTCCGGTGGCAGCGCCTCCTCTTTTGGCCATCTTCGTCCTCTTTCTGAAGCCTGGGTGCACTACAAGACTTTGATCTGCCCTGCTCAGGGCAGATCAAAGTGTGCCTGCTCAGGACCTGAATGCGAGTGTATATGACGTTGGACTGCGACTAGAGAAGAAGGAGAACAAAGATGGCCAAAAGATGCGGCGCCGGCGCCGGACAATGGAGACACCCATTAGGCCTACCATGCGACCGTTAGGTAAGTATTATAAAGTGTTTGTTATGGGCTCTTATATACAGCATGTTAGATCTGAGCACACAAATCTCCAAGAGTGCCCAAAGTTTTGCATTGGCCTATTTTTCTTTTTGTAATTTTTAAAATGTAAAAAATGATTTTTACATTTTAAAAATTACAAAAAGAAAAATAGGCCAATGCAAAACTTTGGGCACTCTTGGAGATTTGTGTGCTAAGATCATCTTGAGCAGGGTTTCAGACTTTAATTATCCTGTTAGGGTTATGTCTTGTTCACTATCATGTTTAGGAAAGGCCGGGTGATGCAAATCTTTACATTTAGAAAAAATAATATTTTTGCATTTTTTTAAGTGTCTTTCAGATCATCCTTTTTTTAGGTAAAATGTATTATTAATTTGTTGACAAAACAGAGAAATAGTATGTTAGGGCTTGATGTAGCTTTGGATGCTTTTATATTATGGCATTGAATACAAATAAAGCCAATCATTGGAGAATTTAAAAGAGCTGCTTGAGGCTGTTCGGACCATAACGTGCCATTACTGTGTGCACCCCTGCCTGAGTACAACAGCTCAGTGTACTGATCTGTAAAAGACTATTTGCCCAAGGCAACTGGTCAATTTTCTCCAGTTTGTGAGTCAATTTCAGTTGGAAAGAGTTATCATGTAGTTAGATCCCTGCTGAGGACTCAAGACACAGATGAAATTGAACCAAAAGCAATTTCCCCAGACGGCAAAAACATGTGAATTCCTTATTTTAGTTTCTGAAATTCAATCATCTCGATTCATCTTTTGTTACTGTCTTTAAAAGTCACTTGACTTTTTTTTATAATGTAAATGTAAACAAAGGAAAATGAGGTTAGGACTTATTATATCGACTTTTTTTTTACTTTTATCAAAATTTATAAAATGCAATATTTTTTTTTAAAATAATTGAAAAATTCTATTTTACTGTATTTTTTTATAAAGAGTAACTAAATCTTTTATATCCAGAAAGAGAAGATTGTTGGAACTTCTTTCCGTCATCTTAACCGCAATAATTTATTAGGAATCCAAGTGCAAAAAAATACATCAAAGTCATCAATTCATCTGATACATTTCAGAATACAAATCTTTAATCATTAACTTTTATGATTAAGGAATTGTGTTCCGAAACGCGTCAGTGAATTGATGATTTTAATGTAATTTTTTCAATTGGATTCTTAATAAAGTATTGATTCTAAGAAGACAGAATGGAGTGCCAATAGTCTTCTCTTTCTGGGCATACTTGCCTGCTCAGGTATATGATAGAGATGCAGCTACCGTTTTTAATATTTAAACCTTTTATATTTTCTTCTTTATATATTTTGCAAGCAATTTCCATGTCTGCAGATCAGAGGGAGTTTGGGTTGTCATAACTCTACCACTTCTTTAAAAGAATAAAATTCCAAGTGCGTTGAAATTAATTGATTTATGTATTTTCTTTTTATTTTATTTACCATGTTCCCTATACAGTAATACTGACTTGGCAATATGATTCTCTAGCTCAGTGCAATTACACAAATACCAAACAAGTATAGTTTTTTTTATTTGAGGGGTATAATGAAAATTATTTTGAAAAATTGTAAAAAAAAACAAACAAAAAAACAAACAAACTTTGGCTTTGCATAGGTGGTTCCCTGGGGTGTCTAGTTTTTGCTGACGCTGTGGGCTGGAGGAAGGCACCATGTCTCATATTTGGTGGTTTTGCCCAATCCTGAGAGCTTTCTGGCAGGGAGTACTCAGGGTGGTAAAAGAAATCATGGATATCTTCGTACCTGCCTCTCTGGAGGCGATGCTTTTGTTCATTTTCCCAATGTTTAAGGCCACCTATAAAAAATCTTTGCTGCAACACCTATTAGAAGCAGCCAAGACAATAATTCCTCATCACTGGAGATCTACTGACTGCAGATCTACTGAACCATTCCTCATTAGAGGAATGGTTCACTGAGATTTCCCTGGTTCACCGTATGAAGACCTTAGTTGATCAATCCCACCAGGAACAGTCTAGTGTTGCCACCACATGGTTCCATTGGGAGGCCTTCCTCTCTTCTCTACTATATTGGACTGTTCTGAGATAGGGGGAGCCCTATGGTATATGTCGTGGGCGGGGAGGGAGCCGTCGCTGCTGTGCTCTCGCTGGCGCTCGGGTCTGGCGCTGCTGCTGCTCAGTGGCTCGAGCGGTGGGCCGGATCCGGGGACTCGAGCGGCGCTCCTCTCCCGTGAGTGAAAGGGGTGATTTGGTTTGGGAGTTTGGTCCGTGACGCCGCCCACGGGTTGTGGTGAGGTTGGACACCACCGCTGCTGTTGACGGGGATCCCGGGAGCGATGGCAGGGAGCAGCTGGGATGTTGTTTCCCCCTCCGTGGGAAGGAGGTTGGTGGTGGCTGCCTTTCCCTGCACCTGTTGTGTATCCCCAGCGTGTATATGGGCCGGAGGAGCCCTTTTGCCCGCAGGCTCTAGCCCTGGGAACTCTAGCTGTGGCGGTAGCTGTATTTCCCTTGTGCTGTGTGGACGGTTGCCTTCAATCGGGTCTTGGCTGTTTGGAAACCCCTGGGGTTCCGGTCACTAACGGATTTGACCTTATTAACGGCGACTCCAAGCCTGGTCGGGGTCCGCAGGCCCTGCCGGTTTGTGCTGGCTTCACTTCGTTCCCCGGTTCGGTACCGGTGGGCCACCGCCCGTCCCCGGTCCTACGGTTCCGCGTTGATCTGCCTCTCCTGCAGACGGCCACCACCGTCTGCCAACCTTGCCCTCGGTGCCCGGGCCACATACCCGGACACGGTGAGTTTTGCTCCTCTCCTACCTCTTCCCTAACTCAACTCTCCACTCTCACTTCTCACTCCTCACTGACCTCCTTCTCCCGCCTCCAGGACTGTGAACTCCTCAGTGGGTGGGGCCAACCGCCTGGCTCCACCCCACCTGGTGTGGACATCAGCCCCTGGAGGGAGGCAGCAAGGATTTTGTGTCTGACTGATGTGCCTATCTCGGGGTGGGGGTTTTGTGTTGCAGTACCTGTGACGACCTGGCTAGTTCAGGGCGCCACATTCCCCCTTGGTTAAATGCAGACCATCCGCGGGCTGCCCGTCCATCACCGGTTTTATTTTTTTTTCAAAACTGCAAAAGGTAAAAACACATAAAAACATTCAATAAAGCATATTTATGAACTTCCCTTAACGGGAGGCACGGTACTTCGACGTTACAAACGGTAGGCATTTTTTTTTTATTAAAACAGACGGCTTCTGCTCTCCCACCCAAACAACCTGGCCCTGATGCTGCCCCTAAGAAGTGGGCAGCACCCCTTGACCCCAGTCCAGATCCAGGCTGCCCGAGCGGGAACGGGTACGGTGTTTCACACCCTATGGTCACTTCAGGGGACCCCACGTCCATGGGGGACCCCTGACCCCCGGAGGATGGCCACCGGTCCAGGTGGTGGCCGGGCCCCAGCCTACTCTGCTGCGGGCCCTTCCTCCAATCTGCCTCTCCGGAGGCGGCAACGGAAACATGCCAACATATTTACATTTCCACTAGTTTGTGGGTGCCCTGCTAGTTCTCAGGCATATCCATAAGTAGTTTCTTATGCACGGTAACAAAGGGTGCCTACGGGGACTACTTGCCGGCAACGTCCGGGTCAATCACAATCGACAATCAGGTGACATCTTCGGTTGATTACTTTCATTATTCATTTACTTATTCACACACTCAATGTATTACGGTACTGGTGGTCCCAACGGGGACAACTTTGACTTCTCTTTCTTAATCAGCAATCCCGTGGCACAGCTGCCCTTGCTGCCGCTCCTGGTGTGGAGCACCTTCTGCTTGCTCCGGTTCAGGCGGTGTGGGGGATGGGCCCAGCCAGAGTCCCTCCGTGCCGGCTACGACCGGTACCTTCGGTAATGAGGGACCCCGCTGTGACGTGGCCTGCTCTGCCTCCTGGCAGCTGCATCCCCGCCGTGCCTCAGCCGAGGCCCGGTGTTTGGGAGCGGTCGACGGGACTTGCGGTGCTGGCCTCTGGTCGAGGATCGCCTCTGCTGCGGCCGGGCGGACTGCTGGGGCCATCATCATCTCCGCCGCAGTCGGGATGGAAGTCGGGACGGGTACCAGGGCGGTGACAAAGGTAATGCCCAGGGGTCGCAGGTCTGGGCCCTCTCCCTCAGACGCTGCGGGCTTTGCTACCGGTGACAGGGGTAACGGGTCGGTCGGGGCATTGGCCGCGGGCATGGGCAGTGAGGGAGGTAACGTGGTGGATGGCAGCAGGCCGGGCCCCTCAGCCGTATCGACCGATCCCTCCGGGACATAGGGGCGTGGGTCGCTTACCCGCTCCTCTGAGACCACCTCCACTTCGGATGCCCAAATGGTTGCGGCCAGGCCCTTCATCTCCGATGTCCACTTCGCCAGCATGAAGTGGACTTGGGCCTAGAGCTGGCATATCTTGCGGCTGGAGTCCTGGCGTCCCTGCACATTGCAGCGCTAGTTACATGCCGCCGCGGCTGTGACCGCCGCTCCTCCAGCGGCTCCGTCGGGCGCAAACATCTTGTTTCCGCCCCCCTTGGTCTTTTCTCAGCACCTCCTCTTCAGGGGCGGAGCCTCGGCTTTCGCGCCTCCACTGCTCGAGAAGACGCTCGAGCGGGAAAATCTTCGCGCCCTAGATGGCGGCTTCTGAAATTTTTCGGCCGGACACTGCCGGCGGGACACAAGGCGCACTTCTACCAACTGGTAGAATGGTAAGATCCTGTTTGTGGCGCCAAGTTGTCGCGGGCGGGGAGGGAGCCGTCGCTGCTGCGCTCTCGCTGGCGCTCGGGTCCGGCACTGCTGCTGCTGCTGCTCGGTGGCTCGAGCGGTGGGCCGGATCCGGGGACTCGATCAGAGCTCCTCGCCCATGAGTGAAAGGGGTGATTTGGTTTGGGGGTTTGGTCCGTGACGCCACCCAAGGGTTGTGGTGAGGTTGGACACCACCGCTGCTGTTGACGGGGATCCCGGCAGCAATGGCAGGGAGCAGCTGGGATGTTTCCCCCTCCGTGGGTAGGGGGTTGGTGGTGGCTAACTTTCCCTGCACCTGTTGTGTATCTTCGGTCCCGATGGCTTCCCATCGGTACCCGCTCCCCCCTAACCTCCTTCTCCCGCCTCCAGGACTGTGAACTCCTCAGTGGGTGGGGCCAACCGCCTGGCTCCACCCCACCTGGTGTGGACATCAGCCCCTGGAAGGAGGCATCAAGAATTTTATGTCTGACTGATGTGCCTATCTCAGGGTGGGGGTGTTGTGTTGCAGTACCTGTGACGACCTGGCTATTCCAGTCCGCCACATATATACCCTCATGCCCAAGATTCTCATTGGGTTCGGCCTCCGTGGTAATGGATTCTTGTGTTCAGAGTTCTAATAACAGTTCTAATAACTTCTCGGATTTGTCCTGTGGATGACTCACGCTTTTCTGCTATTCTCTACGTATTTTCTCTCCCTCCTCTTCCTCTCTTCCATTTTATGGACTCACACTCAAATTCACATGTTTATATTGAAACTCCATATACTAGATCGTCGACTGTTATGTGTTTTCTATGAAAATCAATAGAAATCTATAAAACTGAAAAAAAAACCTTTGGGTCTCCATTTTTGGAGACCCATATCGGTTTCAATTTTTGGCATAAGGGGCTGTGTGAGTGCTTGTTTTTCATGTCATGAACTGACCTTTTCCTGATACCATTTTTGGATAGATTCAATATTTTGATTGCCTCATTTTTCACTTTATTACAATATATCAGCTGCACAAAAAAATGTATTCTGGCTTTTTGATTTTTTTTCTCATACCCTTTATGAACAAATTAATTAATTAATTAATTTTATATTTTCATAGATTGGACTTTTCTAAATGGAGCAATACCAAATATCTATTTTTTTTAACTGTTTTATTTTTTATGGGGCAAAATAGGGTTGATTTGAAATTTGATATTTTATTTTTCATATTTTTAATTTTTTTTTAATTTTTACTATATTTGTTAGTCCTTTTAGGGGACATGAACTAGCAATTATCATATTGTCTATACTATACTATATAGTGAAAATCACAGTCCCCTATGAATGCTAGCAGGAGAACCATCATGACAAGCATGGGCATCTTCAGCAGACCCTTGGATTTCATAGCAACCCATCGGCACCCCACGATGGGCACTTGGAATGATGCTCCCCATTGCCAATGCACATTAAAGAAGTGGTTCACCCATTTTCATTATTTGCTACATAGATATAACCTTGAGAAACAATGTTTCTCTCAAATACCTTGCGTTGGCAATAGTGCCTGTGAGTGGTGCTATTGCAGTCCTCTGTTCCTCATTGCCTGACCCCTGGACTCCGTGACCTCGGGGATCCGGTGATGTCACGTCAACTTCCTGTTCACCTGACATCACTGCAGCTCTGTGAGCCACTGGGCTGTGGGCGGCATTTCACGGCTCATCACAGCATAGCTCCTGCTTGCGGCACTCTGCAGTGAAGTGCAGTGAATGAGGAGGGAGCACGAAGATGATGGGCTGTCATGTTGGGCTATGCTGAGCGGGAAAACGCCATCCATAGTCCAGTCACTTACGGAGACTGCGGCTGGCCTTAGTTGACATGACATCACCGAATCCCAGAGGTCACGGAGCCCAGGTGGTCATGTAATGGGGGTGACTCAACCACAATAGCGCTGCTTACAGGCACTATTGCAACACAAGGTATTTGAGAGAAACATTGTTTCTCAACATAATATCGATGTGGCCAATAATGAAAAGGGGTGAACCACCACTTTAAATGTTACTCACAGGGATTGACTGTGGCATTTAACAGGATAACAGCAGCAGGAAGAAATTTCCTCTATCAGCAGCTGTTACAGGCAGATGATGGCTGAATAATTCAGCCATCATCTGCCAGGAAAAATGTGGGTTCGCATGAAAGTCAGTCTCATGACATATGATGTAAATGTACTTTATATGTCATGCAAGGGTTAAAATAAGCCCTGGGTGCAGATTCTCAGGGAGATCTATGTCTGACTCAAAGATCTTAACAGCTCATTAACAAAAGGTGTTTTGGAAAAAAACAAAAGGAATATTTAATCCTTTTATTCAACTTTCTATGACCTACACGTCCGTATAAACTGGAGTTAGGTGAGTATAATTTTTTTTCACCCTACGTTTATTATCTTTTTTAGTCTAGAAGGACCTGAGACCACAATAAGGCACAATTGACTCTCATAGGAAATGTAATGGGGATTGAATTTCCAGGTTGAATTCCAGAAAATCTGCTTAATTTATATTTCAGGAGAGTCCCTCATCATAGATAGATAGTTGCTATTTCTATCCACAGGGCTTTGCCGTGTATGATATAGTATCTGTTATTTAGAAGATCATTTTTATTACGTGGTGATTTCACGATTGTGCTTCTGGAAATATTCAGGACATATGAAACACATGCTAAGCTGCTATTCCACCCTGAGGGTTTATCAGTGAGGAGCCGGCCTCCCCGCCTGTGCTGTCTACTGACCTGTACCCCTGCCTGTGAGCGACTGGAGAACACATTTTCATCTTAAAGCATCATTCCATTTCGCAGCAGAGGTCACGATGAGTTTGGTCTTGGAGTATTATTGTTCTGAAAATCTATGTAGCAAATCAAAACCAATGCAGCCGAAGTTGGATGCTCATAAACCTGAATCATCAGCATAGAGGCAGGCAGCGGTGTATCATTAAAATCCATGTCACCGCCTGCCCTGGCATTTGCTGAATAATGGGGCATAAACTAGTTAGACCATTCTTTAATACACAGAGGTTCTGATTCCTTTATGATGCAGATGAAAACTAATCTCCACCTTTAATATGCCGCATTATCCGTGTTTGTAAACACATTTCAATGAAGGCTTTTGAAAGCGTGAATGTGACATCACTGCTAATAATTCACTTATATTATGTGCAAGTTTAATGAACATGTGCCACAATCAAAGATGGTTCCGGAAACTGTAAAACAATAGTAAAAAAAACCCAAGGTAAAAATACATACATAATAAACAACACATTACTAGCAGGACTAATTACTATACATTTTCTAATATGTGAAATAGTAGTTTATTGGAATAAAATTAAAATGTACAAATATACGAGGGCACAGTGCAGAGACCTCTCTAATGTTTTTGTTACACCTAGGCCTGCGACGGGGACAAGGAGGCATCCACTATGTCTAGATAAAAGAAGGTTTAGTCATAATCACAGACCCAAATTCTTTACTGTAAGAGCAGCGAGACTGGATTTCTCTGCCTGTAGAGGGAAGTGTCACCCAATAATATCAATGTATATTATGTATACATACACATACATAATATACATTGATATTATTGAGTGACACTTCCCTCGACAGGCAGAGAGCTCCTGTCTCACTGCTCTTACAGTAAAGAATGTATATATATATATATATATATATATATATATATATATATATATATATATATATATAAAAGATGCTGGGACAGATTTAATCTGTGTTCCCACAAAATTTCTCTGTGAAGTGTAAATTGTCCCGTCACACAATACATTCCCCAAACATTGAAAGAAAAATTCAGCTCACCCGTATATGTATCCGTTCAGATGGGATGCAGGATGTCCACCGGACAGGCAGGTCTGTAGAGGCAATAGCAAGGAGAAAGGACGGGACTCAGCACCAATTCCAGGATGGGAAAAAATGTGAATCCAACGAAAAATATATAAAAGTGTAGAAACTTTATTCAACGATTAAAAATCCAAGAAAGACATCATCGGTTCCATGAAAACATCATGGCTTGATGCGTTTCGGACAGTTGGAATGTAGATAAGTCCTTAATCATAAGCATCATGATTATGATTAAGGACTTATCTACATTCCAACTGTCCGAAACGTGTCAAGCCATGATGTTTTCATGGAACCGATGATGTTTCTCTTGGATTTTTAATCGTTGAATAAAGTTTCTACACTTTTATATATTTTTCGTTGGATTTACATTTTTCCCATCCTGGAATTGGTGCTGAGTCCCATCCTTTCTCCTTGCTATACATTTCCCAAACATTACCAGTCTTACAAGTCTGCCTTTGTCACCTGAGTCATTACACTGCAAGCCTCTTTTGTTTGCTACTATAGATAACCAAGGTGTATCAAACAAATGGCCAACTATCCATCAGATATGACAGTCCTGGACAATAATAATATAATAAGAATAATAAGAATATAATATTTATTCATTTATATAGTGCTATTAATTGTGCATTTACATACCTTGGCAGACAAGTCTGATTGCAGGCCTCGGACACTTAAGAAACAGATGTATCAGATCTGTTACACAAATGTAAATATCCCCCATTGTCTCGCCTCTGTGTATGTGTGACGCCCTGGCAAAACCAGGTAGTCACAGTTAGGCCACTGCATAACACCTTCCCTCACTAGGAAACATACAACCAACCAGGAAACCCTAGTCACCCCCCTTAGGGAAAGATAGAGACACCAGTGGGCGTGACCAGGCGGTTGGGACACACCCACCCAGGGGTCCAGACAGCCCGGGGCGGGAAAACAAGTAGTTAAGATCAGATTAGTTTGGAGAGGAGTGTGGGCTGGAGCTAACGGTAGCTCCAGCGGTGAAGTTCAAGTTGAACGGTACCAGGGTAGGAGCCCTGGTGCCTTGGCTAGGAGGCAGGCGGTGGTCTCTGTCAGCAGGAGACGGGAAGATGGCTTGGAGGAACCGAGGTGGACCGGGACAGGGTTGTAGCCCACCGGTACCAACCCGGGGAACCGACCCGAAAACCAGAGCACAAAGGGGGGTACTCGGACCCTGAAGCCAGGACCAGGATCTAGTAGCACTGGTTAATTAACCGATTGAGGCCAGGACTAGAGGTCCTATCCCACCCAAAGTCCCTCATAGAAGACAACAGCCCACCGATTAGGGATAAGAGGTCACCGCCAGGGCCCATAGATCCCACGGGCCAGCGTCTGCGGGCACGGCTCCTTAGGCCACATCCAGCCAGGAGCGGGCTCCTGAGTTTCACACTAGGATAGTCCACCTTACACAAACAGTGCAGGAAAAGGATAGAGACTACCAGCGGGGTGGGGGACCAGAACGCAACCGGCCGCGGCACCGGCCACCATCACCTTGGTTTACCAGAGACTTGCGTGTTTTACTAACAGTGAGTACACGAGCACCCCCTGTGGTCGCCATCCCCTGCACCGAGCCCCAATCCCTACCCATGGAGGGGTTATCAACTTCTGCGCAACATCTACCCCGGGTGCCCGGTAACAGCAGGGGTGGTGTCTCACCTCCCCACACACCGTGGGTGGCGTCACAAACTTATTATGGCCTAGCCCATACATCTACGTTCGGATCCGAGCAGCGCCGGCTGCTGGCACGGGGGCGGCACATATGGACAACTGTATCAGGTTCT
This sequence comes from Anomaloglossus baeobatrachus, assembly GCF_048569485.1. Taxonomy (NCBI): domain Eukaryota; kingdom Metazoa; phylum Chordata; class Amphibia; order Anura; family Aromobatidae; genus Anomaloglossus; species Anomaloglossus baeobatrachus. The sequence goes on from NC_134355.1 coordinate 627,370,349, forward strand.
CACATAGAGTAGGAGATAATGTTTGCAGGTAATACCACCTTGGCACCAGCAGTTCGCCCCCTGCTGGCACAGATACAGGAGGCCTGTATGCCCCGGCCTGTGTTTAAATATGAGGCCACTGAAGTGTATAGGAAATTCATTCATTCTCTGACTCTACTTTTGTCTCAGACTTAGGGGTGCTTCACACATAGCGAGATCGCTACCGAAATCGCTGCTACGTCACGGTTTTGGTGACGCAACAGTGACCTCATTAGCGATCTCGCTGTGTGTGACACTGAGCAGCGATCTGACCCCTGCTGTGAGATCGCTGCTCGTTACACACAGCCATGGTTCATTTTTTTTATTGTTGCTCTCCCGCTGTGACGCACAGATTGCTGTGTGTGACAGCGAGAGAGCGACGAAATGAAGCGAGCAGAGAGCAGGAGCCGGCATCTGGCAGCCTGTGGGAAGCTGTAACCAGGGTAAACATCGGGTAACCAAGGTGGTTACCCAATATTTACCTTCGTTACCAGCCTCCGCCGCTCTCACGCTGCCAGTGCCGGCTCCCTGCTCTCTGCACATGTAGCTGCAGTACACTTCGGGTTAATTAACCCGATGTGTACTGTAGCTAGGAGAGCAGGGAGCCAGCGCTAAGCAGTGTGCGCGGCTCTCTGCACATGTAGCTGCAGTACACATCGGGTTAATTAACCCGATGTGTACTGTAGCTAGGAGAGCAGGGAGCCAGCGCTAAGCAGTGTGCGCGGCTCCCTGCTCTCTGCACATGTAGCGACGTTATGATCGCTGCTGCGTCGCTGTGTTTGACAGCTAAGCAGCGATCATAACAGCGACTTACTAGGTCGCTGTTACGTCACAGAAAATGGTGACGTAACAGCGACGTCGTTATCGCTGTCGCTATGTGTGAACCCAGCATTACAGCTCTCTTTCCCCTACCCCTGCTGCTCTCTATCTCTCGCTCTATATATCTATATATCTCTTGTTGCCTGTCTCTTCAGCCTACCTGCAGTGTCCTACAGAAACCATTCTTGAAGTTTGCTAAGTATCATTAATGAACTTCCCCTGCATTACTGTATTAATCCCTTTATCTCCATAGGGAAAGCGAGTGCAGGACAATCGTGTTTGCGACGTGGGTGGAATTCATAGAATATTGTAGGTTTTGTATTATTTGGATATTGCGCTTTTAGTTGCGGTACTGAGTAGCAATATATATATATATATATATATATATATATATATATATATATATATATATATATATATATATTGTAGACTTTTGAGTGTGTTTAATAAATATTATTTATTAGTACATGGTTTTGTCTCAGTTAGTCGCCGGATATATATTATATATAGCAAAGGAATAGATAGTGTTAAGCGTTTATATGTTACATTATATATTAATTATTGTTAGTCAAATCTGATTATGATAATTAATATTAGGTGTTAGCTCATATTACATTATTCACAAGCCTGCTTATTGGCGATAATAATTAATATTGGCGCTAGCCAGGGCCGTATTTGGCATTCATGCTGCCCTAGGCACTTTAAGTTGTAACACCCCCTACTGGTAAGGCTTCTTTCACACTTGCGTTGTTTTGCATCCGTCACAATCAGTTGTGTGTCTTATGCAATGGATGTGTTGCAGATAGTGGCACAACTGATGTGACTGATGCTGCAAAACAACGATCCGTTTTTTTTTTTTTTTACTGTTTTACCAGCGGCTGGCTATTGTGAACAATCAGCTGATCACCCGGCGGCCGGCCGCTGGGCGATCACCTGATTGTTCACAGTAGCCGAGCAATCAGATGATCGTTCTCAAAAGCCAGCTGATCGATCTCAAAATCCAGCCGCCGGGCAATCAGCTGATCGTTCAGCCGCCGAGAGAGAGAAAGAAACTTTGATTACAATTATGAAACACAAGAGCTGAGCATGCGCAGTAGAAAAAAAAAAAGGATTCTGACGCTCAAAAAATGCTACATGCTGCGTTCCTATGGTCGTACATAACTACATCACAAGAACAACCATCAGTACATGAATACATCACCAGAACCACACTCAGTACATGCCTACATCACCAGAACAATCATCAGTACAGAAATACAGCCCCAGAACCACTTTCAGTACATGACTGCATCACCAGAACAATTGTCAGTACAGAAATACAGCCTGAGAACAACCGTCAATACATGACACATCACCAACGTTATACAGCTATCACTTTCAATGTCAGGTTAGCCCCACCATACAAATTTGTATACCTTAACAATGGTAAAGAGAGTATTGAAATTGTTGTTACCAACTATCATCAAACTAGGTACCACAGTACTGATTAGTTGCTAGTAGCTGCACTAGTAAACATTTAAAGAGTAACTTAAAGGTTTGGTCCGAAGGCAAAGTAATTTTCATTCTAAATCCCTATCTATTTAGTGCCAAAATCTAATTTTTTTTTTATATACTTGCATTAAAAATTTCCTATCCTGTCCCTTGATGACGCTTCATTTCAGGGAGGGGCAGAGGCTGCGGCAGTGACTGCAGCCTCCGCCGTATGATAACACTTCTTTTGAGTATCCCAGCATGCACCATGCTCTAGGATTCTCAAAAGAAGGGTCATCAAAAAGGTCCATTAGTTCTTAGACTGGAGCAGTAATGTGCCCTGAGACCCCCCAAAGGTGAAGTGGACGTCTCAGGAGACAGGACTCTGATTTTCTACTGACGCTGCTCTGTCTGCTCTCCTGCACTTTCCTAATAGGTTTTTGGAGCAATTGTGGGGGACTCGGGACTGGGTTCCCTTCAGATCTGTTCAAAATTAATTACCCTAAAACATATAAAATAATTTCTAAAACATTAAGTCGCTCTTTAAGGTGCGTTTACACTGCTGCGGATTATTGGTCTACCTCAACAAGCTGTCAATCACCTGATGCAGGAGCAAAATATCTGTCACCCACAAAATGCCGATCACCCTGCACAAATATTCATAATAGGGAACGTCGCCCATAGAAAAATCATAGCAGGTGTATACAGCCCATACAGAAATCATACCAGGTGTACACAGCCCATACAGAAATCACACCAGGTATATACAGCCCATATAGAAATGATACCAGGTGTATACAGCCCATACAGAAGTCACACCAGGTGTATACAGCCCATACAGAAGTCACACCAGGTGTATACAGCCCATACAGAAATCACACCAGGTGTATACAACCCATACAGAAATCACACCAGGTGTATACAGCCCATACAGAAATCACACCAGGTGTATACAGCCCATACAGAAATCACACCAGGTGTATACAGCCCATACAGAAATGATACCAGGTGTATGCAGCCCATACAGAAATCATACCAGGTGTATACAGCCCATACAGAAATCACACCAGGTATACACAGCCCATACAGAAATCATACCAGGTGTACACAGCCCATACAGAAATCATACCAGGTGTACACAGCCCATACAGAATTCACACCAGGTGTACACAGCCCATACAGAATTCACACCAGGTGTACACAGCCTATACAGAAATCACACCAGGTGTACACAGCCCATACAGAATTCACACCAGGTGTACACAGCCCATACAGAAATCACACCAGGTGTACACAGCCCATACAGAAATCACACCAGGTGTATACAGCTGATAAAAGATTCCCTTTTGTTTATGCCATAGGCCACTCCAAAAGTGCACAATGCCCCCTCACTGCAAAATAAATAAATAAAATAGAAGATTTTTTTATTGTTAGGTTACACTGTTACTGCCTGGCATGATTTTTATATGGGCTGTGTTCCCTAAAAAAATGTTTGTACAGTTTAATTGGCATTTGCGGGGTGACAGACGCCTTTAGATATCTTTTTGGCTGCACATTGTCCTGTGAACACATGCTGCCAAGAACAATGCTATTCTATTTGCACAGGATGATCATGGTAAAGATCGTACTGTGCACATGAAAGTGCGGTCACAGGCTCAGCAGCTGTTAAACCATTGACCATCTGCTGGATATAGATCAGCGATCACTTAAAACCTGCATTTAGCCAATGTGTTTAGCCATCACCTGCATTTATCCAGCCTCAGATCTCGGTACCTCACAGGTCCTGGTGCCATGATGACTTCACATCCACAGCTCGTCTCTGCAGACCTCCATCTTCTCTGCTCTTCTGCAGCACATCATGACACAGTGCCCTTAAAAATAACATGTCACTATAAAAATAATCAACCATGCTGTTCCCTAAATAAGCCCCCAAAATAAATAACTGTCCCTCACTTTAATCCCTGCACAAAAAAATGCCCCCCCCCCACACTGTCTATATTATGGTACATGGCTTCCACACTGCCCCCTTTATATACCACACCGTCTCCCCTCATGAGTTACACCCACTACACCCTCCTCACTTAGGAACTACGATCTCCAAACTGTCTGCACCACATGCTGCTCCCTATTCAAACTGTCTCCCACTCATTAGACTTCTACATGTTGAGCCATGTTGCCCTTTCTCCATACTGAGCCCACCCAACGCTGCCCCCTTTTCCATACTGAGCCAACCCCGCAGGCTGACCCCTGCGCCACACAGAGCCAAATACATGCACCCCTTTTATCATACAGAGTGCTCCCTATGCTACTGCTGCTACTGCTCCCTGCCCCCTAGAGATCCCCCTCCATGCACCCCCTTTTCCCATACAGAGCGCTCCCTATGCTGTTGCCCCTGCCTCATAGAGATCCCCCTCCACTCACCCAGTTTTCCTATATAGTGCGCTCCCTATTGCTGCTGCCCCCTGTCCCATAGAGATCCCCCTCCATGCACCCCCTTTCCTATACAGCGTACCTCCTATGGCTGCTGACCCTGCCCCATAGAGATCCCCCTCCATGCACTCCCTTTCCTATACAGCACGCCCCCTATAGCTGTTGCCCCTGCCCCATAGAGATCCCCCTCCATGCACCCCCCTTCTTATACAGTGCGCCCCCTATGGCTGCTGCCCCTGTCTCATAGAGATCCCCCTCCATGCACCCCCTTTCCTATATAGCGCACCTCCTATGGCTGCTGCCCCTGCCCCATAGAGATCCCCCTCCATGCACCCCCTTTCCTATACAGCGCATGCCCTATGGCTGCTGCCCCTGCCCCATAGAGATCCCCCTCCATGCACCTCCTTTCCTATATAGAGCGCCCCCTATGGCTGCTGCCCCATAGAGATCCCCCTCCATGCACCCCCTTTCCTATACAGCGCGCCCCCTATTGCTGCTGCTCTCTCCCCCATAGAGATTCCCCTCCATCTACCCCCTTTCCTATATAGAGCGCCCCCTATGGCTGCTGCCCCTGTCTCATAGAGATCCCCCTCCATGCACCCCCTTTCCTATACAGCGCACCCCTTATGGCTGCTGCCCCTGCCCCATAGAGATCTGCCTCCATGCACCCCCTTTCCTATACAGCGCGCCCCCTATTGCTCCTGCCCCATAGAGACCCCCTCCATGCACCCTCTTTTCCTATACAGCACGCCCGCTATGGCTGCTGCCCATTGAGATGCCCCTCTATGCACCCCCTTTCCTATACAGCGCACCCCTTATGGCTGCTGACCCCTGCCCCATAGAGAACCCCCTCCATGCACCCCCTTTCCTATATAGAGCGCTCCCTATACCGCTGCCCCTGCCCCATAGAGATCCCCCTCCATGCACCCCTTTTCCTATACAGCGCGCCCCCTATGACTGCTGCCCCATAGAGATCCCCCTCCATGCACCCCCTTTCCTATACAGCGCGCACCCTATGGCTGCTGCCCCCTGCCCCATAGAGATGCCCCTCCATGCACTCCCTTTCCTATACAGCGTGCCCCCTATGGCTGCTGCCCCCTGCCCCATAGAGATCCCCTCCATGCACCCCCTTTCCTATATAGAGCGCCCCCTATGGCTGCTGCCCCTGCCCCATAGAGATCCCCCTCTATGCACCCCCTTTCCTATATAGAGCGCCCCCTATGACTGCTGCGCCTGCCCCATAGAGATCCCCCTCCATGCACCCCCTTCCCTATATAGAGCGCTCCCTATGCTGCTGCCCCCTGCCCCATAGAGATCCCCCTCCATGCACCCCCTTTCCTATATAGAGCGCCCCCTATGGCTGCTGCCCCTGCCCCACACAGATTACACCCCAAGCACTTCCTTTTCCCTTACACCCCGCCGGTTACCGCCGCTATCTTCGGCTCTACTGCGCCTACCTCCCGGCTCCGGTGACTTCTCTCCTCAGCTCCTCAGTGGCACTCAGTCTGCAGAGACGCCGTCAGCGGTGACTCATCGCGCTGCCCGTGACGTCATCAGTGAGCGCGCCAGGCCAGGTAGCTGATTGCAGCTCCTAACCCCGGAAGTGCCAGCACGCAGGGAGCAGTTATGGAGGATGATTTGTATTAGTGTTTAAGACGCTAATACAAATTAAAAACGGGACCAACTAACACCCCCAGCCCCCCCACCCCCTTAAAGACTCCGGTTATAGTAATGAGTCTGGGGAGAGAAATTTTGGAAAAAAAAATTTTATTTTATTTTTTTATTTTTTTTTTTTACTCTCGCCCTTGGCGCCGCCCCCCCCCCGCAACCCGCCGCCCCAGGCACCGGACCTCCGGTGCCTAATGGTAAATACGGCCCTGGCGCTAGCCCTGTAACACTGCTACATAATGTTGTAATGGTTGATTCACTGCTAAAATACAAGAGAGACCTGCATGCCTTTCTTGAAATATATAATATTACAGGTTATGGCAAGTGGATTCTGTGATTGGAGATTGATCCAGTTAACTAGTCTCATTGCCATATGGGTCGGAAAATAATTTTTCCCCAAATAAGGGGCTATTTGTGTCTGCCCCATGGACCACTGTACAGAAAGTGCGTCACCCAGGAGAAAATGAACTTTATTTTGGAACCTCTGGCTTTCAGTCATTCAGGTAGGCTGGGAGCTCTCCTGAGCCAGTTGTCAGTCACTGTTGGCATGAACTTACAGCCTTTGATCATAATGCTGTGAGAAAGTTAATTTTCTCCCAGGTGCCGCACTTTCAGTACAATGGCCAGGAACCTTCATAACACTACTAGGATTGATAGGTTTGTTAATGATATGATATATATAACAAAAATGTATTCCGCACACAAAAACCACACAACAAATAGATATAAATGTAATTATTAAAAGGCAAAAACTAAGCTAATAAGAGCATTTCACAACATATATTTCAACACCACAGATATTCCACACAAATTTAACTAAATTGGCCAAGTAATGTGCTCCGTCTGTCTCTTTCCAAATCTGTCTCTTTCCCCGTCAGTCTCTTTCCCCGTCTGTCTCTGTCTGTCTCTTTCCAGGTCTGTCTCTTTCCAGGTCTGCCTCTTTCCTCATCTGCCTGTCTCTGTCTCTTTCTTTGTCTGTCTCTATCTCTCTGTTTCTTTCCCCATCTGACTCTTTCCAGGTCTGTCTCTTTCCCAGGTCTGTCTCTTTCCCCGTCTGTCTCTATCAAGGTCTGTGGCTTTCCCCATCAATCTTTGTCTGTCTCTCTGGGTGTCTCCTCCTTCCCTGTCTGCCTGTCTCTGTCCCTGTCTGCATGTCTGTCTGTCTCTTTCCCCATCTGTCTCTTTCCAGGTCTGTCTCTTTCCAGGTCTGTCTCTGTCTGTCTCTTTCCCCATCTGTCTCTGTCTGTCTTTTTCACCATCTGTCTCTGTCTGTCTCTTTCCCTGTCCATCTCTGTCTGTCTCTCTCTTTGTCTTTCTCTCTCTGTCTCTCTCTATCCGTCTCCCCACCAACATCTTATTACCTCACATATAAGCTTCTTATACTATGAATGTCTTTTGTTCCTATAGCAACCACTCACAGCTCCTACTAATAACCTGTAGTTCCAGGCTCCATTTACTTTAATGAAGGCATGTTTTTTGGAGAGTAACTGTAAAGCGCGGGGTTAAATGTTCCTATCAAAACATAGTCTACGACATTCCCTGGGTCACATGAGGTGTCAGTGCAAAATTTTGTGATTGTAAATGTGACGGTGCGGATAAACTTTTCGTTTCACTTTTTCCCCATTATGTAGATAGGGGCGAAATTGATTGGTAAATTGGAATGCGCGGGGTTAAAATTTCGTCTCACAACATAGCCTATGATGCTCTCGGGGTCCAGACGTGTGAGTGTGCAAAATTTTGTGGCTGTAGCTGCGACGGTGCACATGCCAATCCTGGACATACACACACACATACACACACATACATACATACATACACACATTCAGCTTTATATATTAGACTAGCTGTACTACCCGGCTTCGCCCGGGTTAATAACTGCTGTTAACAAAATAGAATGTATTAACAAAAATTTATTCTGCACACAAACACCACAAAACAAATAGAAATGTAAATATTAAAAGGCAAAAACTAAGCTAATAGAAGCATTTCACAACATATATTTCAACACCACAGATATTCCACACAGATTTAACATTCTATGACCTCACACATACTGTGAATGTCCTTTGTTGCCTATATTAACCAATCAGAGCTCAGATTAATTAACTGTAGCAAAATAGAAGCTAAGCTGTGATTGGTTGCTATTGGCAGCCTGATAAATCTCCAGGCAACAGAAAGCCCTCCCCCTGACAGTATATATTAGCTCACACATACACATATAGACAGGTCATGTGACTGACAGCTGCCGTATTTCCTATATGGTACATTTGTTGTGCTTGTAGTTTGGCTGCTTATTAATCAGATTTTTATTTGTGAAGGATAATACCAGACTTGTGTGTGTTTAGGGCGATTATGTGGCGAGGTTGGTGTATGTGTGGTGAGATGTGTGCTGAGGGTGGTATATGTGTTCAAGTACGTGGTAGTGTGTGGCCCATTGTGTGTGTGTGTTCATATCCCAGAGTGTGGTGAGTATCCCATGTCGGGGCCCCACCTTAGCAACTGTACGGTATATACTCTTTGGCGCCATTGCTCTCATTCTTTAAGTCCCCCTTGTTCACATCTGGCAGTTGTCAATTTGCCCCCAACACTTTTCGTTTCACTTTTTCCCCATTATGTAGATAGGGGCAAAATTGATTGGTAAATTGGATCGTGCGGGATTTAAATTTCGCCTCACAACATAGCACCCGGCGCTACCCAGGATAGTAACTGTCTCTCTGTTTCTCTCCCATTCTCTGTCTGTCTCCCCCTCTGTATATATCTCTCTGCCTCTCTCTATCTCTTTGTCTGTCTGTCTGTCTCTTTCCCTGTCTATCTCTTTCTCCGTATGTCTCAATCTCTTTCTCCGTCTGTCTCAATCTCTTTCGCTGTCTGTCACTTTCCCTGTCTGTCACTTTCCCTGTCTGTCACTTTCCCGGTCTGTCACTTTCCCTGTCTGTCACTTTCCGTGTCTGTCACTTTCCCTGTCTGTCACTTTCCCTGTCTGTCGCTTTCCCTGTCTGTCGCTTTCCCTGTCTGTCGCTTTCCCTGTCTTTCCCTGTCTCTCCTTCCCTCTCTTTCCCTGTCTGTCTCTTTCCCTTTCAGTCTGTCTCTTTGTGTCTGTCTCTTACCCTGTCTATGTCTGTTTCTTACCCTGTCTGTGTCTGCCTCTTTCCCTGTCTGTGTATGTCTCTTTCCCTGGCTGCATTGTGACACGCCAACATTCCATATAAGGGCGTCGCAGTGCATTCTTCTGAAGTTCTGGCTGCACTGTGGCTCCCAGCTCCATTCGCTTTAATGGAGGCAGGTTTTTTGGCGAATAACTGTAAAGTGTGGGGTTAAAATTTCCCCTCGAAACATAGCCTATGACGCGCTCGGGGTCCATACGTGTGAATGTGCAAAATTTTGTGGCTGTAGCTACGACGGTGCAGATGCCAATTCCGGACATACACATACACACATACATACATACATACACACATTCAGCTTTATTTTATATATATATATATATATATATATATATATATATATATATATATATATATAATTATAATTATTTTTTAATGAAAAGATAATTTTCAGAACATCTTGCTTTATTCAGTATTGAGTATGAGCACCAGCTGAAGAAATACCTGACTTTGAATGTCCTGGCTGCAGTGAATGAGGTTAATAATGGCTGTTTGGGGAATGTTCTGCCACAACCAAATCATCAAGATATGCTGGTGGCAGCTCCCTTTGCTATTGTCATTCAATCAAGTACCAGATGTGCTCTATGGGAGACAAGTCTGGAGATGTTGCAGGCATGGTAGTATATTTAGGCCACACAGGCTGCTCACAATAGCATGAGCAGCTTAACATAATAGTTTAGAAAAATTTATCCTGACATACAGTACCTCAGAGAAATGGCCAAATCACTGGTTCCAAGATCAAATCAATGTAACATAATGCTGCTAATGTACATGGAATGTGTCATGTTCACTGCCAGGTGTTGTGTCGGTGCATTACCTTCAGGGACTCCACGTGGGATGGTCTGGTCACTGGTAGGGAACCTTCTCTTTAGGATTTTCGTGACGCCACTCTCGGTATTGCGGTCAGGGGACCGCCACTGCAGGTTAAGGGACGCCTGGGGTTGATGGTAGGTGCAGTTAGATGGTGTGGCCCCCCGAGAGTAGGGCTGGCCCCAGGGCCCGTTTTGAGTGGGTGGAACCACAAGGCGCAGAATGACTCAAACACAGTCCAGGCAGTCTTTCAGGGTTTTTACTCAGTTGATGGCAGGGTGAATAACCCGGGCATAGCTGGGATGAACCAGGCTGGAACCAGGTATCCTTCTGGCTGGCTGATGAGAGTGACTACCAACTCGCCTTCCTAGCTCTGTGTGTTTTGGGGTGACCGCTACTTGAAGCCCTGCTGGGGTCGCCCAGGTATCCTTCCAGCTGGCTGATGCCTCTCTCCCCTTCTTTTGGGCCGTTTGCTTGTAGCCTTGACCAGGTCACTCCGGCTGCTTGCCTCCTGTGAACTATGGGCCCTCTATTTGCTACGTGGCTGCGGACTCTGTGGTGGTATGGCGTGGGTCTGAAGTGCCCCCACCGGCAGGTTTGGCAGGAGAAAATTGAATAAATCTCTGCACTGGGACCTATTACCCTTACGGGCCTGGTACCTCCCTGGCAGTCCCCTTACTCTGCCACCCCTTTGCTCTCTCTAGCCTTGGGTGGATTTCGGGTGGCACTACCAGGTGACCGATCTCCCCCGTCGGTAGTCACTGCGCGGACGCTGTTAGATTGCAACAGGCTTCAGGGTCTGCTTCACACGTCTGCCCTCCCTGAGCTGCACTCTCCAACTTGGCTCACTGCTCTCTACTGTCTGCCTATGCCACCTAGCAACCAGGCTCTCTACCACACCCCTTGAGTGGACATGGAGGCTACTCCCCCTCCTGGATTTCCCAGGGGCCCCTGTCAAAGGTAGATGTGTGAGACCTGATTACTATGCGCCTGTGTAGTCACACCTCGGTCAGCCTTCTGGTTTACCTGTATTGTACTGCCCCCAGCATGGGTGCAGTACTCAGTGGTGCCTGACCAGGTCAGGGGCACTACAGCGAGCAGAAGTGGACCCACTGGACCACAGGAGAACTCCGGACCTGACATTTTAATGGGAGGGGCTTGACTAAGTGTTCACCGCGAGGCAGACACCAGGTGCTACTCACAGGACAGTGACCGGGACTGTGGCAGTTGACCTCCAGGGCAGGGGAGGACACAATAGTAGGCAGGGCTGGGTCTCAAGTATTTACAGGGACCACAGAAGTGGCCAGGGCAGATGGCATGGTCAGGGCAGACAGACACAGTCTCTGGTGTGGCAAGAGCCACTGAGATAGCGGAGGCTGGAGGCACAGCAAAGACAGACAGGCACAGTCTCTGTTGTGGCGGGGACCACTGGGGTAGTTGAAACACAGCCAGGAAGGAGGAGAGGCAGAGACGCTGGGCAGCATGCAGGGATATGGCTGTGGCAGTGAGTCAGAACTTGCCCCTGTAGGAAGACAACGAGTGCAGGGACCCAGAGTTACAGAATGAAGACTAGAAGAGTCTAGGTATCATAAATTTTGGCACCCCAAACCATAATCTTTGTAGTAGGAATGGTGTGACATTCTCTTGTGAAGGCTTCTTTATGTCTCGTATACAGCATAATGGTCTCCCTCTAAACTCTCATGTGGTATGATTGTCCACCCAAAGACCCATATGTGGTATGGTGGTCCTTCCACAGTGTCCCATGTAGTTGAATGGACCCTCCACAGTCTTTCATACAACATGATGGTCCATCACAGCCCCTCCCTCCCCCCCAAAAAAAAGCATAAAAACGCCAAATTAACCCATTAACGACCCTTGACGTACTGGGTACGTCATGGTGACATGGTGCTAAACGACCCATGACGTACCCAATACGTCATGGCGAAATCGCGGTCCCGGAGCCCCGAGGAGTCCAATTTGTTTAATTAAACGGTAGATTCGGGAAGGAGGGGACCTCTGCCTGACCTCAGGAGGGTTGGTGCCGCCTCCCCGAACCTACAGAGGCTGTGATTGGCTGACGAACGCCGCTCAGCCAATTACAGTCACTGTAATGTTCCAGCCATTGAAAATGGCTGGAACATTGAAATCCAGCCCTGATCAGTGCTGCTGTAGCACTGGCCATTGGCTGGAGCTGGGTGATCGGTGCTTCACCCGCCCCCAGCTCTGATTGGAGAGACCGGTCTTTTGACCGATCTCTCCAATCACCGAGGATCTGGTGCCGGTAACCTGTGTCCATCCCTTAAAGCCGAGGAGAGCGGTCTCTGCGGGTGCCCATCGGTAAGTTGCTGCCCCCGCCGCCCGCCCCTGTCCCCGATCGCCCTGCCAGCCCCGCCGCTGTCTCCTATCACCCCGCCCGCCACCGCCAGCCCCGCCGCTGTCTCCGATCGCCCCGCCAGCCCCGCCGCTGTCTCAGATCGCCCCGCCGCTGTCTCCGATCGCCCTGCCCGCCAGCCCTAGCCCCGCCGCTGTCTCCGATCGCCCCGCCCACCACCGCCAGCCCCGCCGCAGCTCCGATCGCCATCGCCAGCCCCGCCGCTGTCTCTGATCGCCCCCGCCCGTCACCGCCAACCCCGCCCCTGTCTCCGATCGCCCTGGCCATCAGAGCCAGCCCCGCCGCTGTCTCCCATCGCCCCGCCCGCTAGCGCCAGCCCCGCCGCTGTCTCCAATCGCCTCACCCGCCACCGCCAGCCCCGCCGCGGCTCCGATTGCCCCGTCGCTGCTCCCGATCCACCGCTGTCCCCGATCGCCCCGCCCGCCACTGTCCCCGCTGCCACATTCGCCACTGTCTCCGCCGCCACGCTCGCCACTGTCCCCGCCGCCGTCGCACCCACCATTTTCAGCCGCTGCTGCCCCCGAATCGGCCCCCACTGTTCCCGATCGGCCGCCGCCGCCTCCTTCATCAGCTGCCCCTTCTCCATCGCCACTACACCTCTTCCCTCTCCATGTGCTGCAAGCCACCCTCCCCCCACATGTGCTGCAAGCCACCCTCCCCCCTCCATGTTCTGAGGGCCCCCCTCCCCCCGGGGCCCCCTCTCCTCCATGTGCCATCTCTCTCTCCCATCAGACTCTGCCCCCCTCCCCGATCTGCTGCCTGCTCTCCCCCATCCTCTTAATCTACTGCCCCCTCTCACACTCCTCAATCTGTTGCCTCCTTCATCTGCTGCCTCTTCTGACTGCTGTGATCCTGCTGCCTAGATCCATCCTGTAAGGTAGGTATCCCCATCTCACCTCCCTCCCCCCCATCCTCCGCCGCTCCTCCATCTGCTGTGCCTTTTCCCATCTTCCATCCGCTGCGCCCTTTCTCATCTGCCGCCCCGCCCTCTTGCATCGCATTATCCAGCACAGTTGCTCGCTTCCAGACTGGAGTGGATGATGCGATGCGAGACTCGTGCATTGCTCTCACGTTTGGCATTGGTCTTAGTGGCAGGCGCTCATATTTTTTTTTTATTCATTTTTTTTTTTTTACTGATGTCTGTTTTCTATTTCGCCAAACTAATTTTTTTGTATGGGGGGGTCTAGTTTCCAAAATGGGATCACATGTGGGGGAGCTCCATTGTTTAGGCACCTTAGGGGGTCTCCAAATGCAACATGGCGTCTGCTAATAATTCCAATCAATTTTACTGTGAAGTGGCGCTCCTTCTTTTCTGAGCCCCGTTGTACACCCATACAATTGATTTCCACCACATATGAGGTACCTGTGTATTCAGGATAAATTGCACAATACATTTTATGGTGCATTTTTTCCTGATACCCTTGTGACAAAAAAGCTAGCTGTTTGAAAAAACAATTTTGTGGTAAAAAAAAGAATAAAATATTTTCACGGCTGAACATTACAAACGTTTGTGAAGCCTCCAGGGGTTCAAAGTGCTCACTAAACAGCTAGATAAATTCCATGAGGGGTCTAGTTTCCAAAATGGGGTCAATTGTGGGGGAGCTCTATTGTTTAGGCACTTCAGGGGGGTCTCCAAACGCAACATGGCGTCCGCTAATAATTCCAACCAATTTTGCTGTGAAATGGCGCTCCTTGCCTTCCGAGTCCTGCCGTGTGCCCAAACATTTGATTTCCACCATATATGAGGTATCTGCGTACTCAGGAGAAAATGCACGATACATTTTATGATGCATTTTTCCTGATACCCTTGTGAAAATACTAATTTTTATGGCTAAAGTAACATTTTTGTGTTAAAAAAGTAAAATTTTCATTTTTTCTTCTACATTGCTTTGGTTGCTGTGAAGCTACTAAAGGGTTAATAAACTTCTTGGATGTGGTTTTGAGCGAGGGGTGCAGATTTTAGAATGGGGTCACTTTTGGTTATTTTCTGTCGCCTAGGTTTCTCAAATCACTCCAAATGTGATGTGGTACCTAAAAAATTTTTTTGTAAATTTTGTTGGAAGAATGAGAAATTGCTGATGAACTTTGAACCCTTCTAACTTCCTAACGGAAATTTTTTTTTTTCAAAAATTGGGCTGGCATAAAGCAGACAAGTGGGAAATGTTATTTAGGAACTATATATATTTTGTGTGACATATCTCTCAGATTTATGGGCATAAAATTTCAAATTTTGAAAATTGCGAAATTTTCAAAATGTTCGCCAAATTTCTGAAATTTTCACAAATAAACGCAAAAGATATCGGCCTAAATTTACCACTGACATGAAGTACAATATGTCAATGAAAAAACAATGTCAGAATCACCCGGATCTGTTGAAGTGTTCCAGAGTTATAACCTGTCAAAGTGACACTGGTCAAAATTGCAAAAAATGGCCGGGTCTTTAAGGTGAAAACAGGCTGGGGGCTGAAGGGGTTAAGGATCTCCATCCTTTCAGCCGCCATGCCCTTTTCTATCTTGTCTTGCAGTCACAACATCACAATGCCCAATATCCCCTGAGTGGCACCAGCCTCCTGCAGGCCATAAGCCATTGCCACTGTGCCCCACTATGGCTATTTACAGTCCCAGCATCCTGTTAACAGTGTACCAGGAAATATGGCCCATAGGGCAAATTTTTAGAATTACATGATGCCTGATCTGGCCCTGGACAATGCCCATGAGGACGACAGATGGAGAATGGGGGTTGGTAAAGAAATTTTTGGGTCTTTGGATACAATGATATAGACTACATGGAAAATGTGATAAAGAGGCCCTCACGAGGAAACATGGAACATGACACTTGTCTTTCTCCTAGCATTATTATGTGATGTGGCATAATGTAGCATAGCCAGAATGCTCTAGTGTTCATTCAAGGTATGTTCGTTTGCTGCCATATTGGTCATATCACTGAAGTCTCTTTTTTACCTGACTCTCTATTTTCCCCTCTCTTCCTCACTCTCCTTCGCTATCCCTAAACCCCAGCACTCTCCAAATAAATAAATATCTCCCCTTTCCTCCTACCTTCTCATCTCTCCTCATCTGCTGACCTGCTCCTAATTCTCAAATCTTTCCTAACAGCACGCAGACCATGCCGTCCACTCTCTTTCTACCACCTGCTCTCCCTTTCTCTACTTCTCCTCACTACTGGTGACATATCTCCCAATCCTGGCCCCCCACAGATGCTACACCCCTTTTTATCACCCACCTATCACTCCCCATCTGCTAGAAACTACCGCAACTTCTCTAATACAACATCAATTCCCCTCTCACCCACTCCACCGCTCACTCTCCCTGGAGCACTGTTGAATGCCCATTCTGTCTGTAATAAACTACACGTCATTCACGATCTCTTTACCTCTAGCAATCTATCGTTCCTGGGCCTTACCGAAACATGGCTGACACCCTCCAGCACTGCCTCCCCTACTGCGCTGTGCTACAGTAGCCTGCACTTCACCCACACTCCTCGCCCTGGCAATAGACAGGGTGGAGGAGTGGGTCTCCTTCTTTCTAACAACTGCAGCTTTAACACAGTCCCATCTCTACCCACCCTTTTCCTCCCTTCTTTTGATGTACACTCTGTCGACAACTATTCTCCCTCTAACCTCCAAGTGGCCATCATATACAGACCCCCGGGTCCTACCACTGCCTTCATCGACCATTTCTCTACCTGGTTTCTATACTTCCTCTCTGCTGAGATTCCCACTATCAACATACCCACTGACACCCACCAGTCAGCAGCCTCCAAACTCTTGTCCCTCACTTCATCTTTTGGTCTAACTCAGTGGTCCACCTCTGCCACCCACAAAGATGGACACACACTAGACCTTATCTTCTCACATCGATACTCTCTTTCTGACCTCACAACCTCCCCTCTCCCACTATCTGATCACCATCTACTGACCTTTTCAGCCTTGTCCTCTTCACCTGCCCCCCCATCCAACACCTAGCACACCCCACAGAAACCTTGCACATCTCAACATGCACATCCTCTCTGACTATCCGTCCACTGTCCTCCATATCTTCCTTCCACGACACGGAAAGTGCCACCATTTTCTACAATGCCACCCTCACATCAGCTATTGATTCAGTCGCCCCTCTCATGCATGGTAAAGTGAGACGAATCAATAGACAACCCTGGCACAACTGCCTCACTAAAAAACTTCGAAAAGTGTCTAGGGCTGCTGAGCAGCAGTGGAAGAATATGCACTCCCAAGAAGATTTCACCACATTCAAAAATGCGATCCACACATTTCGCTCAGCCCTCACCTCTGCTAAACAGAATAACTTCAGAACCCTCATATCTTCTCTATCCCATAACCCCAAACAGTTAAACAATACTTTTAACTCTCTCCTTCACCCACCACTGCCCCCTCCAACCTCCCTCATCTCTGCAGAAGACTGTGCCACACACTTCAAAGATAAGATCGACCAAACAAGGCAAGTCTTTTCTGCTCAATCTCCACAACCCCTTCATATAACAAACCACTGCCCCTCTCCCATAAACTTCCTTCCCACCATCACCGAAGGAGAACTTGCACATCTTATCACAAAATCACACCTCACTACCTGCGCACTTGACCCTATTCCATCCCACTTCCTCCCCAACCTCAACCCAATGCTTTTTCCAACTTTAACCCATCTTTTCAACCTATCTTTAACTTCTGGTACCTTCCCTTCTGCTTTCAAACACTTAACAGTCACATCCATCCTAAAGAAACCTGCCCTTGATCCAACGTCTTCAACAAACTATCGCCCCATATCATTGCTCCCATTCACTTCAAAACTCCTGGAACAGCACGTCCATGCTCAACTTAACTTTCCTCCCACCTCTCATCTAACTCTCTCTTTGACCACCTGCAGTCCGGCTTCCGTTCACATCATTCTACTGAAACTGCCCTTACTAAAATCACAAATGACTTACTCCCTGCCAAAGCTACTGCACTTCTCTATACTCCTCTTTTTAGACCAGTCCTCAGCCTTTGACACTGTTGACCACTCCCTCCTACTACAGATCCTCTCTTCCCTTGGTGTCAGAG
The DNA here is from genome assembly GCF_048569485.1 of Anomaloglossus baeobatrachus. NCBI lineage: Eukaryota > Metazoa > Chordata > Amphibia > Anura > Aromobatidae > Anomaloglossus > Anomaloglossus baeobatrachus. The sequence continues at coordinate 627,388,192 of NC_134355.1, forward strand.
ACCTTGCCCTCTCTTGGATCTCTTCATACCTTTCCAACCGCACTTTTAGTGTCTCCCACTCCCACACAACCTCTTCATCTCACCCTCTCTCTGTTGGCATCCCTCAAGACTCTGTACTGGGACCCTTACTCTTTTCCATCTATACATTTGGCCTGGGACAACTCATAAGGTCCCATGGCTTTCAGTACCACCTTTATGCTGATGACACTCAGATCTACCTCTCTGGTCCAGATGTCACATCTCTGCTGTCCAGAATCCCAGAGTGTCTATTGATTCTTCCTTCTTCTCCTCTCGCTTCGTAAAGCTCAATGTGGCCAAAACCGAACTAATCATTTTTCCTCCTTCTCACCTACACTCTCTACCTGATCTATCTATCACAGCAAATAACATCATGCTCTCCCCAGTACCCAAAGTTTGGTGCCTCGTAGTGACCTTTGACTCTGTCTTGTCCTTCATACCACACATCCAATCCCTCACCACCTCCTGCAGTCTTCAAATCAAAAATATTTTAAGAATCCGTCCTTTCCTCAATTCTCATTCTACAATAATGCTAGTGCATGCCCTCATAATCTCCCACCTCGATTACTGCAACATCCTCCTCTGGAGCCTCCCTGCTAACACTCTCAAACCTTTCCAGTCCATCCTTAGCTCTGCTGCCTGACTGATCCACCTATCTCCTCAATACCACCCCACTTCTCCCCTCTTCAAATCCCTCCATTGGCTACCTATCCTCCACCTTATCCAATTCAAACTACTAACACTGACCTACAAAGCTGTCCATAATTTGTCTCCTCCATATATCTCCGAACTAATTTCCCGCTACACTCCAACACGTAATCTCCTGTCCTCCCTAGACCTCCTTCTCTCCTCCTCACTCATTTGCTCCTCATGCAACTGTAGTGCCCATGAAACCATCAGGGTGCTACAAGGTTCTGCATTCTCAAAAAGATGCAGGGCCTACCCCCTTAGGGATCCAGAACCCCAGTGCCAGTACCACCAAAAACCCAGGTAATCCCAGCTTTCCCCAACAACCCCCCATACAATGGTACTTAGCTAGGGTGGGACCAATGGATGGCCGCCTAGAGATGGAGCCACTCCAGTCCACTAGTTGACCAGGGGCAGAGGGGCAGACTGTGGAGATTAGTGAGTGAGGTGACAGCAGTAGAGGAGTGAAGGTGGAAGTGAAGCAACGTCCTGACTTGGGTTAACGGTGACCTGCTACCCAGGAGAAGTGGTTGCCGGTGGAGTACTCCCGGAACTATGCAACGATGGGGTACAGGACCCTAGGACAGGAAAGAGCTTCAAGCCGACCTGTTAACACCTGCGCAGCAAGGGGACCATCAAAGACCTTGCTGACCCTAAAGAATCCGAAGACTCAGTAGCAATGGGAGAACCGGGGACAGGACCAGAGACTCCAGCCCCACAGGGTTCACGCTACTGTCAGGCGGACAGAAGTAGACAAAGCACAGAATGGGGACCCCCAGTTGTTCTATACCACGGGGACCCACTTACCAGAGACAGGTGCAGGGGAAGAAGATACCAGAGAACCAGACTGGCACTGGGAGGAAGGGGACCTGGAGGCGAAACCAGCCTGCCTCGGGCAACCAGTTAACATCTTCTGCAGAAAGTGAGTAAACCAGTTGCACTGAACATCTGTGTGGACCACCTTCTTCTGACGCCAACTACACTATACACCCTCTGGGGCAAAACCCTACTTGCGGAGGGACTACCATACTAGCTGCCAATACCATCAGCCCCAGTAGAGACATTCTGCAGCGGTGGCTTCCTATACTTAGCCGCAACACTGCAAGTGGCGTCACAATTGAACATTATCATAATCTCCTCTGTAAATAACCCCATTACAAGAAGGGTCCAGGGCATGGAACTGGGTAACAGCCACCACCGTGACATTCCCAATAGGGACTCTGCTCGGAACCGAGTACCCCATATCCCTGGGTGCTACACAACCGCCTCCAAGACTTCTCCCGAGTATCCCCTGTCCTCTGAAATTCACTGCCTCAACATGTCAGATTATCTGCTACACTTGCAAGCTTCAAACGGAACTTGAAAACCAATCTGTTCAGAAATGCCTATAATCTCCAATGACCTCGCTGCCTCACCACCACCCGAGCTGCTGCCTCACTACCACCCAAGCTGCTGCCTCACCACTGTGCCAGAACTGCCGCCCGACCAACACCCCACCTACTGTCTCCTCCCCAATATCCTATAGAATGTAAGCCCGAAAGGGCAAGGTCCTCCTCCCTCTGTTCCAGACTGTCTATTGTAACTTATAAATGTTTTCTGTATGTAACCCCTTTTCATGTACAGCACCATGGAATCAATGGTGCTTTATAAATAAATAATAATAATAATAATAATTAAAGGTACACAAGGTGGAAAATTTGAGACTACAGTGACATTTTTGTAATGAATTTTTTTTTATGTCCCAATATTATAAAGTTTTGTGACACACCTGTGGATTCTGAGTGCTTTTAACAGCCATAGATGAATTCTTTGAGGGGTGTAGTTTAAAAAAATTGAGGCAACTGTGGGGGTATCTCCTGTTTTGGCTATTCGGGAGCTGTTCAAATGCAACATGGTGCCAGCAATCAATTCTGGCCAAATTTGCCCTCCGGCGTGCCTTCCCTTCCAAGCCTTTGTGTGTGCCCAAACAGTATTTTCCGACTAAAAGAAATTCAAGAGAAATTGCGCACCAAAATATGTAGTCTATTTTCTCCTGTTATTCATGTGAAAATTAAATATTTAGGGGCCAAAGTAATATTTTGTGGAACAAATATAATTTTTCCATCTCATGTCTCAATGTTGTAAAGCAGTCTCCAGTCCTCAACGTCCACCAACAGTGCATGTTTTCAATATGTCCTTAATATTGCACAGGTGATAAAGTTATCACCTGCACAGGTTATGATTCAAGCACCTGTGAAATGCTCAGAATATCTTGAAAATATGCACTGTTGGTGGCTTTTGAGAACTGGAGTTGTGCATCCCTTTAGGCCCCCTTCACACGTCCATGAAAATCAAGCATGTGTTTCACGGACGAGTCAAAGGTGCGTTTTCCCCTCCGTGAGCCGTGTTTATGGCACTACGTGTGTTCTCCGTGTGTTATCCGTGATAACACACGGAAAACAAGAACTTTCTACTCACCTGTCCCTGGCGTCGCTGTCCGTGGTGCTGAACTTCGGTCTCCAGTCCTGCTGACTCCCCGCTGCTGCTGCTTCCAGCCGCAGTGAAGTGAATATTAAATGAGCATAATGAGCGGCGGTCGGCAGCAAGTGACAGCAGCGGCAGAGACAGGAGGGCTGGAGAAGGTGAGTAAAGATTTGTTATTTTTTTCTCTGACATATGAGTTCTCTCCGGCGCGTGTCACACGGGACCGCATCCACACTACATCCATGTGTTCCGTATGCGGGCTGTGTGACACCCGTGATGCCGGAGAAAACGTAGACATGTCTACGTGTGGAACACACGGACACGCGTATGCTCCACACGTACACACGTTCCATGGCAAAACACGCACGTGTGCGCAGACCCATTGATTTTAATAGGTCTACGTGTGCCCGTGTCTCCGGTGCATGCGGGCACGGACCTGACACGTACCGGAGACACGTGCGTATGAAGGGGGCCTTATATAAAGTTCTGTGAAGCTCCTGTTTGTTCTAGATGCAAATGATATCCATAGATGAATTCATTGAGTAATTTAGTTTCCTAAATGGGGTCAATTGTGGGGGATTTCTGCTTTTTTGGCACCTAAAGGCCCCAGCAAATGCAACATAGTATCCGCAATCTACTCCAGCTAAAATTTCACTCCAAAATTCACATGGTGCTCTGTCCATTTAGATCCCTGCTGTGTGCCAAACAGTAGTTTCTGGCCTCATATAGTTTATTGATGTACTTAGGAGAAAAGTTTGTATGTTCTCCCTGTGCTTGCGTGGGTTTCCTCCGGGTACTCCTGTTTCCTCCCACATTCAAAGACATACTGATAGGGATCATATGTTGTTGTACACTTACGTTGTTGTGAGCCGCGCCGAGTTTCCGGAGAGGTGCAGCATATAAGTTCGACCAATAAATAAATAAATAAATAAATAAATAAATATTTTTTTATTTTTTGGTTTCCACTTTTAATTCCTGTGAAGCACCTAAATGGTTAAAAAACTTCCTAAATGTGGTTTTGAATACCTTAAAGGGTGTCACTTTTGGGTGTTTATTGACATTTATGGGCCCCTAACAGTCACTTTAAATATGAAGTAGTCCCTAATTTAATTGTTTTTGTCAAGTTTGTTGGAAAAATGAGATATTGCAAAAGCTTTAACTATTTTTCATTTTTTTAAAAAAAGTTTTAAAAATGATGCCGATATAATGTAGACATGTGCCAAATGTTAGTTAATGATTATTTTTAGTGGCCTGATTATTTGTTTTAAAAAAATGACAATTTTCCCATCTCAATTGTAAATTTTTCAAAATTGTCATCAAATTTACAATTTTATCATAAACAAACACAAATTTAATCAACCTACAGTGGGTACAGAAAGTATTCAGATCCCTTTTAATTTTTCACTTTGTTTCATTGAAGCCATTTGGTAAATTCGAATACTTCATTTTTCTCATTAATGTACACTCTGTACCCCATCTTGTCGGAAAAAAAACCAGAAAGGTAGAAATTTTTGCACATTTATTAAACAAGAAAAACTGAAATATCACATGGTCATAAGTATTCAGACCCTTTGCTCAATATTGAGTAGAAGCACCCTTTTGAGCTAGTATAGCCATGAGTCTTCTTGTGAATGATGCAACTTACCTCTTCCGACAACCTACAACCTGCAGTAACCCTCAGTCCACTATACCGCTGCATGACCAGCATTGCCCCATCTACTGCATCCTCATCCACCCCTTGTAGACTGTGAGACCTCACGGACAGCATCTTCTCTCCTCATGTACCAGTCTGTGCTTTATATAGTCCATGATTATTGTACTTGTCTATGTATGCCCCTTTTTCAAATATAAAACGACATGGAATGAGTGGCGCAGTAATAATAATTAATAATAATAATAATTACTCAAGCCAGGCCATAGTGTGTTCCCATCAAGTATTAAGGATGAGAGTGCACAAAATGTTACCCTGTTGGGCCGATGTGATAAAATTGCACCTTGAGGGCATAGCTATATTGACCCATTTAAGAAGATCAACAACAGAATACTCAATAGGTGAATCCGGTTAAAAAAAACCCAAAAAAAACAAATGGCAAACAAATATGTACACCTATTAATAAAGAAAAAAAGTACTTGGGGAAGATGAGAGCAGTGAAAAAACTAATAGGAATGGCATAACCTCGAATGAAGTAGGGTAGAAGGCAGTAATACCTAAAAACATCTAAAGGTCCAGTCACACTAAGCAACTTACCAGCGATCCCAACAACGATAGGGATTGCTGGTAAGTTGCTAGGAGGTTGCTGGTGAGATGTCACACTGCGACGCTCCAGCGATCCCACCAGCAACCTGACCTGGCAGGGATCGCTGGAGCGTGGCTACACGAGTTGCTGGTGAGCTCACCAGCAACCAGTGACCAGCCCCCAGCGCCGCATGGAAGATGCTGCGCTTGGTAACTAAGGTAAATATCGGGTAACCAACCTGATATTTACCTTGGTTACCAGCGCACGGAGCTACACGTGCAGAGAACAGGGAGCAGCGCACACTGAGCGCTGGCTCCCTGCTCTGCTAGTTACAGCACACATCGGGTTAATTACCCGATGTGTGCTGCAGCTAAATGTGCACAGAGCAGGGAGCAGCACACACCGCTTAGCGCTGGCTCCCTGCTCTCCTAGCTACAGCACACATCGGGTTAATTAACCCGATGTGTCCTGCAGCTACATGTGCACAGAGCAGGAGCCGGCACTGACAGTGAGAGCGGTGGAGGCTGGTAACAAAGGTAAATATCGGGTAACCAAGGACAGGGCTTCTTGGTTACCCGATGTTTACTGTGGTTACCAGCCTCCGCAGAAGCCGGCTCCTGCTGCCTGCACATTTAGTTGTTGCTGTCTCGCTGTCACACACAGCGATCTGTGCTTCACAGCGGGACAGCAACAACTAAAAAATGGCCCAGGACATTCAGCAACAACCAACGACCTCACAGCAGGGGCCAGGTTGTTGCTGGATGTCACACACAGCAACATCGCTAGCAACGTCACAAAAGTTGTTCGTTAGCAGCGATGTTGCTAGCGATGTTGCTTAGTGTGACGGGGCCTTAAGACACAACTCCATCATCCTCTCCCCAGGCCACTTAACGTGCCCATCAAATACAAAAGGTGAACAGGCAGATGACTCATACGTACATTGAGACTGGCATGAAACATTTGACAACACAAAGACAGGAGCTTTTGGTCCCATATACAAAAAATCCACATAAGTATACCCAGCGGAAGAAAATAGGTTTAAAACATGAGATGTATAAAAACATATGCTGGCTCAAAAGAAGAAAGTACCTAAGTTTGACAATGACAATATAGAGGTTAATATGAATAGCCTAGCCTCAAGGGAGAAGTAAGACACATAAAAAATAAGAAAGTAATTTAATAAAAAAAGCCACAAACATATGGCTCAAAATATAGAACAAATTATGATGAGATCACCATTCCGTGCAACAGATAAACATTTCTCTCTGAAAAAGACCGAAAAAAAGAGAACATAATGTCAAATCTATAAGATAGTTTCATTTGCACAACAGCTGGTAACTCTTATACCTAAGAGATCTATGTCCCAAAGGAAAATGCAGCCAGATATAGATCAGTCCCCATCCACCAATATCGACCAGTTACAGTATTTAATTTGAAGTCCATGATATGACCATAAGGTCTGAAGATATTACAGCTGAAAAGCTATTTCAAATCCCTACTCTTAAGTACAACTACCCTGTCACTGCCTTTCCTTGCGATTGGGACCTGGTCAATGATTCTAAGTATTAATTGGCGTTTGGTATGACCCAACATAACCTGTGAAAAAGAGGTCAATTTTTTCTTCCAATGGGTGGGAAACACTTGCTAAGAAGGCTCCTTATTAAATGTTTCGTGATGCTTTAACACTAGGTATCACTAGACACACTAGTGGAGGAGCAGTGTGATGAATGTGATGCTCTAACATTAGCTGTAGCTAGGTACACTAGTGACGCAGCAGTCAAACAAGCCACGAGGTCAGAAGCTTGGAAATCACGTCAGGTACATGGGGAGATCGGAGCCGAGGTCAGGGTATGGGCCGGAAGTGTGGAAACCAGGAAGGCATGTCAGGTACTCAGGGAGAGAGCGGAGCTGAGGTCAGGGTATGAGACAGAGGTCTGGAAGCCAGGGAGTCAAGTCAGAGTCAGGGTGAAAGGGCAAAGGAGGGAACTAAGGTTAGGGGTAGCAGGACAAGATCAATACAGTAACTTACAGGAGCCAGAAACACAACTGCAACACAATCACTGGAAGAATTCTGGGTGGAGTTGCTCCAAAATAAAGCAAGCAACGAAGAACCAGTGAATAGACCCCTTTCCAAAACAAACAGAGGGCCCGAGGCCAGAAATAACCCATTCACCGGAGCATAGTACAAAAACAAAGCATCGGGTCTGCCAGAACGAGACTCCAGTGAATAGACCCCTCCCGAAAACCAACAGAGGGCCCGAGGTCGGAAATAATCCATTCACCGGAGCATAGTACAAAAACAAGGCATCGGGTTTGCACGAGAGCAGAGCACCACTAATCAGGATCATGACATGTTTCTTATTCTATAGTATGTGAAAGGAAAATTATCTTCTCTTTAACTCATTATTGGCCATTTGATAATTGGCTTTAAATTATGTCACAATATATTTCTTTTTCTCATTCAATAGTGATACTATTATCTGATTTAATGGCTTATTTTGTTTTAGCTATAAACTTCTTATTCATTTATGTACTTTATCTTTATATGTAATTTAATAATATAGGTCAATGGAGATAAGCTAATCGCTTGATAGACGTAATTCCAGAAAAACTTTTAAATAAATTTTCCATGAATCGCAATACTGGAAACCTTATAATTGCTACAAAAATATATGTACAGTATAGCACTCAGTTTTTATAAGGGGAGAGAGAGATACAGCGGGTGAAATAAGTATTGAACACGTCACCAATTTTCTAAGTAATTTTTTTTCTAAAGGGGCTATTGACATTAATTTCTCACCAGATGTCTGTAACAACCAATTCAATTTACACAGGTAAAGAAATCGAACCATAGATGTACATAAGTTTAGTGATGTGTAATAAATGAAAAATTACACAGGGAAAATTCAATGCTTCGTACAAAGGCCTTTGTTTGTAATTACAACTTGACGCCTCCTGTGTGGAGAAACTAGTCACCTGCATTGCTCAAGTGTGAATTGGGCCATTCTTCCACACAAACAATAATTAAAAACCTGATGATCCTATGGGCTCCTTTTATGAATTTTTGAAATTTTAGTTCCTTCCATTTTCTTTTGGATTCAGGTCAAGTGATTGGCGGGGCATTTCTAGCAGCTTTATTTTCTTTCTCTGAATCCAATTGAGAGTTTCCTTGTCTGTGTGTTTGGGATCATTGTCTTGCTGAAATACCCACCCCTGTTTTATTGTCATCATCCTGGTAGATAGCAGTACATTTTTATAAGGAATATCTCTGTACATTTGTAAATTCATCCTTCCTTCAATCATATGAAGTTTGCCAATGCCATATGCTGAAAAACAGCCCCACATGTTAATGTTCCCAACTCCAAACTAAACTGTTTGCATGGTGTTTTGGAGATGATATGCAGTGTCATTTCGCCTCCAAACATAGTGTACATTATGGCATTAAAAGAGTTCAACAATTGTACCTGCTGATTCCAGGTCTTTCTGTAGCTCTCCGCAGGTGGCTCTTGGCTTTTGGACAACTCTTGACAATCAATTTCAGTCTTCTGTCTGAAATCTTGCAGTGAACTCATGGTCATGGACTATTTATGGTGAAATTATGTTCTTTCCACCTCCTGATTATGCTCACGACAGTGCTCATTGGAACCTTTGGTAGTTTGGAAATTCTTCTGTAATCAATGCTATGTTTTGCAGCAATAAAGTTGCAAAGGTCTTGAGACAGGTCATTGGTTTTATCCATTATGAGATTATTCTTTTGTGGCATCTTGGAAATGAGACATTTTTTTATAGGCCATCATTGAACCAGCTGTTTTTTTTCCCAAGTGACAGAAAATGAGCAAACTAGTTTGGAAAAGGTTCACCGAATTCAAATTCAGTATGAGCCTTGGCCACCTCAGCTTTGGTTCAGATTTCGAACACTTTTCTCAAAAGTCGTCAATGTTCGATTTTGTTTGGTAACTGTTTGGTTTTCAAAAAACATCCGCTTCCAGCCCCATCACAGCCATGTCAAGTATTGGCATGGCTGTGATTGGCCAGGAAAATTATTACGATCACACTCTCTTCCAGGCCCACTTTTTAAACTTCATTGATTTTCAATGTTTTCCCTGCTCACCTTTTGTGTATAGCAATCTGTGTTTGGTTACTCCAGCAGTGATGGCAGAGTGCAAGGCACACCCACTGTAAGATAGTGTCATATCATGGGCCAGTGTCATTTTGGTGTCTGATGCAGGAGAAGTAGCAGATTTCTGCCCTGATCATCTGAGTGCAGACAAGAGGATGAGTTACGCTAGATGTGCAGTGGGGCTGCAGGTGGCATTTGTGCTCCTGGAGCAATGGGCAAAGACAACATGACCCCCATATATGTAACATGGGGGACCGTGCAACACCCATTGCTGGGCTTCATCTGCAGCAAGGTCCACAGTGCTGGGACCAGATGGGAGAGGAGCTTCCTGAAGCGGAGACAGTATGTGCAGGTACTGATTCCCACATTGATAAGGCTGGCAGGGGTAAAACCCCCAAGGACAACTCTGAAATGCTTCTTTGGAGCCAGTCTGCTGGAGCCAGCCGAAGGAGGAGGAAAAGGAATCAGAGGAAGAAGTCCTCCCACCTGCCTGAGTGAGTCAGCCGTCCAGACCCCCACCCTGCCCTACAGTCCACTGGAAGCCATATAGGTTGTGGTCCCCTGCCCCATCCCCTGTTTCTCCCTGAAAATAGCAAAGATAATACTGTACATGTGGAGAAGAGGATAAGGGGAGATGCCTTAGCCTGAGAGTGGTTGGCCAGGAAGAAGACAAATAACTTTGAAAATGGTTGTACTCAAGGCAAGGTCATTCACTTCAATCAGATCCAAGGCTTTAGGTTTATAGACAAAGATAAGATTGGGTACCAAATACTGTACATGTGAGTTGGGCTATGGTCAAATGGAATACCCTCCCCATTTGCCTACAGACCCTGTATGTGGGGAAGGGTGTTGTTCAGGTACATGTGGTAACACAAGGGGTGGTATGTGTGGAGACACGGGGCTCAGTGGGTGCTCTCGTCCACTAAAACCCGCCGCCTTTAGAAAGACAGCGTGGCTCAGGGCTCATCCCAACTGAACGCTGGCCTCCTTAACCGTGGGCATAACACTACTCAGACAACACAGGGTGAGGGAACCACAATAATTAGACTTTATTGGATCCCCAAACAATTAACGGCACATAACACATAACCAGCAAAACACACAAATGTAACAGGCAACAGAGTCTCACCCTTCCGCTGGCTCACCAGGGATTTAGAATGTCCATGCCTCAGAGCTTCCAGGGCCGCTTACTCCAGTCCAGCAGCACCCCGCTTTTGGCGGGCACCCACCGAGAAAGGAATAATGCCAGATTCAGGAAGCTGTGTGAGGTCTGCAAAGTCTGTAACAGGAGACTGAACTGTCCCAACCTGAGTGTCCTCCTTAGGTAGTCCTGGTATGACGTTACAATCCTGGCAGCCGGAGTCGAAATCCCTAGGCTGTGGATATGGTCTCCAACCGGAACCGGAGTCCCTAGATTGAAGCCATAAGATATCCTGATCCTCTAGTCAGCTCCAAAGAGCTTAGACTGGATCCATCAGCATCCATCAACCTTCATCAACCCTGGTGGCTTAAAGAAGTCCCTTTTATAGCCATAACTTTCCCTTAGGATACACTGCGTCCTCATCGATTGGTTGGACAAGATTGCTTCTCCCATTGGATGAATTTCAAGCTGCATGGATAATGTTCATTTAAATGATGTGCATAGAAAGACTCAGTATATCTACATGGAGTCGGCAAGTCACCGACTAGACAATGGCTACTAAGGTAATTACATTATCAATACACAACTACAATACAATGATTACTGGAAAAGTCTGGAGAGCAATAGCTAAGCAAACATGACTTAGCACACATAAGAACAATAGTCTGGCTGAATGTTAAGAGACTTTAACCCATGAGAGTCCATGTCGTCACAGTATGCAGTGGGGGTAACCTGGCCTGCCACTGAAGAGCAAGTCGCGAGATGGAAGGATGAGGCCGAGGAAAAATGGTGAAGCCAGCAGCAAGGGAGTACCCCATCTGTCAGCCAAAGGGAGTCCTCTCGCCAAGAGGAGCCTGTTGCCCCATCCCTGAGGGATACCCATGGCCAAGATCCTGCCTAACAGAAGTATCATCAACCTGCCCGGTACTACCATAAATGTTACTGGCAACCAAATGGAACAACTATTTTATACCGGCACCAACCATCTCCGAGAGGACCGTGACCAGAACGAATACCTAACACTATTTGCCCGGAGGGCAAGAAGAGGTACCCTAACTAAAGACCTAATCAAATAAACTTTATTAAATTATATAATTAGACAAAGATTAAAAATGTCAGGTGGGAGGCCAATTCCGTATTAGATGAGTGCGGCAGCGGACCGACACTACTCTGGATAATTCCTAACGTAATATGGCTGGCTATCACGTAAACTGCCTGTTAAAAACTACCTAACAGCTAATAGCCTCCCCGACTTGTTTCGCCATGACTAGCTTCATCAGGGGGCTGAGGCTATAGATAGGTTCTATGTCCCTGTAAAGGACTGCCGGGTAAGGAACTTTTTACCCAGTCCGTTTGGGCAACACCCGGACCTACACTGGACTTGGGCAAGGGGTGTGCACCAGTGCTTAGTGGTGGCACCAGGGGGCAGGTTGTTTTGGGTGGGTGAAGTGAGAAGGACCCGGTCCGTCCTGTCCCGGTTGTTTATATGTGCAACGTTTAAGGAAAATGCCTCCCGTAAGGAAGAACAAAATATACCTAAATGTAAATATGTTTTTATAATTGTAAGATGTTTTACCCGTTTTATCTCCTTTTTCTACTTCAATAAACGGTGGTGGTGGGACAGCCCACGGATGGCCTGTGTTTAACCAAGGGGGAGTGTGACGCCCTGGCAAAACCAGGTAGTCACGGTTAGGCCCCCACACTACACCGTTCCCTCAATAGGAAATATACAACCAACCAGAAAACCTAGTCACCCCCCCTTAGGGAAAGATAGACACACCAGTGGGCATGACCAGGTGGTTGGGACACGCCCACCCAGGGGTCCAGAAAGCCCGGGGCGGGAAAAGAAGCAGATCTGTTTAGAGGAGTCTGAAGTTCAGTTTGGATAGGAGTGTGGGCTGGAGCTAAGTGTAGCTCCAGCAGGGAAGTCAAGTTGAACGGTACCAGGGTAGGAGCCCTGGTGCCACTGGCTAGGAGGCAGATGGTGGTCTCCGTTAGCAGGAGATGGGAAGACGGCTTGGTGGAACCGAGGTGGACCGGGACAGGGTTGTAGCCAGCCGGTACCGACATGGGGAACCGACCCAGAAACCGGAGCACAAAGGGGGGTACTCGGACCCTGAAGCCAGGACCAGAACCAAGTGGAACTGGTTAACCGATTGAGGCCAGGACTAGAGCTTCTGTCCCACCCAAAGTCCTTCATAGAAGACAACATCCCACCGATTAGGGATAAGAGGTCACCGTCAGGGCCCATAGATCCCACGGGCCAGCGTCTGCGGGCACTGCTCCCTAGGCCACATCCAGTCGGGAGCAGACTCCTGAGTTTCACAATAGGAAAGTCCACCTTACAAAAAGCAGTGCAGGAAAAGGATAGAGACCACCAGTTGGGTGGGGGACCCGAACGCAACCGGCCACGGCACCGGCCACCATCACCTTGGTTTACCAGAGACTTGTGTGTTTTACTAACAGTGAGTACACCAGCACCCCCTGCGGTCGCCATCCCCTGCACCGAGTCACCGGGGCCTGGGGCCACCATCCCTACCCACGGAGGGGTTAACAACTTGCTGCACAACATCTCTCCCGGGTTCCCCATAACAGCAGCGGTGGGTAGGAAAGTCCACCTTACAAAAAGCAGTGCAGGAAAAGGATAGAGACCACCAGTTGGGTGGGGGACCCGAACGCAACCGGCCACGGCACCGGCCACCATCACCTTGGTTTACCAGAGACTTGTGTGTTTTACTAACAGTGAGTACACCAGCACCCCCTGCGGTCGCCATCCCCTGCACCGAGTCACCGGGGCCTGGGGCCACCATCCCTACCCACGGAGGGGTTAACAACTTGCTGCACAACATCTCTCCCGGGTTCCCCATAACAGCAGCGGTGGTGTCCCACCTCACCACACACCATGGGTGGCGTCAAGAAATTACTACGGCCTAGCCCGTACATCTACATTCCCCCCATTTATTCAGCGTGTCCGCGAGACCCCCGGGTCCGTAGACCCTCGAGCCACCACCCCTGAAGGCCCGGATCCGAGCAGCGCCGGCTGCTGGCACCGGGGCGGCACATATACATATATGTGTAGTAATGATAAGGATATCAGCAAAGTACAACAATGTTTAAAACATATGTTCAGTAAAGCATTTAACGTTTAGAACCATTGTGGACTCATCTGTAGTAACACTGAATATAAGATCACACATTGTGAACAAGATCCAGAACATCCCGCTGCAACCAGGTACCACCTCCACTATACACTCTTTCCCATATACACATATATCGACCCTGGCTACATTGCACTCCAGTAGTCACTGTCACTTTCAAAGGGCAGGCAGAGTGCATGGCACTGCCATGGCCCATACTCCTCCAGCACTTTGAAACTGACTGCCACAGGGTGGGGCACGGTCATGCCCCACACTCCACCCACACTTGAAGAGTATGGGCCCATGATCATTAATAGCACTGTTTTAGGCCCCCTTCACACATCCGTGAAAAACACGTGCGTGTCTTACGTGCCGTTTTTCGGGTCCGTGTTCCGTTTTTTTTGTCAGTTTTTCTGGTACGCGTGACATCCGTGTGATTGTGTATGCTAGCCATGTGTGCGGGTGGAATGTCCGTGTGTGCGTGAGATACGTAAGTGTAATGTCCGTGTGTTGTCCGTGTGAAATGTTCCGTGTGTGATGCCCAATGACATTGCTATATGCCTGCTGACAGCAGACAGACAGCGTTGCGCGATGAGATTAAACTCGGGTGAACTTCACCCGACTTCATTGTCATCCCACGGCTCTGTCTGTGTCGTGTACTGATTAGCGGTCACCCGTGAAGGACTCACCGATAACCGCTAATCCCCTGAGTGACTGAAGTGAGCAGCGTGATTAGCGCTGCTGTCACTCATGTTACCCGCGCCTAGCTGTATCCTCCACCCGAGGCCGCAACTCACCTGTGACTTCATCGCTTTCACTCGGGCGACTTGCTGTCACACTTGGAGGATCCAGCGGTGGCCGCGAGTGACCTGAGTGACATCTTCGCTGATCGCGCTACTCACCTCAGTTGCTGCGTGGAGCTGACAGGAGCGGCAGTGTTCTACTGCAGCCCCTGTCACCTTCATGTAGCAGAGCAGAGAGCGTCGCGGGACCTCCGTGGATTACGCCAGAGCTGGAGGGGTTTTCGGGGCTTAATAAAGTGGTAAACGAGGGTGTTTTTTTTTGTTTATTAATTCAAATAAAGGATTTTTCATTGTGTGTGCTTATTTTCTTTAACTTACAGGTTAATCATGGAAGGTATCTCGGGGAGACGCCTGTCATGATTAATCTTGGACTTAGTGGCAGCTATGGGCTGCTGCCATTAACTCCTTAATACCCCGATTGCCAACGCACCAGGGCAAATTGGGATGAGCCGGGTACAGTCCCGGGACTGTCGCATCTAATGGATGTGGCAATTCCGGGCAGCTGCTGGCTGATATTGTTAGGCTGGGGGGCTCCCCATAATGTGGCGCTCCCCATCTTGAGAATACCAGCCTTCAGCCATTTGGCTTTACCCTGGCTGGTATCTAAATTGGGGGCAACCGCACGTCGTTTTTTTTTTAATTATTTATTTATTTTTTTTACTGCTCGATATTGACACGCCCACCAGCGGCTGTGATTGGTTGCAGTGAGACAGCTGTCACTCAGCGTGGGGGCTTATCTCACTGTAACCAATCATAGGCGCCGGTGGGCGGGGAAAGCAGGGAATACGAGATTGAATAATGAGCTGCCGGCTTTTTCAAAATAGTAAAAGCCGCCAGAATTTTTTTAAGAGCTGTGCAGCGCCGCGGCAGTGATCAGGGAATGGTGAGTATGAGAGGGGGGGAGACTGACCGACAGGCTGAGAGAGGGACAGACAGAGAGATTGACCGACCGACGGACTGAGGGAGATTGACTGACATACACACAAAAAAAAGATTGACCGACATCGCTTCAAAAAATCACAAAACGTACACGGACCATACGGAGATGCATCCGTATCACGTACGTGTGCTCACGGACCCATAGATTTACATTGGGTGTGTGTGTGCGTGTTCCGTGCAGAATACGGACATGCATCCGTGATCCGTGTTTTATGGACAAACAAACGTATCACACACACGGACACACACACCTTATGGAAAAATGCACGTGTAGTTACACGTAGTGTACTTACTCCATACATTGAATAACATTGGAGTTCGTGTGTCCGTGTCTCCGGTACATATGGAAATGGACTTAACACGTACTGGAGTCACGGACGTGTGAAGGGGGCCTTAGACACAGTGTGTTTCTGCTGCGTCTAAAATGCTATGTTGTACACTAGAAGCACAGTGGATGGGATCTATAGAAATCAATTGCAGACTGTGCTTTTTTTTACCGCAACATAAATTAACATGTGGTGCGGGTCTCAGAGCTGCAGCATGTCAATTTATGCTGCACAGGTGAGAGTGTTCTACACAGTAAGGGGCACTTTGCACACTGCGACATCGCAGGTGCGATGTCGGTGGGGTCAAATTGAAAATGACGCACTTCCGGCATCGCATGCGACATCGCAGTGTGTAAAGGCTGGATGATACGATTAACGAGCGCAAAAGCGTCGTAATCGTATCATCGGTGCAGCGTCGGCGTAATCCATGATTACGCTGACGCGACGGTCCGATGTTGTTCCTCGCTCCTGCGGCTGCACACATCGCTGTGTGTGAAGTCGCAGGAGCGAGAAACGTCTCCTACCGGCCTCACTGCGGCTTCCGTAGGATATGCGGAAGGAAGGAGGTGGGCAGGATGTTGACATCCTGCTCATCTCCGCCCCTCCGCTCTGATTGGCCGCCTGCCGTGTGACGTCGCAGTGACGCCGCACGACCCGCCCCCTTAACAAGGAGGCGGGTCGCCGGCCACAGGGACGTCGCACGGCAGGTGAGTGTGTGTATGAAGCTGGCGTAGCGATAATGTTCGCTACGCCAGCTATCACCACATGTCGCTGCTGCGACGGGGGCGGGCACTATCACACTCGGCATCGCAGCATCGGGCTGCGATGTCGCAGTGTGCAAAGTGCCCCTAAGATTAAACGAACAAAAGACCGCAGCACACTGAACTCTGATCATGGGCACGGGCAGCTGTGATTTCCTGGGGAGGACACTTGTGGCCCTGCAGGAAAAGATGCAGCGTGTCCTCAACGTGTGCACATACACAGAGAATAAAAGTCACTGCCAGCACAACCGCACTCTGGCAGCACTTTTGCTTTGAAGCCGCTGGCGGACTGTTGGAATGCGGGTTATGTCCTGGCAGAAAAACGCATTCTTTTGGCCAAATTCTTGCATCAAATCTGCATCTTCTGGCAAAAAAACACACCAACACTGCATCACTACTGCATCACAGTTTTTGTGAAAGAAAGATGCCTATTTGGTGTAGGAATTTTCAGTTTAAATTTCCGCAACAAATCTGCATCTCCTGGCAAAAAACTTTTTTTGTGCGGTTTTCTGCCAAGAGATGCAGATTTGCTGCAGAAATGTCTTCCTCCAGATGTCCCAGCAGCTTGAAACTCAAGGAACATTAAAGGCTCTCTAAAAGGCTCCTTTAAGGTTTCCGGGACTCACAGTTACCAGGAGATCCGGTGGCTGAGAGTTCCAGTAACCTCAGGTTACCAGATGTTACGGGGGGCTGTCTGATAATAACCGAAAGGAGTATCAGACAGTCAGGGTCCACCGTGCAAAGACTTTGCTGCAGACTATGGCAGAGTGCAATACCTCTGTTAACTCACAGAAGGATATAATAAGGAAGTAAATATAATAAGTAAGTAAAGCAATTCCTCCCTTACTTGGAGGGTGTGTGGAATGATCTCTGTTAATAATCACAGAGACAAAGGCAATGTGTGCGAAATGGCACCTACCTAGGTCCGCTCTTCTAGTGGTGCAAAAGAGACGAACAGCAGCATAAGCCGCACAAAGCTCCTACCTGCGTTCGCTCCACTAGTGTGCGAGGACACGAACCACTAGATATGGCACCTGCCTAGGTCCGCTCTTCTAGTGGTGCAAAAGAGACGAACAGCAGCGTAAGCCGCACAAAGCTCCTACCTCTGTTCGCTCCCCTAGTGTGCGAGGATACGAACAACTGCCAGACGCAGTATAAGGAACGTTACCCTAGCGGCAACGTCCACCTACGAGTAGAATCACAAGGCCCAGCCAGACCATGTGCCTCAGGCACCTGCCTATGTCCGCTCCCCTAAGAGGTAAGGATACGGACAGCAGCCAAAGCTGTAAGGTATAAGAACGCTACCCTGCCGGTAGCGCTCACCTAGCATAGAAAGAGGAATGCCTAGAGGAACGCGCACAGAGCGTCTACTCATATGCATGAACCAAGAGGACTGAGCACCATGCGGCGTGTGTCAGGGTCTTATATAGACTCTGTGCCTCATCCAAGATGAAGGACACCAGAGCCAATCCGCTGCCAGAACGACAGGAGTGACGTCATGCTGGCCTATCACCGAGCAAGACGTCACAAGCACATGACCAGCGACCAATCGGCATAGAAGGTGTCAGAGACATGTGACCTCGTGTCAGCGATGATGTCACCCGCACATGTGCAATGGCTCCAAGATTGGACTTAGTCTCCGGCGCTCGCACATGTGCAGTAGCAAGAAATCTGGACTTAGTCTCCAGCGCTCGCACATGTGCAGTAGCAAGAAATCTGGACTTAGTCTCCAGCGCTCGCACATGTGCAATAGCAAGAAATCTGGACTTAGTCTCCAGCGCTCGCACATGTGCAGTAGCAAGAAATCTGGACATAGTCTCCAGTGCTCGCAGCAACCGTAACAGTACCTCCCCCTCAAGGGCCCCCCTCCCGGCGACGCAGGTAATCGGCAACTAAGTCGGGAGCATGGACAGCCTCCTCAGGCTCCCAAGAGCGATGTTCCGGGCCATAGCCCTCCCAATCTATCAAGAAGAACCTGCGCCCTCTAACCATCTTAGAACCAACTATGGCTCGGACCTCATAGCTAGAGCGAGAGGAATCAGAGGCAGGAGAGTGCACTTCACGAGCGTGAGGTAAAATAGCCGGCTTTAGCAGTGAGACATGGAATTTGTCATGAATCCTAAGATGGACAGGTAACTTCAATTGATAGACTACAGGATTTACCTGTCGAAGAACCTCATAAGGACCCAGGAAGCGAGGAGCAAATTTGACAGAGCTCACTCTAAGTCTCACGTGTTTTGCAGAGAGCCACACAAAGTCCCCTGGAGAAAAGACAGGAGCCGGGCGACGAAACCGATCGGACACCGTCTTCATACGGTCCTTAGCTGCTTGGATCGACTCTTGAGTCCGATCCCAAACCTCTCTGGCATTAGTTGCCCAGTCGGCCACAAGAGGAGGAGGTGCAGCAGCGGGAAACGGTACCGGTACCCTAGGGTGTTGCCCATTATTGAGTACGAACGGTGTCTGCCCAGTGGCCTCAGCCAGCGAATTGTTAAGGGCAAATTCTGCCCAGGGTAGGAGGGAGGACCAGTTATCGTGGTTCTCAGCAACAAAGTGTCGAAGGTATATAATCATAGATTGATTGGTACGTTCAACCAAACCATTAGTCTCCGGATGGTATGCCGAAGAGAGATTCAACTCAATTTGCAGAAGGCTACAAAGATCTCGCCAGAAACGGGAAGTAAATTGCGGGCCTCTATCACAAATGATACGATCTGGCATCCCGTGAAGCCTAAAGACATGCTTGAGGAATAGTTTGGCTAGTACCCTGGAAGATGGGATTCTCGATAACGGTACGAGATGAACCATCCGGGAGAAATGGTCCGTAATGACCCACACAAATCTATGTCCCTGTGAACATGGAAGATCACCCACAAAGTCCATGCCTACCACCTCCCATGGTCTATCTGGCACTGGTAAAGGATGCAAGAGCCCAGCCGGTCTCTGCCGTAATGGACGGTTGCGAGCACACGAGTAGCAGGAACCGACATATCTCTTGACTTGGCTGGCTAAGTGTGGCCACCAATACCACCTCTCCAGTAACTCTCGTGTCCGCCTAATACCAAAATGCCCACCCACCTTTGAGGTGTGAGCCCATGACAGTATATCATTCTGTCGATCAGGCGGAACAAAGGTCTTGCCCGGTGGGATTTGGTCTAACGTCACAGGGGAGAGCGTATGAAAAACCCTGGAGGGAAGGATAAGACGAGGTTCGTCAATCTCTTCCTGGGTAGAAAGCATAGAGCGAGACAGGGCGTCTGCCTTGTTATTCTTACTCCCAGACAGATAGTTGATGGAGAAGTGAAAGCGGGAGAAAAACAAAGACCAGCGGGCTTGGCGAGGATTCAGACGCTGAGCGGTTTGTAAGTACGTCAGATTCTTATGGTCTGTATAGACCTGGAAAGGATGTTTCGCTCCTTCCAGCAAGTGACGCCACTCCTCCAAGGCTAATCTCAAGGCGAGCAGTTCCCTATCCCCAATGGTATAGTTTCTCTCTGCCGGTGAAAAGGTTTTAGCAAAGAAGAAACACGGCCTTTTTCTACCTGCACCGTTCTTTTGATACAAGACCGCACCAGCACCCACTGAAGAGGCATCAACCTCTAAGAGGAAGGGCTTATTCTCATCGGGTCTTTGAAGAACGGGAGCAGTTGAAAAGTGTCTTTTTACTGCCTCAAAAGCCTGAGATGTCTCAGTAGACCAGGCTTTGGGATTAGCACCTTTCTTAGTCAAGGCCACCAAAGGGGCCACCAAAGTAGAAAAATGGGGTATGAACTGCCTGTAATAATTTATGAATCCTAAGAAGCGTTGCACCGCCTTCAAGGAATGAGGTTCGGACCATTGCAGGACAGCAGAGAGCTTCGCAGGATCCATAGCCAGACCCTCTTGTGAGATAATGTAACCCAAAAAAGGCAATGAGGACTGCTCGAATACACATTTCTCGAGTTTAGCAAACAATGAGTGCTCCCTTAAACGGGAAAGGACACGAACGACATCCTGACGATGAGTCTCCAGATCAGGAGAAAAAATCAGGATGTCGTCTAGATACACCACTACTGAAGATAACAGTAAATCCCTGAACACATCGTTTACGAAGTCCTGAAATACTGCGGGTGCATTACATAACCCAAAAGGCATGACGAGGTATTCATAGTGACCGTCTCGGGTGTTAAAAGCGGTCTTCCATTCGTCACCCTTTCGAATTCGTACCAAGTTATACGCACCCCGCAGATCCAACTTCGTAAAAACTTGAGCTCCTCTCAGTCTGTCAAAGAGCTCCGAAACTAAAGGTAATGGGTATTTGTTCTTTATTGTGATTGCGTTGAGACCCCTGTAATCTATGCAGGGACGCAAATCACCCTCTTTCTTCCGAACAAAGAAAAACCCAGCTCCCGCGGGAGAGACAGACTTACGAATGAACCCCTTCTCTAAACTCTCTCTTATATAGGTCGACATGGCCTCCGACTCAGGTATCGACAGGGGGTAAACCCTGCCTTTAGGTGGAACCGAACCTGGGATAAGGTCTATGGCACAGTCATACGGCCTATGGGGTGGAAGAACCTCAGCACCCTGTTTGGAGAACACGTCAGCGAAATCCAAATAGGGTGTAGGTATGGGAGAGAGATCAGTTGATGCAACCACAACGACCTTAGGTGGTAAGGGAAGACATCGGGACTGACATTTCGAACCCCAACTAATAATGCTGTCAGACTCCCAGTCAATGTGAGGAGCATGAGTCCGAAGCCATGGAAGACCCAGAAGGACGTCGTCTATACCCTCAGGCAAAACAAGAAAAGAAATCTCCTCTATGTGACCCTGAGACAGGGAAAGGCGCAAGGGAACTGTCCTCAATGTAATGGAGTCAGACAACATAGTTCCATTAACAACACGGACAGGAATAGGCGCCTCTAACATGATAGAGGGAATATTGTGTCCCTTTACAAATCCTGAGGACACAAAAATCCCGTCAGCTCCGGAATCCACAAAAGCCATAATAGGCCATGTATTCTCAGATAACGAGAGCTGACCTGGGATACAACACTTAGAGGGTGCAGAAGACGTCTCTAGTAACCCCCCTCTAATGGTTACTAGGCCAGGGAGTTTCCCTGACGACTAGGACACTTGTTGGCATAGTGCCCAGCCTGACGACATACGTAACATATAGGAGGACCAGACTTGCGTAGTCTGGAGAACGTATGACCTAACTCCATAGGAGTGGGAGATGTTTCAGATGCTGAGGAAGATGGTAGTGGACCCTCAACAACTGGAATAGCCCGATGCTTAGGGCGTGAGGAAGAGACCTCGAGTCTACGTTCCTTATGGCGTACATCGATCCTCGTTGCTACTGTGATCAAGTCCTCCAGAGAAGCAGGGACCTCACGAGTAGCAAGGGCATCCTTGACATAGCCTGCCAACCCTCTCCAGAAGATAGGAATCAACGCCTTCTCTGGCCAATCTAGTTCTGCCACCAGAGTTCTAAAAGCAATGGCATAAGAACTAGTGGATAACGAACCCTGAGATAGATCTAACAGTCTCAGGGCCGCATCATGGGTAACCTGCGGACCCATGAATACCGCCTTGAGAGCATCAAGAAAGTCTTGATGTCTCAGAGTAACCACATCAGAGCGCTCCCATAGGGGAGTCGCCCATTCTAAGGCTTTGTCCTGAAGTAAGGAGATGATAAAGCCTACTCTGGACCTCTCCGTAGAGAAGCGAGAAGAGTTGACCTCTAGGTGTATCTGACACTGACTAATGAAACCACGACATGATCTGGCATCTCCAGAATATCTGTTTGGCAGAGCAAGTCGAGGATCATGTGCAGATGTCACCATGGTCTGAGGTTTATCCTCTATACTCTTGAGCCGTGACTCAAGTACTTGTATGTAACGGTGTAACTGCTGATATTCTGCCATAACTGCCAGACCCTTGGCTCAGTCCTAATGTTACGGGGGGCTGTCTGATAATAACCGAAAGGAGTATCAGACAGTCAGGGTCCACCGTGCAAAGACTTTGCTGCAGACTATGGCAGAGTGCAATACCTCTGTTAACTCACAGAAGGATATAATAAGGAAGTAAATATAATAAGTAAGTAAAGCAATTCCTCCCTTACTTGGAGGGTGTGTGGAATGATCTCTGTTAATAATCACAGAGACAAAGGCAATGTGTGCGAAATGGCACCTACCTAGGTCCGCTCTTCTAGTGGTGCAAAAGAGACGAACAGCAGCATAAGCCGCACAAAGCTCCTACCTGCGTTCGCTCCACTAGTGTGCGAGGACACGAACCACTAGATATGGCACCTGCCTAGGTCCGCTCTTCTAGTGGTGCAAAAGAGACGAACAGCAGCGTAAGCCGCACAAAGCTCCTACCTCTGTTCGCTCCCCTAGTGTGCGAGGATACGAACAACTGCCAGACGCAGTATAAGGAACGTTACCCTAGCGGCAACGTCCACCTACGAGTAGAATCACAAGGCCCAGCCAGACCATGTGCCTCAGGCACCTGCCTATGTCCGCTCCCCTAAGAGGTAAGGATACGGACAGCAGCCAAAGCTGTAAGGTATAAGAACGCTACCCTGCCGGTAGCGCTCACCTAGCATAGACAGAGGAATGCCTAGAGGAACGCGCACAGAGCGTCTACTCATATGCATGAACCAAGAGGACTGAGCACCATGCGGCGTGTGTCAGGGTCTTATATAGACTCTGTGCCTCATCCAAGATGGAGGACACCAGAGCCAATCCGCTGCCAGAACGACAGGAGTGACGTCATGCTGGCCTATCACCGAGCAAGACGTCACAAGCACATGACCAGCGACCAATCGGCATAGAAGGTGTCAGAGACATGTGACCTCGTGTCAGCGATGATGTCACCCGCACATGTGCAATGGCTCCAAGATTGGACTTAGTCTCCGGCGCTCGCACATGTGCAGTAGCAAGAAATCTGGACTTAGTCTCCAGCGCTCGCACATGTGCAGTAGCAAGAAATCTGGACTTAGTCTCCAGCGCTCGCACATGTGCAGTAGCAAGAAATCTGGACTTAGTCTCCAGCGCTCGCACATGTGCAGTAGCAAGAAATCTGGACATAGTCTCCAGTGCTCGCAGCAACCGTAACACCAGAGCCCACATCCATTGGGTCTCTTGGCAGCTTTCAACATGGTAACTTTAAGGCAGCCTTTTAGGAGACCCTTTTAACATTCCTTGAGTTCCCAGCTGCTGGGACATCGGGAGGCTGTGAACTGGTACAAGATTTCAAAGCCTCTAGGTGTCCAAACAGCTGAGAACTCAAAGAAACTTAAAGGCTCTCTTAAAGGCTCTCTTAATGTTTCCCGGCGTCACAACTGCTGGGAGACCTGGTGGCTGTGAGCTCCGGTAACCTTAGTGTAATGGTCACCATTGGGGAAGACGTCAGCAGGAGTGGAACCACTGGACCACAGGAGGAAGCCAGGCTTGTGAGAGGGGCTTGAATAAGTACCTGCCATGAGGCAGAATGCCAGGTGCCAGTCCCAGGACATTAACCGGGACTGTAGCAGCTGAGAGAAGTAGGGAGACTGCATGACTGGGGTAACATAACGGACAGGACAGGCACTGTCAGGACAAATGGGACTGGCAGGACATACAGGGCAGAACAGGAAAACAGTTTGTAATGGAACATGCAGAATAGGAAGACAGTCTGAAATGGAACATGCAGAATGGTGACAGGCAGGTGCAAAACTTCCAACATGGGTCATCAGGCTCAGGTATTATGGGGTGTGACACGTTAACTTGGAGTGGAAGTGCCTAGACTGGCTGTTGGACTAGGGACCCTAAACTGTACCCTATTCCAGAGGTACTTCAGATGGTGAAGAGGTCTGGATCATCAGTGTAGCCATAATCCTTATCAGCCCTGGTCTAATACCCCCTCTCCCACACCCCGTGGACATCAATGAAAGGATGCAGAAAAACATGTGACAAGTGGGTGGCCACGGGGCAGCGAGCCGAGAACCACGTTACACATGGATGGCCTTGCATGAATACAGACGACCACGCAACATCTGGGCGGCCATGCAGGTAAGCAGAGGACCATGCAGCATGAGCTTGGTCATGCAGGAAAGAGGAGCAAGCATGGACATGGCACGAGAATGCCATCGAGCGCTGGCACACTAGTGAAGCTGGCGCTACACTTAGTTTACCAGAGCTCCCAGCCATTGTGTCTCACAGCAGCTTTCAACCCAGGAACTTTAAAGGAGCCTTTTAGGAGCGCCTTTAATGTTCTTTCAGTTCCCATCTGCTTAGACATCTGGAGAGTTTGAACTGATACAAGAGTTCAAAGCCTCTAGGTGTCCCAACAGCCGGGAACTCTAAGAAAGTTAAAAGCTCTCTTAAAGGCTCCCTTAAGATTTCCTCCAACCTCCCATCTGCTGGGAGACCAGGTGTCTGCGAGCACAGGTAAAATTTAAATTATATAAGTTGTATCTGGTCTGTAGTGGCAGGGTTATCAGAGCAACAGACCTACTCCTGTCACTCATCCAATATTTCTTACGTTAATAGTCTAGGACGTTAATGACTGTGCCCAACAGTGTGGCTCCATTGTAAAACTGTTTGAGCTTTTTTTGCAGTTTTTGGGCCCCCATAAAGGTGTTGTCTATGCCTTTGTTTTTGCCTTCCATTAAATTCAATGGGTTTAGATATATTCATCGAACCGTTTGTTGAACCATTCGGCAAACACAGGTATAGTCTGCGAAAATGAACAGAACCTCGGGCGGTTAGCTCATCTCCAGTCATGACTTTCCATGGCTTAAAATATTTCCCATTTTGGGGTCAAATAACTCTTCCTTGCTGACGTTTTTACACAGGCCCAGAAGAAGCTGAGGCTTTCTTACAAGGTTATAAGGTTGGATGCACAAATTATCCCCGTTTGGGAATTATCAAAAGATTTGTACTTTTAGAAATAAAGAAGTGACAGCTGCTGTTTCTCAAGACGTTCAAACCAGCAGACAGCAATACATTCGCTGTTTATATAGAAAAGATGAAATAGCAAGTTTTTCACGAGCCATGCAAAACGTATCCATATTGTTGGATAGCCTAGACCTTTGCTACTTGTAAAATGAAGAAACAATGTCACATTTTCAAGCCATCTAAAGATTATCCCTTTTTTTTAAGAAAAGAAACAAATGAAGAAACAATATCTTCTCAACTAGGAGTGAAAGGATTACCTTTTTTTGTGGTCCACAATACGTTTTATAATCACAAAAGGAATTCTCATATGCATTAACTTTTTATCAAGTTGCCCAAAAATTATCCCACTATTTGAATAGCTATTTAGTTGTCAGCTGTATTCAAAGGGAAGAAGCAAAGACTTGTCAGCAAGCCATGAAAAATGTATTCCTATTTATGGGCATTTTAATGTTTGTCTACACTGAAGAAGGCACCCTTCTCAGCAGCAGTACAGTATAGCTACATAACAGTTTGGACAAGTGGAGACTTGTGTGCAAGTCTAGCAGCAGTTGCAGCAACTGCACATTGTAGAAAATGATGGAGCAGGCAAGGAAATATTTGGTAGTGTAGTGCCAAGTCTAATGCGGGCTTCACACGGTACAATCTATTGTGCGAGTGCACGAGCGATCATACCCGCCCCCGTCGTTTGTGCGTCACAGGCAATTAGTTGCCCGTGGCACACAAAGTCATTAAACCCCGTCACACGTACTTACCTGCTGAGCGACCTCTCTGTGGGCGGTGAACATCCACTTCCTGAAGGGGGAGGGACGTTCAGCATCACAGCGACGTCACACAGTGGCCATCCAATAGAAGCGGAGGGGCGGAGATGAGCGGGACGTAAACATCCCGCCCACCTCCTTCATTCCGCATTGCCGGCGGGAGCCACAGGACGCAAGTAAGCTATGTTCATCGTTCCCGGGGTGTCACACGGAGCGATGTGTGCTGCCCCGGGTACGATGAACAACTGGCGCCATTAAAAATAAACAATTTTTTAAAAATAAGCGACGAGTACACGACTCATGATTTGTGAGCGATTCTTTGTCACTCGGAGGTGTCACAAGAAATGACGTCTCAAGCGATGCCGGATGTGCGTCATGAAAACCGTGACCCCGATGATGCATCGCGCGATAGCTCGTCTCGTGTGATGCCCGCAGTACAGTTACAGAAGCAGCAGTACAGGATAGCACTAAAACATACAGTGCACCGACAGGAGATGTGTAGCGGGCATGGTTGTCCAACTGCAGTGGCAGCTGCAAAAGTTGATCAGTTTAGAAATATCATGGGGCAAGCAGGGAGTTGTCTGGATAGCAGAACTTAGGCAACACAGTATATAATGGATGACATAATGGACAGGTATTAGATGCCCAACAGGACATTGGCCATTGGCACTGCTTGAAGCAGAACAAAGTAGAAGACAATGGATAGACAGGCAGATGGTATGGCCAATCTAATCATTGGCATCAAATGTTGTTGAAAGAAAGTTGGCAATGATCCATGTCTGATTTATTTTTACAAATTTAAGATTTTTCACGATAATCTAGTCTCAAATTGTGTGGAATGGGGAAGCTATACCTGCCTTGCATGATACAGTTGTGCTCAAAAGTTTACATATCCCGGCAGATTTTTTGCTTTCTTGGACTTTTTTCAGATAATATGAAGGATAACACAAAAACATTTTGTCACTCATGGTTAGTGGTTGGGTGAAGCCATTTATTGTCAAAATACTGTGTTTTCTCTTTTTAAATCACAATGACAACCAAAAACATCTAAATGGCCCCGATCAAAAGTTCACATAACTCAGTTCTTAATACCGTGTATTGCCCCCTCCAACATCAATGACAGCTTGAAGTCTTTTTTGGTAGTTTTGAATGAAGCTCTTTATTTTCTCAGATGGCAAAGCTGCCCATTTCTTTGGCAAAAAGCCTCCAGTTCCTGTAAATTCCTGGGCTATCTTGCATGAACTACGTGCTTGAGGTCTCCCCAAAGTGGCTCAATTATATTGAGGTCAGGAGACTGAGATGGCCAGTCCAGAATCTTCACTTTGTTCTGCTGTAGCCAATGACAGATCGACTTGGCCTTGTGTCTTGGACGTTCCAACATGACAATGATCCAAGTACATCCCATGTGCAGCTTCCAGGCTGATGAATGCAAATTTGCCTCCAGTATTTGCTGATAATGTTCAACTTTCCTTCAACTTTGACCAACTTTCCTGTGCCTTTGTAGCTCACACATCCCCACACCATCAGCGATCCACCTCAATGCTTTACAGTAGGAATGATGTTCCTTTCATCATAGGCCTTGTTGACATCTCTCCAAATGTAACATTTATGGTTGTGGCCAAAAAGTTTGATTTTGGCCTTATCACTGAAAATTACCTTGTTCCAGAAGTTTGGAGGCTTGTCTCTGTCCTGTTTGGCGTATTGTAGGCAAGATACTTTGTGGCACTTGTACAGTAATGGATTTCTTCTGATGACTCAACCATGCAGCCCATTTTTCTTCAAGTGCCTCCTTATTGAACATCTTGAAACAGCCACACCACTAGTTTTCAGTGAGTCCTGTATTTCAGCTGATGTTGTTTGTGAGGTTTTTTTTTGCATCACAAACAATTTTCCTGGCAGTTGTGGCCACGAATTTTGTTGGTCTACCTGATCGTGGTTTGGTTTTTATAGAGCCCCTGATTTATCATTTGTTAATCAAAGTTTGAACACTGCTGACTGGCATAATCAATTCTTTTTATATCTTTTTGTATACCTTTCCTGCTTTATACAGTTCAACTATCTTTTCCCATAGATCTGTTAGCAGTTCTTTTGCTTTCCCCATGACTCACAATACAGAAATGTCAGTGGCTGGATGAAAGATGGAAGAGTCTGTCTAGATCCTAGAAACTCACTCAGCTTTTATGCACACACATTGATTACAAGCAAACAGGTCACAGGTGAGGATGTTACCTTTATTAGCCATTAAAACCCATTTGTGTCAACGTCTGTGCATGTTTTTGGTTGTCATTATGATTTAAAAAGAGAAAACACAGTAGTTTGACAATAAATGGCTTCACCCAACAACTAACCATGAGTGGGAAAAAAAATTGTGTTATCATTCATATTCTCTGAAAAAAAGGCCAAAAACAGCAAAAAATCTGCTGAAGTATGTAAACTTTTGAGCACAACTGTATCATGTGAGCACACACTCTAGCTTATGCATTTCTCGTCAGCAGTGTGTGAAAAGTTGTCAAGCATTTTTAGCGATCGGCCTTGAATCGAATTGCGAGTTGTTCAAATTTAATGAAATATTAGGTGATCTGTTTTTTTATGATGATAAGTGATACCTTCAGTAGGTTTTCAATGTTCTTATACTTTCGTAGTACTACGTGTTTTGATTATCTTCAGGTTTAAATAAAACAGTATTTATAGTACTTGATCGACTCTTGTACGTGAGATTATTTTTGTGTATACCTTTTTTCTCTTCTTTTTTATCAATTTGGATTTTTTATACACATCGGCAGCACCTTCTATTTGCCCACTTCTTATATTCTCAATTATATTACTCTCTACTTGATTGGCTATCAAGCTTAATCAGTTAGCAATTTCATCAAAATGTGAGTCATTTATATTGGAGAAACACTGCAAAACTAAATGTTAAGACCCTGGAGTAGGAAATCTCAGGAAGCTTGGGTCAAGAAGACTGTCCTGACAGTAATACATTCTGTATAATTCCATATTAAATTCAGGCAGCCAGTCGGTAATGGTGATACTACGAGACGGACAGAATGGATAATGTGTCTGTTCTGATTTACTAAATTACTTGTCAAGCAATATCAACACTTGGCATTTTAGGCGTTGATTCATAGGGGATATGTTCGCGCTATCCCTTCAATTTTTTTTTTGTTTTCAAAATGTACAGCTCGAGAAATGTGATCACAGAATCCGCACCAGCATGTGACACGGCCAGAGGTTTTAAATAAAGGAGGTAAAGATCAGAGGATCTGCTATCTGCTGTAACATTTCATGTTTCCTTGTGCTGAAGTCAAGCAGAGCTAAGCGGAGCACTGTTCCTGAAACACAGAAAAGTACAATAAAGAAAGGGATTTTCCTTGGCGAATGTTTGCACCCATTTATCAAATGCTGAACTAAGCCTGTAGATGAAATGCTGTAACAAGTAAGATGCAAAAACACCTACAAATCTTCACTTCTGCAGTTCTAAAGGACGTGAAACAGACCAGTACAGGCACATCGCAAAATTCATCTCACCACTGAAGCCAATTACAGAGTATCTGCACAAAGGAAGGTATTGGACAAGGTGCTTAGTTAGCAAGTTCGGTGGTTGGCAAGCCTTAGGAGGCTAGAATAATGAAGAAACAACTTTTTTTGAGAACTTTTTATTTTCTGCAAGTCACAAAAACTTCTCGGTTATCACAGAGAGACAATCAATAATATCCATGCTGGACATCTTCACATTACTTTACCATAGCTGTAGCTAGGCTTTCGTACATCCAGGATGCAATTTGTAAATTCTAGTAGAAGAAAATATATGTGGTATCCAGTGGTAGGAGCAATAGTTTATGAAAAGTCCTTTAAAATGTTCATTTTATTGAGATATTTAAAATCCTCAGATCCAGATTTGTAGATAGAAGTTCAATAAAAAGGTATGTCCTCTGACCTACATGATTCTGGCAAACCATGAGTAAGGCTCTTCTAAGCCGAAACACGTAGGTTGAAGGGCATACCTGGTCATTGAATTTGTATCTACCAGTCTGGATCTGAGGATTTTCAATATCTCAATAAAATGAACATTTTAAAGAACTTTTCAACAACTACTGTATTTTCCGTATTTTTTCTATAAGACGCACTGGATTATAAGTGAGTTGATACACACGTAACTTCTGGGGTGGTACTCAAGTAGTGTCCAAAAACGTCACAAACAGAAGTAGAAACTTGGCACTCAAGATAAATTTGAATAGTGGTCTTTTATTGAGAAGAACTTGTAGGACCAGCACAAGCACATCATTGCCAAATAGACAGCGGTGCACACCGCGTCATACCCGGCTGCACCGTTTGCCAAGTTGCTGTACCTTCTGAGGACCCTCTGCACGCATATTGATGAAAGTCTTTGACCAAAATATCTGTGCTTGTGCTGGTCCTACAAGTTCTTCTCAATAAAATGCACCGAATTTTAAGACACACCCCAAGTTTAGAGGAGGAAAAAAGGAAAAATGTATTTTTAATGTTAAAATAAGGGTCCATCTTATAATCCTTGTGCATCTTAATCCTAATGCTCACCAGGGGAGAGCAGCTCAGGAAGGTCTCAGATGGCAGGGTAGGGGATGCTGCGGGCTCAGAGGAGGGGGTGTTGCGGCTCAGGAGGCTTGGCGATACTGCGGGCTCAGGGGTGTAGCGACAGGTGCCATTGAATCCCCCGGATATGCCTTATCGAAGCAACGGGGGTGGAGTGGGGTCATAGGAAGCAGGGTCACAGGACACAATTGAGGGTGTCTCGGCAGAAGCCATTGATCTGCAGGTAGGCGGGCTGTGGGAGTGTAACAGGATGGAGTGTCTCGGCGGCAGGTGCATTGAGCTTACTGCAGGCTTCATTGAATCGCACGCGGTTGACGAGATGGACTTAAAGAAAATGGCTGTGGAGGCAGCACGTGCGCATATAGTATTCCACAACCATTTTATTAAAGACCATCGCGTCAATCTGCACATGCGCCACCTCCATGGTCTTTTTCTTGAAGTTCATCGTGTCAACTGAGGTCAGTTCAATGGAGCTGGCAGTCAGCTCAATGCAACTGCCGCCAAGACACCCGTCCTTTGACACCCTTGCAGTGAGCCCGCAGATCAATGGCACCCACTCGCAGATCAATGGCACTCGCCGTGACACCTCCAAGCACGTCCTGTGATCCTTTTTCCTATGACCCCCACTACACCACTGCTGCCCTGGTAAGCTATAACCGTTTTGTAAAAGGCACCCCGAATTTTACTCCTAGTTTTGGGGGAAGAAAGTGCGTCTTACAATCTGGAAAATACGGTATTTCTCCTACTGTAGGATACCACATATTTTTCTCTACTATTGGATATCTGCTTGCTACTCCATCATTTGTGCGGAGAGCCAAAATCCGCTGTGATTGATTTCATGCCGAATGGTGAGCTGACAACATTTCTTTTAATTTATTTGTATTCTACAGGCAAAGCAAAATGACTAGTTGGTATTCCCCTTACACCCAGCACTAGCAATGCACATGGTTTGACACACTATCGGCAAGTTCCCATAGCTTTTAACATCACTTTCAGTGGCTTTATCTCTCAGACCCTGCAAAATGGAATTCGAGAGAATGTGCCGATGAGGACATTAATTAGAATGAGGCTGGCGGAATCACAGAGGTCTCTGTCATGCATCATATTCGGTCATAAATGCCTATTTGAGGCAAGCAGCATGACGTAGATGACGATGTCTTACTAATCACCTCAGTTTGGCATATATGGTCAAAAATTATGCACAATGGAGTTTACTGTTACTCTGTCTGCATTATTACAGTCAATGGCCCCATCAGGGCATGCAGTTGAATCCCGTTTTGTGGAGGTTTGGACGTAAACATTGATGGAGCCACTGGACATAGTGTTAAATGTTATGAGAACCCAGCCTAAAAGGGTAACAGAACACTAAGACTTACAGGAATTGTCCATGTTGGAATATGTTTAGTGCAACAACTTTATTCCTGTCTATGAGTGCTTAGGTACTAGGTTTGTATGCTGTTAATAAAGTTATTGCAGAAAAAAGAACACTTTACAAGGTCTTACAGGAAGAGGATGTTACTGTATTCTGATCCTTGTGTCCACAAAAAAGGAAGCTGATTGCAGATGCAGCAGATAGAGACACACAGAAGTGATTTCCTGCAATCTATTGAGCTTACTATGTCTGTTCCTTATAGTTCTTGAATAAACCAACTGTTATTGTTGCACGCTTGGAGACTATCATTTATAATCCGCTGCTAACAGTCCATAACTGAGCTATTGACCAGCTAACCTTAGAATGGGTCATTCGTAAGATCAGTGGTGGTCTGAAACTCAGCACACATACTGATCAGCTGTGAGTAGGACTCAGTGCCACTGCAAATCCAGTGTGTATGGAGGTAGAACATCACTCTGTAGAGGCCGTACTCCAGTTCAACTCCAGTTCACTTCAATGGAAGTATACAGATCTGTATTGTATACCTGCACATCACCTTCTGATGATTGACAGCCCTGGCTTGCTAAAAGCCCTCATGATCACAGGAAAAAGGAGGAGTCTGCATTTGCTCTCTGTCAGAGATCTTGGATCTTTTTGATGCAACCGCTCCACTACCAGGGCAGACACAAGCTTTCTCACGAGAGACAGAGCTTATTCTGGGTGGGCCAGAGCTGTCAATCACCAGACAGACGTGGAGATATCGAAATTAAGGAAGCAGAATGCTGCACCAAAGATGCTAATCACTCCAATCAGCCAATGGGAATAAAGAGTGTTTTCTTGCAAAATAAAGGGATAGATTTATAAAGAAAAGCTATGATTAATATAGCAATTAAGTCCCCTATATGAATAAATGCTCATTTTAAATGATGTTTTAGGGGTGACAACATCCATTTAAGTGTAGTGACTTCACCCAACTCCCTATTGGATCCTCTATATTTTTGATATAAGGAAAATTGGTCTTATTTCTGATGGAATCATCTTAAAAATGGTGTTTTAGATTCTATGAACAATCAAATGATCGTTGAATTATCTTTTCCTTGGCAATCATTGAGATTTAGAGGGAATTTCAAGTCAAAAATGTTAAATTACCTATTTACCGGGGCATCATAGTCACTAAAATTAGGCACATAGGGTCAGAATGAGTTTTAAATTATAGGGTGGTCAAGCGTGCTGCTGCTTTAAAAAAATCTATGGCAGTTATGCAAACAGCTGTGTTAGACAGAAGTAGAGGCCCACTGATCTCACACTATCCAGTAGGTAGGTGATAAATGTTTTCTGCTGGGATCCTTCTTTAGATTTTCATTTGAGCACAATATTGACCAACACAATGGCCTCCAATCCACTGCCAAACTCATAGAGAAGGAAACTGCCTTTGGTCACCTATTTTCTAGGTTATTGAGCTTTCATTATCATCCAGTTTAGATCTAACTTTTTCAACAAGTTAACTGCAGTTTCGATCTCTAAAAGAATAGTGCCAAACCTCAACTTTTTCAAACTTGCTGAGACCTCTTGTGATCAGCAGTAATTTTTCAGGAAATATGGCAATAAGTGATCAATTTTTTGGAAGAAATGGAAGATTAAATTTTTACATTTCCCTTATTGGCTTTAGAGTGTTAATTGAAATCAAAATCAATGGAATTAATTGTCATGCAGAATAAGGAGATAACTGGGTTCCGGGGCTCCTAGACTGGCCCTCTGGCTAGGGAGGCCCTAGCTGTCCCTTATGCCAGAGTAACGTCTGATAGAGAAGAGATCTGGACTGCCAGCCTAACCCTTCTCCTGGCCAGCAATGATCTAATAACTCCTTTCCCCTTCCTCCAGGGAAGGCCATGAAAGGAGTGATTAATCCCACACAAAAAGACAGACAGGAAAAAAACAAAACTCAAACTCACTACAAGCACAGAGTTATAGACAATTTGTGCTCAGGGGGAAACAAAGAACAGGGAGATAACAATAAAGTTGTCATCTCACCAGTCCTGCAATGATGAATAAGTCGAAGCTCCTGGTGTTTCACGCATGGGAAGACAAAAATGATCTTACATGAGGAAGGCACAGTAGTCAAAATGTTTTATCTTGCAGGAATGCATTAGACGCATTGCCAATTTTTGAATATTTTTTTTATGAAAATGAAATCAAAGTTATACTTTATCGACCCCCGGATGTGGATCCTTTGCTGGATTTTTCTTCCCTTTTTGTAAAGAACAGGGAGGAAATAAACAGACAACAAGAATATTTCTTTAACACACCAAATAATGCACACACAAAACTGGAACATCAAAGCACAAGGATATGTATCACTTCAAGCTATAATCGGCATAGGAGGATCAAATCCACCATCTTAAAAAGGGCAGCAAATAGCTCTGATCGGTCTCTCACAACATGTGACTACAGAGACAATTACCAGGCTAGCAGAATGTAACTCTTGCAAGCCTGAATCAAAGGGAACACAGCTTGGTTGATGCCTGAGCCTGTTTGCGAAACTCTTGGAGTGGAGTGTCAGAATCTCCTGTGTTAACAGGGTCAGATGATGCCCTGACACTCGGTAAGTTCTGAGCTAAACCCCGTCTGACATGAATGTAATGCAGGACAGGACAGGACAGGTCCTCCTGAGAGAGAAACACTCTTTTAACCAATTTGTCAAGAGATGGGGATCCTGCAGAGGGAAGCCTCTTCCATTAACTCAGAATAACCTAATACGGTACGTGAGAGTGGGTTTTATAATCTGGGCAATCCATTTAGTCTTTTATAAGGATTTACATTACAATTTGCAGTAATTAAATTTGGTCAATGACAGTAAAAGAGCATGGAAGACCTCTGACATATTTCTATCAATTATTTTTTTTACATGGGGATGAACTGCACATTATGTCAGAATGTCACATATCAAGTGAGACGCATCTGAACTTGTAGCTAGCACAAACATCTCTCTTACACTTGAGTAACTGATAATCCAGAGAGTTTTACTTCCTCCAGAGCTGCACATTTTATAATACCTGCAGCAAGCAATTAAGCATTTTGATTTTCAAAGAGAATACAGAAGTCTTCAAAAATGTATAATGTAGTGATCTCTATGTTAACTGCAGAGGTACAGTAAGTGATCAGTATTTACACACGTATGCAAAATTTGGCTTTCTGAAAACGGTTTCAAATCCATGAATGATTCTTATATTTTCTTATGACCTGATTTACAAAAAAAACAAAAAAAAAACATTTCTAATTTTAACCATCATGTATGCATTTTGCACAAAATGTGTGTGTGAAGTTATGTACAAGCGAGATGAATAAGAAAATTCTTTATTGTAGCCAAAAATCTACACAATATTATATATGTAAATTTATTGAACATTTATTCTGCAACTTTTTTGAAAATTAATTCTTGTGCCTTTTCCTTTTCTCTTATTGCTTCTCTTGATCCCTTTTCTCCTACAGAAGGCTGCGGATCTCCTCAGTGAAGCATTGTTTTACCTGCTCTAGTTTTATTCTGCAGCTCGTTCATTAACTTACAAGTTAAGCATAACTGAAAACAGTTTTGAGGTAAAACAATATAGAATGTTTATAAAACCTAGATTAACCCCTTCAGCCCCCAGCCTGTTTTCACCCTAAAAACCAGGCCATTTTTTGCAATTTTTACCAGTGTCACTTTATGAGGTTATAACTCTGGAACGCTTCAACGGATCCTGGCGATTCTGACACTGTTTTTTCATGACATATTGTACTTCATGTCAGTGGTAAACTTAGGCTGATATGTTTTGCGTTTATTTGTGAAAATTTTGGAGATTTGGTGAAAATTTTGAAAATTTCGCAATTTTCAAAATTTGAAATTTTATGCCTATAAATCTGAGAGATATGTCACACAAAATAGTTACTAAATAACATTTCCCACTTGTCTACTTTACACCAGAACAATTTTCAAAACAAAATTATTTTTTGTTAGGAAGTTAGAAGGGTTCAAAGTTCATCAGCAATTTTTCATTTTTCCAACAAAATTTACAAAAATTTTAAGTGCCACACCACATTTGGAGTGATTTGAGAAACCTAGGTGACAGAAAATACCAAAAAGTGACCCCATTCTAAAATCTGCACCCCTCACTCTGCTCAAAACCACATCCAAGAAGTTTATTAAACCTTTAGGAGCTTCACAACAACCAAAGCAATATAGAAGGAAAAAAACATTTTTTTACTTTTTTACACAAAAATGTTACTTTAGCCATAAAATTTAACATTTTCACATGGGTATCAGGAAAAAATGCACCATAAAATGAATTGTGCAATTTGTCCTGAGTACACCGATACCTCATATGTAGTGAAAATCAATTGTTTGGGCACATGGCACGGCTCAGAAGGGAAGGAGCATCATATGATTTTTTTAAAGCAAAATTGTCTGGAATTTTTAGCGGATGCGATGTTGTGTTTGAGACCCCTGATGTGCCTAAGCAATGGAGCTCCCCCACAAGTGACCCCATTTTGGAAACTAGACCCCTCATGGAATTTATCTAGGTGTTTAGTGCACACTTTGAACCCCAAGAGGGTTCACAAAAGTTTATAATGTTCAGTCGTGAAAATAATTTTTTTTTTCTTTACCACGAAATTGTTATTTCAACCAGGTAGCTTTTATTTCACAAGGGTATCAGGAAAAAAATCACCCTAAAATGTATTGTGCAATTTCTTCGAGTACACAGATACCTCATATGTGGTGGAAAGTAATTGTTTGGGTGCACGGCAGGGCTCAGAAGAGAAGGAGCACCATTTCACAGCAAAATTGTTTGGAATTATTAGCGGATGCCATGTTGCGTTTGGAGACCCCCGAGGTGCCTAAAAAATGGAGCTCTCCCACAAGTGACCCCATTTTGGAAACTAGACCCCACCCATACAAAAAAATATTAGTTTGGCAAAATAAAAAATACAGACGTCAGAAAAAAAAAAAAACATGAACGCCTGCAGCTGTCTCTAAGGCAAGTGCCACATGTGAGAGCGATGCATGAATCTCGCATCATATCACCTGGCATAGCCGCACACTCCTGTCTGGAAGAGTGCGACTGTGACGGATGATGCGATGTGAGACTCGTGCATCGTTCTCACGTGTGATCCTTACAATTTTCAGTAAAAAATACTGTAGTTGATAATTACTACATTATAATTTTACTGACCCTAAACAAAGTTTATTTGTATTTCTTAGTTTACAGAAAAAAATCAGGACGCACACACGGATGTGCTGCAAAAAGGGGGGTACTAGGTGGGATGGAAAAAAAGATGGATGGAGGATGGGAGAGTGCGCGGAGGATGGGAGAGAGTGCGGCAGAGGATTGGAGAGTGTGCAGCGGAGGATTGGAGAGTGCGCAGCGGAGGATGGGAGAGGGCGCGGCGGAGGATGTGAGAGGGTGCGGCAGAGGATGGGAGAGGGCGCGGCGGAGGATGGGAAAGGGGGGAGGTGGGGAAGGGGTGGAAGGGGTGAGGGGGGAAAAAGGAGGGGGGAGTGGGGGGAGGGCTGAGGGGGGAGGGGGGGAGGTGAGATTGGGGATAGCTATCTTACAGGATGGATCTAGACAGCAGGATCACAGTAGATGGAGGAGGCAGCAGATGGAGGTGGGGAGGAGGCAGCTGATGCATCAGATAGGTGAGAGGTGGGAGAGGGGGCAGCAGATGCAGGAGGATGAGAGGTGGGAGAGGGGGCAGCAGATGCAGTAGTGTGAGAGGTGGGGGAGGGGGCAGCAGATGCAGGAGGGTGAGAAGTGGGAGAGAGCGGGCAGCAGATCGGGGAGGGGGGCAGCGGCTGATGGGGAGAGCAGTGGCGGATGAAGGGGGGTAGCAGCTGATGGGAAGAGCAGTGGCAGATGGAGGGGGCAGCAGCTAATGGGAAGAGCGGTGGCGGATGGAGGGGGCAGCAGATGGAGGAGGGCGGTGGCAGATCGGAGACAGTAGCGGCTGTGGATCGAGGGCGGAGACTACTACTGCTGTGGCGGCGACTGAAAGGGGACCATGACAGGAGCTGATCGGTGGCGGGGGATGATCGGGCGCAGCGGTGGATCCGGGGCACTTACTGAATGGCACTTGCACGGATCACTCTCCTCAGCTTTCACAGATGGAGTGAAGCTGAGGGGAGTGGTCACCTACAGGTCACCGGCCCCAGATCCAAGGTTATTGGAGAGATCGGTCACAAGGCCGATCTCTCCAATCAGAGCTGGGGGTGGGTGAAACAAGTTCACCCAGCTCCAGCCAATGATCAATGCTACAGCTGCACTGTGTGTGCAAAAACCCGAATCTAAGGTTTTTGCACACCGATTGAAGCCACCAGGGCTCCGGGGCTGCGATTTCACCATGACGTACTGGGTACGTCATGGGTCATTAAGTACCATGTCACCATGATGTACCAAGTACGTCATGGGTCGTTAAATGGTTAATACATTGATTAGCATTAGCATCTCATTGATAAGCATAAATCAGAAAGTAAGCATCAATACTTCACCAGATATTGTAGCATCACTCAATGATCGAGGGACTTCAGGACAATCTCATCAGGAGGAATCCGGGAAAAACACTGTCAGGACATCTGCTTGACAACAGGTTAAGTCCCGCCTTCCCCCGGAGAGTCTCGAGTCTATATCCCACTTGAAAACAAATTGCTTGCGTAACCAAATGTTACACAAACTCTAATAGGTTCCATTTGTCCAATATAGTATCCCTCTTCTGAGTGGCCAACTCTTCAGATGCCCACATACACTGCACAAATGCGTCATCAGATGAGACATGCCAAAAAGATCCTGGTTTCACACGTTTTACCATACTATTAACACGCACAGATTCTCAGTAAATATTGATAAAGAAAACTATGGGGGACTGAGTGATTCTCACTAGAACTATAACTCCAGGTGTCTGGGAAAATTACAGAAAAACAAGCCAATATGAACCATTACTGCTACAGACTAATATCTTAAAGGGTTTCTTAAAGACAGACTTACAATATGGATTCCTGATGGCCACTAATGTTTTAGCACTACAAGCATCCAGCAATCGTTCCTCATCATGTTCATGTCCCATCTACCTTGGTATCATTGATATCTCCTTGATATCCTGATGAAATCTTTCTTCTTGCTCTTTGCTAACAGCACCAAGGTTTTCAGGAAAGTCGTCCAAATCGAAATGTAAAAATTGTAACTTCAAATTCATAAGACAACCCAAGGTTTTGAATTATTTCTGCATGTTCTCTACTATGGATTTAATTTTTGGATCTTTGTTGTTACCTAGAAATTTCTTCACAATGTCTTTAAAAGAATCCCAAGCCCTTTCCTCATCAGCTTTCCTTTTATATTTCGAACACATCGTCCTTCATGAGATTCCAACTATTTGGGCTCAAAATAAGCCTTCCTTCAGTTTTGCTTCGGACATTCCCTGAACCTTGGAACATAGGTACTTAAAAATCCCTTCTTCTTTCTGTAGAGTTTTCACAAACTACTTTATCAGTCAAAGCTTAATGTAGAGTGGTTACAAAGTGGCTTAAGGATAACAAAGTCAGTGTTTTGGAGTGGCCATCACAATCTCAATCCTATTGAAATTTTTTGGGCAAAACTGAAAAGATCAGTGCGAGTAAGGCAACCTACAAACATGGCTCAGTTACACCAGTTATGTCAGGAGGAATGGGCTCAAATTCCTACCAACTATTGTAAGAAGCTTGTGGAAGGATATCCAAAACGTTTCAGCCAAGTCATACAGTGTAAGGGCAATTGTACCAAATACTAACGAAATGTATAAAACCTTTTGACTTGGCAGAAAGTAATAAAAATGCCTTAAAACATTCTCTCTCTCATTATTCTGGCATTTGGTAAATATAAATAATTTTGGTTCCTAATTGACCTAAAATGGGAAAGGTTTATTCTGATTTCATGTCAGATAGTGAGAAAAATGAGAATTTGTGTCTTTTTAGATAGTGTATGTAAACTTCTGGTTTCAACTGTATGTTCCTGAGTCCAAGTTGCGAAGATGTTCTTATTGGGCAACTTTTTTTTGGCTCCAGTGATGAGTCCTATCCCGGTTGTCCAATTCACATAAAAACCATGAACACTTTCTGTATCTTCCTTGCTATCCAAGGAGCAAAGAGAGAACTTTCAGATCACCACATATTGACAATTCCTGATCCTCAAAGTTAAGTTTCTTGAGAATAAAGTCTAAATTCTCATAGCTTTCCTTCAAATGCACAGAATGCTCTACAGGTACTGACACTGCCATTGTG
The DNA here is from genome assembly GCF_048569485.1 of Anomaloglossus baeobatrachus. Classification (NCBI taxonomy): domain Eukaryota; kingdom Metazoa; phylum Chordata; class Amphibia; order Anura; family Aromobatidae; genus Anomaloglossus; species Anomaloglossus baeobatrachus. Next base: position 627,428,734 of record NC_134355.1, read on the forward strand.
CAGTAAGATGACTTTCAGACATTTTTTGGATGAATCAAGAAAGAGTCTCTACTCACTCACATTGCACTCAATGTAAAATATTTACATCAGCCCAGGAACATCACTTCAATACACTAAAGCACCCTCTTGAGAAAAGCATGGAAGGAGTTTCTTTTCTTTGCTACTGTACCACAAAAAATAGGTACCAGTTCATTTCTAATCAATCTAATGACACAAAAGACATCCGGCAAAGGTGTCAGATTATGGTGCAAGAAAAAGCTTATGGAGTCAGTGTTTGTGAAAAACTGTACGTTTTGGAAATTTTTCAATTTTTCTACTAAGTTTAGCAATCGAAAGTATATAAAAATCACCTCATACTTTTCAAAGAATTTTACACTTTACTTTCTTGCAGACCTGTGTTATTAGTTATCTACATGTCATCAAGAGAATAGACAATATAGAAATCTTAAAAAAAAAAGCTTTAGCCATGCTGCCAGTGTCCAGTTGAGTTTTTGCCACTCCACTAAAGGCGGCGTTACATGCAGCGACGTATCTAACGATATGTTGTCGGGGTCATGGATTCTGTGACGCACATTCGGCATCGTTAGCGACGTCGCTGCATGTGACAGCAAGGAAAAGCCGTTAACGATGGAAAATACTCACCTTATCGTCCATCATTGACATGTCGTTCATTTTCAAAATATCGTTGATTGTAGAGGACGCAGGTTGTTCGTCGTTCCTGAGGCAGCACACATCGCTACGTGTGACACCTCGGGAGTGACGAAGTACAGCTTACCTGCGGCCGCCAGCAATGCAGAAGGAAGGAGGTGGGCGGGATGTTACGTCCCGCTCATCTCCGCCCCTCCGCTTCTATTGGGCAGCTGCTTAGTGACGCAGCTGTGACGCCAAACGAACCGCACCCTTAGAAAGGAGGCGGTTCTCCGGCAACAGCGACGTTGCTAGGCAGGTAAGTCCCATGTGACGGGTCCTAACGATGTTGTGCGCCACGGGCAGCGATTTGCCCGTGACGCACAAACGATGGGGGCGGGTGCTTACACCAGCGACATTGCTAGCGATATCACTGCGTGTAACACCCGCTTAAGTGTCAGTTATTGTTTGCAGCGCTGATGTCACATTGAAGCCAATAACTGAGCTTATCTGTCACGACGAACTCAGTGAAAAGCTGCAGCACTGAGAATATGACATTGCACTTGAAACAAACTACACCTGGGAGATTTGGATTTTACAAAAGAGCAAAACTCATTTAAGGATTTAGCTTAAAGCTTCAAGTTCATCTTTGAATACTATTATTGCTATTTTAATTAAGTTGAAATTCCTGTGCTGATAAATTTTCATGTAAATGTTTAAATATTTCAACAAACTCTGCACAAAATCAATAGTACAAACAACAGATAAATAGATTTTGTAATATATTAACCCTTTAACAACCACAGGCCGTACTGGTGCGTCTTGTGCTGTCATTGTATAATCACTGGCCGCTGCTGCAGGCAGCTGCCGGTGATCCACGCACATGTCAGCTGATTTGAACAGCTAACATGAGTGCCTCAGAGGCACGGGTGGATCCGCGATCCACTCATGCCTGTTAACTCCTTAAACTGCAATGTCAAATTGTTACATTGCGATTTAAATCCCCGCCATGGTAAATCTTCACTTATCTGGCTCCATCGGTGGCGCTGTGACGTAATCACTGTGAGCCGATGATTGTCATGGTAGCACAGGGTCATGTGATGATGACTCCTGTAGCGGGCATGACTCACTTCCTGTTTCATCCGGCCGAGTGCTGCCAGTGAAAAGATGTGAGTATTTTTGGTGTTCACAACTGTGTAGCTGTAGTTAACAGAAATGAATGAGCAATCAGACTGCTGATCCTTATAGTCCCGTCTGGGGACTAGTAAAATAAAATTAAAAAAATTAAAAAAAAGTTACACCACATCTAAACACACATAACCCCTTATTTTGAACAGTTAACAGCTTACATTTGTGTTTTCTGGCAGTTTGGTTGGTCCAAATGGTTCCTCCTCATAGATCTACCACCTGTTACCTATCCAACTCTATGGGACTTTATGGGACTACCGCATACAGTACTAAGCTATTTCCAGCAGTCCCAAAGACAATGAATGGAGTGGAGGTCCAGAGATCACACCTCTGCATTCAAGATGGGAGTCTATAGAGTCTGTGCTTGCGATCCAGAGCTTTGGTTTCAAAATTCTGGAATCCAGAAATTAGTAAATTAATCCCTATTATATTATGATGTCATACGATTAGTATTATTGGCATGAGACAAACAAATGTCACATTTTTCAAGATGTGTCTTGTGAATTTTCTTTGTAGAGGAGCAAAACCACAAGGACTTACTGAACTGCATGAAAATGGGGTTTGTCCATCTTAAATGAACCACTGAAAATGACATAGTATTTTAAGGTCAAAGCTTTTATTCATCAACTATCTCAAACAGTTATCAATACTAAAAGTAAAACAACCTTGCCTGGTAATAAATGTTCAGAAACACCAGAATGCCATCACGACTCTTCCTGCAGTGGGCATGTCCTAATTGGTACATCTTGGTACCTTTCTTGATAATGTCAAAGTTCTTCCTTTAAGGTTCTCCCACTTCCAAGCTGTGACAGATTATTCTGTTCACAAATTGTATGTCTAAGGCCTCCTTCACATATCAGTGAAAAACACACGTTTTTCACTGACCTGTTAAAGATGCTTTTGGCCCTCTGTGTGCCGTGATTTTGGCACACGTGTGTTCTCCATGTGCTATCTGTGATAGCACACGGAGATCCGGCTGTACTCACCTGTCCCTGGCTCTGCTGTCCGTGTTGCTGATGTCTCTCGCTCTGCTGTCTCTGACCGCAGCTGTCTCCCTGCTCCTGTTACTTCCAAGTTGTGGTGCAGTGAATATCCATGAGCATAATTAACTGGCCTGGAAGCAGAGACGGCAGCGGCTGAAGAGAGCATCACTGGAGATAAGTGAGGATAAAAATCATTTTTTTTCAAAGATACGTCTTTTTTCCAGTATGTGTCCCATGGATCACACCATCGCGATACCAGAGAAAAATGGACTTGCCTCCATGCAGAACACATGGACACACGTGTGCGTCGCACGGAAACACGGTCAGTGAGAAATCACTGATGTGTGTGCAGACCCATTTATTTTAATGGGTCTGCGTATGTCCATGATTCCGGTATGTATAAAAACAGCAACATACATACCAGAATCACTGACATGTGAAGGGGCCTTAAGCGACATGCTGGGTTTCTATAAGGACATAAGTGGAAATCTGGATATTGCTAATGAAGCTGATGTGATATTTCTGGACTTTGCAAAGACATTTGATTCTGTATCACACAATAGCCTTATCCTGAAGCTTCAAAACAGGGTCTAGGGGGTCACTATATTTACATGGGTAAAATGTGGTTAAGAGACAGGAAACAAAGAATCATTTTAAATGGTACATTCTCTAAATGGGAAAAACTTAACAATGGGAACCACAAGGATCTGTACTAGAAATGGTTGGGACCATATTGGATCTGCACTGGGAACGGTGGGGACCATAAGGATCTGTACTGGGAACGGTGGGGACCATAAGGATCTGTACTGGGAACGGTGGGGACCATAAGGATCTGTACTGGGAACGGTGGGGACCATAAGGATCTGTACTAGACCCAGTTCTTTTTATTCTCTTTATAAATCACCTTGTGGATGGGATTGATAGTCTTTGCTTATAACACAAAACTGAACTAGGCTATAATATATAACAGAAAAATCTGGATAAGATGCCTGCATAGGCAATCACTTGGCAGATAAGGTTTAATATTGATAAATGTAGTGTAATTGTTGCATATACATTAATTGGAAATATACTTGGGCTTCAGAACAGGAGAAGGACTTGGCTATTCTGGTAACAAGTATGATAAACAGCAGAACTCAATGTCAGGCAGCAGCTGCAAAAGCAAACAAGATATTAGGGTGCATAAAACGAGAGAGATGAAATCTTGTAATACTAATGTATTGCTGGAGAAGGAATGTATTCATATGTCAGAATTTCAATTAAGAACAGTTTTTAAGTAGGTATTTAAAATTGCACCCCCTAGTATAGGGATATTTAGCAAACGCATTTCAGACAGGCGCCTTTAATCATTGCATTTCATATAACTGTGAAGATATGTTAAAATAAGACACAGTAGAACAAATGAACAGTTGAACAAATAAGATGTTTAGTCTTTCACTGCTTCTCTTCTTAACCCTGAAAGACACATGGTAGGTGGCTCATGCTGTGTCTTACCAGCTCACAAGAGTAAGAGAATGAATGCATGACCTGCACATAAAAGGGAAGCTGTCACCAGGTTTTTTCCTTATGAGCTGTGGCCACCACCAGTGAGCCCTTATATACAGCATTCCAGAATACTGTATATAAGAGCCCAAGCCACTCTGTATAATGTAAAAAAAACACCTTTATAATACTTACCTAGGGGCGATCTGGTCCGATGGGTGTGGCTGCTCTCGGTCCAGCACCTCGTCCATCTTTTGCGATCACCGTCCTCCTGCCCAGCCCCATGTGCATGACACGTACTGCGTCATCCACACAGAGGCCTCCATTGCGCTCCTGTGCACACGCACTTTGATCTGCCCTGCTGAGGCCAGATCAAAGTACTATAATATGCAGGAGCGAGAAAAGGTCAAAGACCGCCTGCACATGCGCACTGCAGTACCTTGATCAGCTATCAGCCAGGCAGATCAAAGTGTACCTGCGCAGGAAGATAATGTGAAACTGTGTGAATGAGGTAGGATGCGTCATGAACACAGGACTGGGCAGGAGGATGGCAATCGCACAAGATGGAGGAGGCACTGGCCTGAGACCAGTGACACCCATCGGACCAGACCGCCCCCTTAGGTGAGTATTAGAAAGGTGTTTTTTACATTATACAGTGCCACCTGGACTCTTATATACAGTATTCTGGAATGCTGTATATAAGAGCTCATTGGTGGTAGCTGTAGTTCATAAAGGAAAAACCTGGTGACAAGTTCCCTTTAATTTAAGGATCTCTCTGATACCTCCCATTGGGACAAACTTTTCAGGACAGCACAGGGGATGAGGAGGCAACAGATACCACCAAGAAAAGACCACATGCAGCTTAAGACAACTGCTTTTTTTTATTTTTGTGAGACAAAATGTTCTATTATTTACATGTGTGCCTGGTGCCTGAGGTATACCAAAGACCCATCTTGCTAAGAGAAAACACCAGTTTTGTATATGGCACATAGCAATGAGGGGGGGGGGCAGTGGAAGCACTTGTGCAGATTTTACATTTAGGGTGCAGGAGCATCTGGAATTAAAACAAAAAGGACATCAACTAAAATTTGTCCCAAATTTCGGTTATCCATTCTATTCATCAGAAGCACCCACAAGAAGGGAAAGCCTAAATAATACTACTTACTTTTTTCAGGTTTCTTTCCCCACAATGTACTCAATGTTAGCTAATAAGAGCCATTTTTGGAACAGAAAGTGCGCATAATAAATGCATTTATCAACATAAGCCGTACGACGCAAGTATAAATGACCTGATTTGTGCTTTATATTTTCATTACAAATGTACAAGCATAAAAGTGTGGATGTAAAATGCCACAGACTTCGTATAATGCCGCTAATAACAGGAAGCCAGCAATTTAATGGTCTCACAATTTTGCAGTCTTCTATTTACTTGTAAAGCCATTTCAGCAGCCGGCTGAGAGAAGGACCATTTGGTAGCAGCAGGGGATGATGTTTTAAAGGACTTTGATATCAGCATTAACATTTCACAGTTACTTTTCTCATGATATATTCCACTACTTACTGTACATAACATATTTCATGAGGGTTTATGTTAAGATAAATCACACAGTACAATGGGAAGACGGACAATGTAATGTCAGCGATGTGGCATTATTCAGACGTGGAGATGTTTACACTGGGAGTAAAATAGATGGGTGCTGTCCGCAAAGGAATACTGGCTTGCTTTCGTGAAAGGAGACTTAAAATAAGAATTTATTAATATGAGATGAAACTATATGGGATTAATGACATGAGATAAATGGTTATCACATTTTACAAAATGTGTCTTGTGCATATAGAAAAAATATGAAAACAAATGTATTTACTGTGAAGATCTGGAAAAGATTATTATTATTATTATTATTTATTATTATAGCGCCATTTATTCCATGGCGCTTTACAAGTGAAAGAGGGTATACGTACAACAATCGTTAACAGTACAAGACAGACTGGTATAGGAGGAGAGAGGACCCTGCCCGCGAGGGCTCACAGTCTACAGGGAATGGGTGATGGTACAATAGGTGAGGACAGAGCTGGTTGCGCAGTGGTCTACTGGGCTGAGGGCTATTGTAGGTTGTAGGCTTGTTGGAAGAGGTGGGTCTTGAGGTTCCTCTTGAAGCTTTCCACGGTAGTTACCAACCAGCCTGGAAGGACTAACTTGGCTGTCCATCACGTGGACACTGGGGATCATCCCCCGATCCGGCGTTCAGCATATCGGGTCTCCCTGGAGGTGCAGCAACACATGCGCCAGGAGATTGACGAGATGCTGAAGCTGGGGGTGATCCAGGCATCCAACAGCGCTTGGGCCTCGCCTGTAGTCCTCGTCCCTAAGAAGGACCGAACCACTCGGTTCTGCGTGGACTACAGGGGGCTCAATGCTGTCACAGTCGCCGATGCGTACCCAATGCCACGCATCGATGACCTGCTCGATCAGTTGGCCGGGGCTCAGTACCTGACCATCATGGATCTGAGCCGGGGATATTGGCAGATCCCCCTGACTCGCAAGGCCAGGGAACGCTCTGCCTTTATTACCCCATTTGGACTGTACGAGTCCACGGTGATGCCATTCGGGATGAGGAATGCCCCTGCCACTTTCCAGCGGATGGTCAACACCCTGCTCAAGGGACTTGAAGGGTACGCGGCCGCGTACCTGGATGACATTGCCGTCTTCAGTCCCACCTGGGAGGACCACCTAGAGCATCTAGCACAGGTGCTCAGGCGGATCCACCAGGCAGGTTTGACCATCAAGCCGGGAAAGTGTCAGCTGGCCATGAGCGAGGTCCAGTACCTCGGTCACCGGGTAGGCGGGAGAACACTGAAGCCCGAGCCTGAGAAAGTGGAGGCCATCGCATCCTGGCCCACCCCCAGGACCAAGAAGCAGGTGATGTCCTTCTTAGGGACCGCCGGGTACTATAGGAGGTTTGTTCCACGCTATAGTAGCCTGGCAAAGCCCTTGACGGACCTCACCAAGAAGAAGCTGCCCTCTGCAGTCGATTGGACAATGGACTGCGAGACAGCCTTCCAGGCCCTAAAGGACGCCCTGTCCAGCCCGCCCGTGCTACAGGCAGCCGACTTCACGCGGCCGTTTGTAGTACAGACCGACGCCAGTGACTTCGGCCTCGGTGCGGTGCTCAGCCAGGTGGACTCTGCGAGCCAAGAGCACCCAGTCTTGTACCTGAGCAGGAAGCTGTTACCACGGGAAGTGGCCTATTCCACGATGGAAAAGGAGTGCCTGGCCATAGTGTGGGCCCTGCAGCGTCTGCAACCCTATCTATACGGGCGCCACTTCATCGTGGAGACGGACCACAATCCCCTCAGCTGGTTACACACTGTCTCTGGGACGAATGGGCGATTGTTGCGATGGAGCCTTGCGCTCCAGCAATACAACTTCACCATTCGCCACAAAAGGGGCCGGGACCACGGTAACGCAGACGGGCTGTCCCGACAAGGAGAGGTCGCGGACGGGCGCACGGGGGAACACCGGAGTGTGCTGCCCCCTAGCGCCCTCAAAAGGGGGGAGGTGTGAGGCAAATCCCGGGATATGAAGATGAATTATGACTTCCAGTCATAATCGCTCATCACTCCCTGGCAGTGCCCCCCTCCCTTCTTGTTCTCAATGTCCAGCATCTGTGAAGGTGTTACACCTCCATGGCCATCTCCTGTGATATGGAGATGAGATGATGTGGGAACAATGGACACAGGATGACTCCCTGCCGTGACCCTGTGGTAGGAGCTGCTATCTAATTAGCAAGCTTGGAAGTATCCAGACAGAACGACTCCAGTAAAAAATGGTTCATATCTCGCAAGCCATATTTCCGATAAATATGGCAACCATAAAAATGGTGTAAAGATTACCATATTTTTCAGACCATAAGACACGCCCTGGTTTTAGAGGAGGATAATAGGAAAATAAAATTTTAAGCAAAAAATGTGGTCATGACACATTGTTATGGGCGAGGATCTGCGGCTGACACGGTTATGGGGTAATGTCCCCAAATTCTCTACTAAGGTACTCCATCCTGGTAATAATCCTACTGCCTTGTATATGATCCACATTCTTGTATATACGTCCTCCATCCTGGTATGTGCCCACATCCTGACATGTGCCCCCATCCTGCTATATACCCCCATCCTGATATGTTCCCCCATTCTGCTATATACCCCCATCCTGGTATATGGCCCCCATCCTGTGGCACACAAAAAAATAAATGTTAATACTCACCTTTCCTCGCTCCACACAGCATCGCTTGTCTTCATGTCTGTGCCAGCAGCAGCACCGCTGACCTGTGTGGAGCCATGTGCACAGCGATGACGTCATCACTGTGCACACCGCTCTCCACACACATCAGCGGACCAGTAGACAGGAGGACATCATGATGCTGCAGGGATCGGTAGCTGGTGAGTATACTTATTCACTGCCCCCCACACTGATGATGATGCATGGGGGGCAGTGAATATAGCCACACATGATCACTCCAGGCTGTAGTTGCCAGAGATGATCACGTAGGCCAGCTGTTAATTATGCGCGCATCCCCCACGCATCATCCCACCTACCTGTCAGCACCGGCTTCAGTGTCAGCGCTGAGAGATGATGGGTGGGAGGATGCAGTGCATATGAAATGAGGCTAATGAGCGGGCCACGGTAGGCGCTGCTACAGCCTGCTCATGCCGCCGATGACCCGCTCCACCGCAGCACCCTCATTCCTCGTATCATACATTCGGGCTATAAGATGCATCCCCCACTTTCCCCATTTGGGAGAAAGAAGTGTGTCTTATAGTCCAAACAATATAGTATTTTCTTTCTTTCTCCATTATTTTCCAATTTATAGAGAAGCAGTTGATACATAGGTCCATATTTTAATGTAAGGTGGTACATATCACTTTTCCCATCAGATATCTTAAACAATGCATTGTAAAGTAATTTATTATTATCTTTTTTGTTAGGAAGTGTTATGTTTATTTTTAATCTTCTTTCAAGCCTTTTGCATATATGGTGTTTTTTTTACTTGCTGACAACCACTGTCTAAAATCAGTGGCATTGCATATACTAGCATGTCTCTAGGCCGGAATGAATCAGGATCTAGGTGTCTCTTATCTGCATGTTTTCTCACCTAAACTGAGGTCCGCTCCAGAATGGCTTTGGTATCTGCCAAGATTTTGGAGAAATTCTTGGTGAGAGCATCGGCCGGAGGGATGCGAAAGGTGATAGTAACAGGGAAAAGAATATTGGGCTACTGTCCATATACTATGTAGGATGGAAATGCTGAGCAAACTGCTCGACGAACATGGGAGCAGAAGAAAGACCGGACAAAGGAGTGAAGTTGCCATTTTGGAGAATCGGTACAACTGAACACACCAAGGACACCAGAGGTCCATTATAAAGTACATAGGAATGTGCTGCCAGTGAGTAGAAGGCACAGAAAGTGGTAGTAACTGACCTGATGGAAGCTGTTTGGCAATCTTATTCTGGGCACTTGATGGCAGGCAGAAACAAAGGCCACAATATCTTTATGCAGGGTTAGCCATCAGTAATGTCGTGAAATGAGAACAACAGTTTTCTTCTGCCTGGCATGGCCAGCCAGCTTAGACGAGTGACTGCACAGTAAAACTAGCTTTTTGTCAGCTTCTGCAATGAAGGGCTTTCTGAATGTAGCTTTCCGGAGCTACAGTAAGCATCTTGGAGGGCTCAATGATGTGTTAAGTCTCCTTCTCCTGGCCGATTGACAACAATAACCATGAAAGTGCATTCGCCTTGACGTTCTTGTGCACAGGCTGAAAATGGAGGACTAAGTCAAAGGGGGCAAAGAACAATGATCACCTTGCCTGGAGTGGATTTAATTTCTGTACAGACTGTAAGTAGGTCAAATTCGTATTGTTGGTGTAAATGGTCCAATGAAATTGATGAGCCAGGAATTTAAAGTGCAGTGTGCACTGGTTGGTCAACTCACGGCATTGTTTGGGGTCGCCGTCAAACCGCAGGGGAGCAGACAAGTGGGGTCCACTGCTAGGAACAGGAATAACCGGCTGTGCTGGAGCTGCAAGCTGGACTAATGCTGATGCAGATGAGGCAGCTTGCGACAGTGCATTTAAATGGATGTTCACAGACTGTAGAAAGGTCAGGATCTGATCCTGCTGTTCCCGCTGGTTAGTCATCTCCTGTTACAACACCGGAAGCATAGTGAAGCTGGGGTCAGTGGGGTCCATGGCCTGAGCAAACTGTCACGCTGGTTAGTGTGGAACTATTGCGCTATGGGATCAGGCTCATCCTGGAGGGGTGTGACTAAGCGACTACCTCAACTTCACTAGATCATCTGATGATGAGGTTAGACTTCCGCTGGTAGGTAGCCACCAGGTACCACTCTAGGGAACTCTCTGTACAGTAGAAGCTGCCCCCAGGGAACAGGTAAGCTTGTATGAGCGCAGGTGCTGACAACGATTGATACAGACTGGATGGCTAGAGCAGACTGGCAGGCAGGCTGATACTGGCAGGCAGGTATGACAGGACAGGTACAGCGGATAGATACTGAAAACATGTACAAGTACAGGCACAGGTAGCAGGCACATAATATGTGTATAGGGTATGGGCACAGGATATGGCACGGGCACAGGGTACAGGTGCAGGATAGGCGACCTAACCCCTTGCAAACATGCATTAAGTGAATGAATAAGTTGCTTAGACACCTCCATTACAGAGAAGGATGCCCAAAATAGCCAGGCTGAGAGGTACTTGAAGGTTACTACATGCTGGCCCTTTAAGAGTGAGGAGCCCGCACGCCCTAAGCATGCTACTGGAAGACCAGCGCGGCAAGCGCATGACCTAAGAGCAGGAGCCAATGCGGGGAACAATAACCACTACTGAGTGGCCGGGAAGGTGAGTGCATCGACGTCCCTGCTGGGAGGAGGAAGCAGAATAGTGCAGGGACACCGACGCCAGTGTTGCATAGCTTGACCATTGAGGAAGGATTCTCCAGTCATGATGCCTGTGTTACCCCACCATTAAAGCACTTGTAAATAATACACGGACTGCATAAGACTTGGTTAAAATTGGCCACAGCAGCCTTTATTACCAATTATTTTCACTCTAACACAAGGGGGCGCCATACAACAGGCGACCCCAACAAATGACAATAGATAACACAATAATACCAGTACAGTATATATAACCATGGCTAGGCCCAGTCCAGAAAACCACTTCTTACCCCAATATCCCTGGCCGCAACACACCGACCCAGAGATGAGGTATTAATCACCCACGGATTAATACCCCTAACTTTTGCAGAACCCCGTGCCTGCAACATCCCGGAACCCGATGCCACCATATCAAGACAGTGTCTCTCTGTCCAGTTACCATTTCCTTCAAACCGCCTCTGGACCAGACCTACCGCCCGCTGCTGTGACAATAAAAAAATCAACCAAACCAGATATTCCCATTTCCAACCAACAACAGAACACCTCTTTCTCAGCACTCAACCATCTCCCACTACAATTCTTTCTCTACTTTCTTTTTTTTTTTTTTTTTGTTTGTTATATACACCACACTGTACTCAAACCACAAGGGAGGGTGAGCGGGGATCAGTCTTCGTCCGGAAGTCACAGAGGGAGGTAAGACACCCCCCTCAGCTTATATACCCTTGTATTCCCCCCCTCTTCCTCCTGGGACTCCTTATTCCCTCCAATCCCAATCTTCTGTATCCTACAAATCCTCCAATCCCTATTTAACCCCATCACTCCTTCCATTCCCTCTAGTCATGTCGCCCCTCCACCCTATGGGTTCCATGGCTTTCTGATGCTCAAAACAGGCTGTTTTAGTGACTCCTATTATTAAAGATGATTGATTCTCTTGAAATTCAAATTTACCATGTTCAAATATTTTTTCTTTTAAATTCAATTACCAGCGAATGATTTAATGCAATTCCAATATTGCAAATCCTCAGAATGTCCTAAAAATACTGTATATATTCAAGAATCTGAGGTCTCAAATTATTGTATCCAACCTCTAAAATAGTCCAAAAAAGGAACCCAGCACTTCTAAAAGAATAAACTTTATTTCATCAGTTAAAACAATACTAAAAAAAATGAAAACAGACAAATGTGCAGAGATCCACCATGAGAGTGGTTTACGCGTTTCAAGGCTAGATGCCTGTTGCTCATAACCTTATAATCTTGTGGTTATGATTAAGGAGCATTTATCCATGAAACACGTAAACTACTATCAAGGTGGATCTCTGCACATTTGTCTGTTTACATTTTTTGTAATTTTTTTTCAATTCATGGGAAATACATTCTACCCTTTTAGAAGTGCTAGATCCTTTTTAAGACTATTCATGTGTTTGGAACTGATGATCTGAAGGAAGGGGAAAGATGAGCTGGACATTCTTTTTATTTCTTTATATCCAGCCCATTTCAAGCTCTTAAGGCCCCGTCACAAGCAGCGACATATCTAACGATATATCGCCGGGGTCACGGATTCCGTGACGCACATCCAGCATCGTTAGCGACGTCATTGCGTGTGACAGCAAGGAATGACCATTAACAATGGAAAATACTCACCTTATCGTCCATCGTTGACACGTCATTCCTTTTTAAAAAATCGTTGATTGTTGATCACGCAGGTTGTTCGTCATTCCCGAGGCAGCACACATCGCTACGTGTGACACCTCGGGAACGCGAACTGCAGCTTACCTGCGGCCGCCGGCAATGCGGAAGGAAGGAGAAGGGCGGGATGTTACGGCCGCTCATCTCCGCCCCTCCGCATCTATTGGGCGGCCGCTTAGTGACTCCGCTGTGACGCCGCATGAACCGCCCCCTTAGAAAGGAGGTGGTTTGCCGGTAACAGCGACGTTGCTAGGCAGGTAGGTACATGTGATGGCTCCAAACGGTTTTGTGCGTCACGGGCAGCGATTTGCCCATGATGCACAAACGACGGGGGCGGGTGCTTTCACCAGTGATATCGCTAGCGATATCGCTGCATGTAACACCCCCTTACACCCAAACACAACTTTAGTAACTTGATATCTTAATATTTTGCAGGCCGGGCAGCACGGTGGCTCAGTGGTTAGCACTGCAGCCTTGCAGCGCTGGGGTCCTGGGTTCAATTTCCACCAAGGACACCATCTGCAAGGAGTTTGTATGTTCTCCCTGCATTTGCGTGGGTTTCCTCCGGGGTCTCCGGTTTCCTCCCACACTCCAAAAAACATACAGTTAGGGACCTTAGATTGTGAGCCCCAATGGGGACAGTGTTGCCAATGTATGTAAAGTGCTATGGAATTAATAGCGCTATATAAATAAATAAATATTATTATTATTGTATAAAAATAAGGTTGTATTTAATCTTTGACTGAGTTATTAATATCTTCACTGCTGAATTGTGAGCTCTGATGTCCTCTCATTATTTTAAACAACTCTAAAATGGTTGCTGCATTCCCTGACTTGCCTTTTATACTGACAATGATAGTTCCTTCTGCAATATGTAGACTGGTCTCATGCAAATTGAATTGCAAATAGTTTAAATTCACTTTATCTTGCAAATTGTAAAGAATTCAACACAAATTTAAGTTCCATAAAATATATTCACTTATCTAAACTCATTTTTTTGCGATTGTATGTATAGAACTATCAGAAAAAAATATCCAACCAATAGTACGATACTAAATATATGTATATATAATGCAAAAACTACAAGACAAACCTAGTGAGGCTGTTATTAAGGATCAACGGCATTGAGATCTATGCTCTGCATTACTACCATGTACTTACTGAAATCTGTAATTAGCGACTTAAGAGTGTTTTCCTTACTCCACTAATGAAGTATGATTGATATGTAATAAGGAAAAGGGCTGCGTTATACTTTAATGATTCCATCATTTAGGCATGCACTTTCTTTGATTAGTTAAATGTAATCATGGTTTAACGTTAATAATACTAACTAATACTTTAAAAAGAATACTGTCTTCTTAGAAAAACTCCGTTACAGGAAATATAAACCTCAGTTTTAGTTACAATGTTAGGCTCTATATACACCAAAACTCTCCTAACATATACAATAATGTGCAGACAAACTTCACCAATACGGAACATAGAATGTTTGTCCAAAGAGTAGAACCATAAATGAACATAGCAAACGCTAAAGCGGGCTTTACACGCTACGACATCGCTAATGCGGAGTCGTTGGGGTCACGGAATTCGTGACGCACATCCGGCCGCATTAGCGATGCCGTTGCGTGTGACATCGATTAGCGATTTTGCATCGTTGCAAAACAGTGAAAAATCGCTAATCGGCGACACGGGGGTCCATTCCCAATTATCGTTACTTCAGCAGTAACGAGGTTGTTCCTCGTTCCTGCGGCATCACACATCGCTGCGTGTGACGCCGCAGGAGCGAGGAACGTCTCCCTACCTGCCTCCCGGCCGCTATGCGGAAGGAAGGAGGTGGGCGGGATGTTACGTCCCGCTCATCTCCGCCCCTCCGCTGCGATTGGGCGGCGGTTCAGTGACGTCGCTGTGACGCCGCACGGACCGCCCCCTCAGAAAGGAGGCGGTTCGCCGGTCACAGCGACGTCGCCGGACAGGTAAGTATGTGTGACGGCTCTGGGTGATGTTGTGCGCCACGGGCAGCGATATGCCCGTGTCGCGCAACAGATGGGGGCGGGTACGCACACTAGCGATATCGGGACCGATATCGCAGTGTGTAAAGTAGCCTTAAGGCTATGTTCCAGCAATAAGATTTTGGTAAGTTTTTGATGTTGCATAGTGATGAGCGAGTACTAAAAAGCTCGGGTGCTCGAGGCTCGGGCCGAGCATCCCAAGATACTCGTGTACTCGGCCCGAGCACCGAGCCCAATGTTATCCTATGGGAGACTCGAGTATTTTTGTGAAATGACCCCCGGCAGCATGTAGAAACCCTAAAAATGTCACAAAAGTCTCAGAAGAGTGCTCAAATGACATGGCAACAGCATGGGGAAGACCCCTTGAAGCATTTATCACTCAAAAGTCACAGCTTTGAACAATTTTGTCTGAGTTTTACGCCATTTTTACGGACTCACCAGAAAACCTTCCAAAATGACACCAAAATGAATTTTCATGGTGGAAATGTTAAGGGCACATACCCAATAGTGAGATAGAGCTGGTATATGTTACTTTTTGAGATTAATACATGAAAGATTTTACGTAAAACATTGTGTGGCACTCCGATGTCCAAAACGCACGTTTTGTGCTTTTTACTAGCGATGTCGGTCATTTTTTTTTTCATTCTATCTCCCGTCGGTCGGTCTCGCTCTGTCGGTCTCTCTCTGTCTTGTCTGTCCCCCTCTCACAGTCTGTCGGTCATTCTCCCCCCTCTCTCTTACTTACCGTTCCCCGATCACTGCCGCGGCGCTGCACTGCTGTTCACTAAACTCCGGCGGCTTTTCCTCTTTTGAAAAAGCTGGCCACTCATTAAACAATCTCGTATTCTCTGCTTTCCTGCGCCTATGATTGGTTGCAGTGAGACACGCCCCCACGCTGAGTGACAGGTGTCTCACTGCACCCAAACACAGCAGCCGGTGTGTGTGTGTATACTGTGCAGTGAAATAAATAATTAAATAATTAAAAAAAATGGCGTGCGGTCCCCCCAATTTTAATACCAGCCAGATAAAGCCATACGGCTGAAGGCTGGTATTCTCAGGATGGGGAGCTCCACGTTATGGGGAGCCCCCCAGCCTAACAATATCAGTCAGCAGCCGCCCAGAATTGCCGCATACATTATATGCGACAGTTCTGGGACTGTACCCGGCTCTTCCCGATTTACCCTAGTGCGTTTACAAATTGGGGTAATAAGGAGTTAATGGCAGCCCATAGCTGCCACTAAATCCTAGATTAATCATGTCAGGCGTCTCCCCGAGATTCCTTCCATGATTGATCTGTAAATTACAGTTAAAAAACACACACACCCGAAAAATCCTTTATTAGAAATAAAAAACACTAACAAACTCCCTCATCACCAATTTATTAACCCCGACAAACCCTCCATGTCCGGCGTAATCCACGGACCTCCAGCGTCGCGTCCAGCTGTGCTGCATGAAGGTGACAGGAGCTGCAGAATACACCGCCGCTCCGGTCAGCTTCACACAGCAACTGAGGTGAGTATAGCGATCAGCTGAGCTGTCACTGAGGTTACCTGGATGCAGCGGTGGCCGCGGGTAACCTCAGTGACAGCTCAGCTGATCGCGCTACTCACCGCCGCTCCGGTCAGCTCCATGCACCAACTGAGGTGAGTATAGCGATCAGCTGCTGTCACTGAGGTTAATCGCGGCACCGCTGGATCCAGCGGTGGCCGTGAGTTACCTGACTGACAGCAGCTGATCGCGCTACTCACCTCAGTTGCTGTGTGAAGCTGACCGGAGCGGCGGTGTCTTCTGCAGCTCCTGTCACCTGAATGTAGCAGAGCTGGACGCGACGCTGGAGGACTGTGGAGTACGCCGGACATGGAGGGTTTGTCGGGGTTAATAAATTGGTGATGAGGGAATGTGTTTGTGTTTTTTATTTCTAATAAAGGATTTTTCGGGTGTGTGTGTTTTTTAACTGTAATTTACAGATTAATCATGGAAGGAATCTCGGGGAGACGCCTGACATGATTAATCTAGGATTTAGTGGCAGCTATGGGCTGCCATTAACTCCTTATTACCCCGATTTGCCAACGCACTAGGGTAAATCGGGAAGAGCCGGGTACAGTCCCAGAACTGTCGCATCTAATGTATGCGGCAATTCTGGGCGGCTGCTGACTGATATTGTTAGGGTGGGGGGCTCCCCATAACGTGGAGCTCCCTATCCTGAGAATACCAGCCTTCAACCGTATGGCTTTATCTGGCTGGTATTAAAATTGGGGGGACCACACGCCGTTTTTTTTTAATTATTTATTTATTTATTTTACTGCACAGTATAGACACGCCCACCGGCTGCTGTGATTGGGTGCAGTGAGACACCTGTCACTCAGCGTGGGGGCGTGTCTCACTGCAACCAATCATAGGCGCCTGTGGGCGTGGAAAGCAGGGAATATGAGATGGCTGTGTACAGAGCACAGTGCGCCCGCCGGTATAAAGACTCGGTCATGCTGTGCAGGCCGGCCAATCACTGCAATTCCACAACTAACAGGGCTGTGGCATTGCAGTGGTCTGCCAGCCAATCCCTGCATGAGGGCTGGCTCTCAAAAGAGCGCCAACATGCAGGGATGAAGACCACGAGTACAGCACGAGTATCGCAAAATTACTCGGTACCCGCCGAGTAGCCCGAGTACAGTGATACTCGTGCGAGTACCGAGTAGTAACAAGCATACTCGCTCATCACTAATGTTGCACAATTTCTGTAGCATTTCTGCACTTATTCGGTAAATTTGGTTACTTGTCTTTTCTTAATTACGTTTTTGTGTGCGCTTTGTACCTTTGTTTTTATTACATTTATGACGCTATGAAGTTATTGTTACTTATTGGATTGTTAGGCTTTAAGTAATGCTGAATGTTTGGCTGTTTTCTGGTATTTGGTTTTGACAAAATGTAATTGCTACAGGGATGTGCGGTTTACGTGCATTTCCGCAGCAAAAACACTTTTAAAACCTATATCCATTTTTTACTTGAAGATCCTTCCATCTAGTGCATCTATAGGGAAGATCAGCACATAAAACTATTTGTATCCGTAAGTAGAGATGCGTGAGCATGAGGTTCCATTTTCGAACTGAACACCAACTTAAACACACAGGGCTCGGGTTCGGAGTTCGAATGCTTTACATACAAACTTAACTAGCAGGAGAATCGCTGTGCTCAGGTACACTTGGTGCTCAGAGTTGTGAGAGCCAATTGCAGTGTTTGAACGGCTCACAATGGGGGGAACAACAGCACGATCACATGTAGTGTGCAACCCCCCAAAAAAATTGGAAAATGCCCACTCATCCTCCCCTGGAAGTGATCTGCTTATGGCTGGCTGTATGTGGAAGGAGACTCAAACTGCCAATCACTGTTTCTGAACATCCCCCGGCAAGGGTCAGACACGTGGAGGTCCAGTTTGTTTATTGCCGGCGAACTGAACCTCCAAAGGTTCTCTCATCTTTAACTGTAGGAGAAAATAACTAGTGATGAGCAAGCACTAATATGCTTAGGTGCTTGGTGCACAAATCAAGCAAATCAGAGTGCTCGGGTGCTCATCTTAAGTAATGAGTATAAGGCTGTGTCCGCACTTTGCGTCGTCCTACTTGCAGTTCAAAACGCATCCTCTGGCAGTAATTGATTTTGCCAAAGTTGCTTTTGACCACAAAATAGCGCTAAAAACGCATGCGTATTTACCACGTTTTAGCCGCGTTTTTTTGCGCTTTTTACATGCTTTTCCATTGCGTTTGGAAAGATGCGTTTTGAACACAAAGACACTTCTAAATAAAGTTTAAACAGTCAAACACAATGAAAAAAGGGGAAAAAAATGAACACATATAATTATTGAAATGATAAAGAAAATAGTTATATTTTTTTAGAATTATAGCGGTTTTATACTATTTAGCGGTAAAATAGAATTAAATTTATATTTTTCATTATTTTAATTGTTGGACTATGTGTGTTTGTAAAGGGACATATTATTCCATTATTTTAATGTCAGAAAAGCTTGCGTTTTGGATTTCCAAAAGGCATTGTTTCTGCAACTAAAAAGCAGGTAAAACGCTGGAATTTTGATGTTTCTTGCTTTTTGCTACTTCTCATTGACTTCAATGTTAGCAAAACGCATCCCAAATGGCAAAAACAATTGACATGCTGCTTCTGTGAACGCATGGGTTTTGCCACAAATTATGCAAATTAAACGCTGCGTTTGGAAACGCAAAGTGCGGACAAGAAATTCACATTTTCCATAGACTTTGCTGGAAAATCAAAAAGCATGCCTTTTGGCATGAAAACGCTGCAGTTCAAAACGGACCTAAAAAAGCAGCTGAAAAGCAGGTGGAAATGGAAAGTGCGGACACAGTCTAAGGCCTCTGCCACACTCACGTGAATTTCACGCACGTGCCGAGAGACACGTATTTTCCCTGCGTGTTGCGTGCAGGTAAGTACGTGTCTCTGGTACGTGCGTGACACGTGTGTTCTACGTGTGCTATCCGCGATAGCACACGTAGAATCAGTAATTATTATACTCACCTGGTCCTCCCTGATGTCCGCGCTGCTGTCCGTGGTGCTGATCCTCGGTCTCCAGCCCTCCCGTCTCCCCGCTGCTGCTGCTGCCAGGCAGTGAAGTGAATATTCTATGAGATTAATGAGCGGCGGTCGGCAGCAAGAGGCAGCAGCGGCAGAGACAGGAGGGCTGGAGAAGGTGAGTTAATGTTTTTTATTTTTTTCCCTGACATGTGTGTTTACTCCGGCGCGTGTCACACGGGACCGCATCCACACTACACCCGTGTGGTGCGGGTGCGGGCCGTGTAACACCCGTGCTGCCGGAGAAAACACTGACATGTCAGCGCTTTGAAAATCGCACACACGTACAAACGCACACGGACACACGTTCCGTGTGGTTTTACGTGTGTGTGCCTGCTACAATAGGGTAGCATTGGTTAAAGTGTCTCCGTGCCGCCGGTACGTGTAAAAAATGACAAACACGTGCCGGCAGCACGGATGTGTGGCACAGGCCTAAAGGAAGTTAATTTGAAACTCAAGCACTTTTCCGGTAGACCCTCCCAGGGGGTTTGGGAGGAGGGGCAGTAAAATCGCTGAAATAAATGGACTAAATGCTCAAGTGAATTGCAAAAAAAAAATCTCAACATTTTGGCTAACACAGATCTTTGAATGATTTGAGTAGATTTCAATTCCACTGGAATATATTTGGTCATCTTTGCTCAGTGTGAACACACAATTACTAGGTCGGAAGCAGTTCTCCCTAACCGGTAGGGTCCTAGGGCAGAGTCTGCACATACTAAAATGGAAAACAGTGCAAATGGCACCAAATGTGTGTTTTAAGTACAGATGACCTTAAAAAATTTCAAAAACATTTCACTTGATGAATGTATGTTTGTTTACTTTATGTTTTTAAAAGAAAAAACTTTTTGGGAGTTTGGTTTCCTATGGAAATGAAAGCAGCGTTTTCTTGCGCGCACAGGATATATGGTAGATTTTCTTTACAAATTAACTTTATGTTCAGGAAGAATTCTCATTACTTTTTAATGTCATTCTTAAAATAGAAAAAAAAAAATATAACCAGAATGAATGTCAGAGAGATTAAATTTGTCAGCGTTAGTGCCAGCCATTTGGTGTCACAGCAGCACTGCTAAGAAAGGAACATTATGCACTAGGGGAATATTTATTGTCGAAACTCGTATTATGAACTATCTTTACGCTTTCTATTTTCCATTCATTGGTTGTGATAAAGTCCTTTGCAGTGTTTGAAAATGATCATAATGCGATGGAAACGTTCTTCTTTAGGCCTTGAAAATTAGCTGTTATCTCTATGTCATTATGATGCGCTATACCTGAACATTTGGGATGTTCTTTATAGTAAATTCTTCAAATAAATTAATCTTTTTTCCCCATCATCTGCGAAGTTCTTACCTAAATGTTGCTTGATATCAATTGAACATAAAACTGAGATTTGTGACAAATAATACTAATATTTAGCTTCCGCCGCTTTCTACTAATGGAGTTTTGAGAAAATACATCAAATTTGCAATAGAAAAACAAGTCAGACGCTTATATAATAACCATCTTATGAGCTTCAGAAGATGGAGATCATAGATAGAGGTTGTCAGTCTATTGATCAATGATAGTTTAATGCTCCGCGTCAATCTTGCTCTGCAGTCAGTAGACAGAAAGCGGCTCTTAATTCAAAGTCAAGCCAAAAACAAAAATGCTATGTGTCAATTTTTGTATTGCCACAAGGTCAAGGTTGCAGGTGCTTCCAATGAATATTAAAGCACCACTCCAGAGTTTTTAGGGCTTTTTTCAGGGCTGGAGTGGTGCTTTAAATATAAGGCGGGCTTTGCACACTATGACATCGCAGGTGCGATGTCGGTGGGGTCAAATTGAAAATGACGTACTTCTGGCATCGCATGCGACATCGTAGTGTGTAAAGGCTCGATGATACGATTAACGAGCGCAAAATCGTCGTAATCGTATCATCGGTGCAGCGTCGGCGTAATCCATGATTACGCTGATGCGACGGTCTGATGTTGTTCCTCGTTCCTGCGGCAGCACACATCGCTGTGTGTGAAGCCGCAGGAGCGAAGAACATCTTCTACCGGCATCACTGCGGCTTCCGTAGGATATGCGGAAGAAAGGAGGTGGGCGGGATGTTTACATCCCGCTCATCTCCGCCCCTCCGCTCCTATTGGCTGTCTGCCGTGTGACGTCGCAGTGACGCCATACGACCCGCCCCCTTAATAAGGAGGCGGGTCGCCGGCCAGAGCGACGATCGCAGGACAGGTGAGTCCATGTGAAGCTGCCATAGCGATAATGTTCGCTACGGCAGTTATCACAAGGATATCGCCGCTGTGACGGGGGCGGGGACTATCGCGCTCGGCATCGCAGCATCGGCCTGCGATGTCGCAGCGTGCAAAGTGCCCCTAAGTCTGTTGCCCCCTATCTTGCACTCCCCCTTTGGCATCTTCATTGTTTCTAGCACTGTTCCTTTTGTTCTCCAGCTATTTGTGCCCTGCCGGCAGCTCTGGTTTTGCATGGACTGCACCAGAGGTCTCGACTCCTTACAGCCTTGTTCTTGCTCCCATAGACTTGCATTGAGTACTTGTGACATTATTTCTGACTTCTGGCATGTCAGAAGTTATGGGCACAAGATGGCGCCACGGGACTGGAACAGCATAGAAAAAAGATGAAAATGCTGAGAGGGCAGGGGAGTTAGATTTAAAGCACAACTCCAGGGCTGAACCCCCTCCCCCCACCAGAGTGGTGCTTCAAAGAACAGTTCCTAAGATAAGTAATGCGTATTTGATCCTACCCCTTCTTCCCTGATCATCGGAATTAGGAGTCTGCTATATTCTTGCTATTGTGAGCTGCGGTACCAGGAACAAGTAGAATAAGGTTTATGGCACACTTGGAATTATGGGTGCTTGAGAAGTTTTCAAACCCGTTATTAGATGCAGAAAAAACTTGGAACACCAAAATGAATATAAGGACTTTATTATAAAGGCAATCCAAAAATGTAACGTTTCAACCCCTTTGTTTGGGTCTTCATCAGAAACTGAAATTAGACAAATATAAAAAAATAAAACAAATACATATACATGTGTAATCTCCAAAGATAGAGTATAAAAAATGGATATATCTCATATTAATATTCATATGAATATTATATCCAATTTACTCTACCTTTGGAGAGCACACACATACTGTATTTATTTGTTTTCTGTTTCTATATTTGTCTAATTTCAATGACTGATGAAGACCCAAACATAGGGGTCGAAATGTTACATTTTGGATTTTTTGTATTGCCTGTATAATAGTCCTTATATTCATTTTGGTGTGCCAAGTTTTTTCTGTAGTACCAGGAATAGTTATAGCCAAATATGTAACGTTGTACCAGAAAAAGCACATTCATTGTCCCTGTTGCTGTGTTTATTGTAAGTTGGCCACCCATTACTCAACTTTCATTGCCTATCTCAAAGAGTGTCTATCTTTTATATCCCCTGCTTTAATCAGGAAAACAAACAATCTCCTCCACATCACCTTAATTGATTACCCAAGCACTATGCCATACATTTAATTGTAAAACAAAAAATAGGAGGTGGATCAATGGGAAAGCATTAAAAACCTGTCATCACAATTTAGACTGTTAAACTAAAGGTATGGCCATAAAGGAAATACCCCACTAAATAACCCACAAGCCTGGCCCTAAAAAACAGCATTTACCATATTTTTGTTTTATAAGATGCATCGGATTATAACACACACCCCAAATTTGAAGAAGGAATATAGGAAAAAAATAATTTTTACTGTTAAAATGAGAGCCCGTCTGATAATCCTAGTAGCTCTTATATTAACTCATCAGAGGGGAGTGGTGGTGGTGGAGTAGCTCAAAAAGGTCCCAGATCAGGCAGAGTAGGTGATACTGCGGGCTTGGAGGAAGTGGTGTCGTGGCTCAAGAGGGTCAGTGTGTGGCAGCAAAGACTCGGTGATACTTCGTGCTCGTGGGGTATCGCGGTGGCGACCGCCATTGATCTGCCGGCGGACTGCGGGCTGCTTTCAATAGCCTACAGTTGACGAGATGGACTTCAAGAAAATAGCTGCAGAGGTGGCACATGCATAGATTAACGCGATGGACTTGCCCTCGATGATTTACACCTCATCAACTGCAGGCAATGCAAAGCAGCCTGCAGTCTGCCAGCAGATCAATGGTGCTCACCAACACGACACCCCATGAGCCCGCAGTATCGCTGGTCCTGCACCATTACTGCTGCGGCGGTAAGCCATATGCGGTTTGTAAGATGCACCCCAAATTTTTCACCCAGTTTTGGTGGAAAAAATGTGCGTCTTACAAAATGGAAAATATGGTAAATATTCCAGGACTTTGAAATACTGTGATTCCGGCTAGTGGAGATGGACAGTTTTAAAAACTGATGTTAGTGGCTGTCCTGCAGGACGTTGATCCTAGCTGCTTTTTTTCCAACAGGATATTCCTGCTCTTCACCCACATGTTGCGAACCACATCAGGTGTGCAATCCGCAACATCATAACTACCGATATGTTGATCAGTAAGCATTGGCAGGAACATTATAACTCTCTAACTGCCCTCTGAGTAAATGTAGTGGTGGCTTGGCCATTAGCCGAAGGCGCTCTAGTGCATGTACTACCATCACCGAGGATTTATGAATGTTTATCTCTCCATGTTGCCTCCCCCTCCTACTCCCCTTCTTTTACCACCTCTTCATCAGGTCAGATTCCCATCTGATATTGGACTTTTCTTTATCTTTTTTGTCTTGTAATATTTTACAGAGCTTCTGGGTGCTTTGTGGGTCCTCTGTGAAAACAAGCTCTTTTGGAGCATTTTTAAGAATTGTTGCTCTAAGAGGAAACTACAATCTTGTCTGTATGGGTAAACAGAAAAGAGGCTGTGTAGTAGCATTTTTGAGAATTACTGATCTGTGGGGGAACTCTAACAATCTTGACTGTGTTGGTGAACTGGGAATACAAACTATGTAAGGGTAATTTTGAGAATTTTTGCTTTGTGGGGGAAGGAATCTTGGCTCTGCATGTCAACTGGGAAAATATGCTCTGTAGGGGCCTTTTATTAAACTTGATGTTCTGTCAGAGAACTCTAACAATCTTGTCTGTGTGAGCCAACTCTTAAAACAGGGTCTGTAGGGGATAATATAGTGTTGGCTGTGTCTGATTCGGGATGTGTTTTGGTACAGTGCTGCCACTGCGAGGATTGCTGAACTTTTCTCTGTCCATGTTGCCTCCTTCTACTACTCTGCATCCTCCACCTGCTCCCCATTTGGTTAGCATAATAACTGTACAAAAAACTTCAGCACAGCCAGGGGGAAACAACAGCAGGCTCTTCTGAGATTCATCTCTTTGAGAGAGAAACCCCACACCGTGTAGGAGCTTTGGACAGGTTGTGCAGTAGAATTTTTAAAATTGTTGCTATTTGGTGGACTTATTTCAAGACTCACAGCAGAGCGCCAACTCGATCACAAATCCAGCTACAAGCTTTTTATCCGCAGCAGCTGTAGCATATACTACTGGAGGTGAAATTTAGGTTCTCTGTAGGAGCCTTGTTGCTTTGGATGGAAATCTGACATCTTGGCAGTCTGGGTCAACTCTGAAAACAGGCTATGTAGGGGATTTTTGTTAAACTTGTTGCTCTCTGGGGGAACTCTGCCAATCTTGGCTGAATGGGTTACTTGGTTAAACGGGCTGTGCTGGAGCCTTTGGTTAAAGTTGTTGCTCTGTGGGTGAACTCTAACAATCTTGGCTATGGGGGTCAACTGAGATAACAGGGTTTGCAGGGGTCATTTTGAGAATTGTTGCTTCTTGGAGGAATTTTCACAAACTTGGCTGTGTGGATCAACTGGGAAAACAGGCTTTATAGGGGTATTTTTTAAACTGCAGCTCTGTTCGGGAACTCTGATATCAGTGTCTGTGGGGGCACTCTTAAGATTTTTAGTTTATTCATTTATTTCCAATGTAACCATGCTTGCTATTGTTACAGAACCCCTTTAAGTAATTTCCCTATCCACAGTTGTTTGCAGGGAAAATTTCTTGCTCTTATCCCAATTTTTCTTCCATTTCCAACCCCCTAGTCCGAACTACGACCAATTTAAAGCAATTTTACAGCACAAATTGCTTCTATGGGGTTGAACTTCTGGGGTCAAGTTCAAGTCCTAAACCAATCTTTTTGTCCGTCTGAATCCAAACAGCCACTGCTCTGCTCATCACTCATACATACAGGCAGCTGTCTTCTAAGTAAAACAGCTGTCACTCACAGGGTATGGATTGGGCTCAATACAGGAACCCACTCCATAGAAATCTTGCCAACTTCTTCAGTACATATATGGGCTTATGTCAGGAGTGGGTAGCCCCTATGCTTCTTGTTTTCAGACATCCATGGGTCCCATAGTGATCATTAGCAGTATACCACTGTGCCAAATCCTTATATTCCTGACAATATCTGTCACGGAATATTTGGTAGCCCTTCAATCAAATAACCATTCTTTCTCGTCAAAATCAGTAGGTTGGTTATTCTTTTATCTAATGTTTATCGGGCAAATGTACAGAATATTCCTAAAATATCCAATATTTTAGGTCCCAGGTATACAGTAGTATGTCAAATTTTGAAGCACAAAGGATAATTTTCAAAGAAGTCCTTTTGCATCTTGTCTTTTTTTTTTTTACAAGAAGTCAGTAATAATATGGTTCGCTCTTCAGAGCAGATTATAGAGAAAAATATCAACTACTTCATACGACTGATGTTTAAATTGCTGAGTTGAAGTGGAACAACACAACAACCCACTAAGATTTCCTGACATCATGACCTGTATAAAACCCACATTAGCACAGAAAGCCTTGGGGTTTAGTTGGAGAAGTGTATAACTCAAAGTCACGTAAATGAGCCTAATGATCCTAATACAGCCAGAGAAGTAGCCAAAGTCATTAAGATTTCTAATGCTAACTGCCGAGACCAGATGGTCTACGGGCCGCTATAATGAATCATCTCATTCTTCATTTTACGTTTTCTGCCAATGCTCTATACCTAGGCTCAAGGTTTTTTTTATTATAAATTTTAATAGTTACTTAAAAAAGTAATTAAATTAGAATCCTGTAGATGTAAGGCAAAAAAATGAACCCATGCAGAAAGTAAAACATTGTTATCAGAGCTCTGATGTGTGGTCATAGTTATAGGACATAACACACCCTACAGGATGACCAGGAGAGGTGTAGACAGTCCTCTTTTTTATTTGATCACTACAGGGAAGGAAGAGGAAGCTGAATGATGAACAATCAACTTGAGAAAAATACCAGCCAACACTGGAGCCAACTGAAATGGCTAAACTGTTTGACACAAGCAATAAATATTAACCCTTTCACAACATTTGATGTAAGTTTATGTCATGGTCGGTAAGGGGTTCCAGCAAAATGATGAACGCTTACATTGTGTCAATCATGCAGGCTGAGAAGCTGGGCCCCCGTTATCGCCACCGAGAGCTCAGAGTAAAGCCTGCTTTACGCATTACAATTTGTCGTGCGATCGCATTTGCGATCGCACCCGCCCCCATCGTTTGTGGCAATTTGTCGCCCGTGTCGCACAATGCTGTAACCCCCGTCACACGTACTTACCTTCCAAATGACCTCGCTGTGGGCGGCGAACATCCAGTTCCTGAAGGGGGAGGGATGTTCGGCGTCCCAGCGACGTCACACAGTGGCCGGCCAATAGAAACTGAGGGGCGGAGATGAGCGGGATGTAACATCCCACCCACCTCCTTCCTTCAGCATTGGTGGCAGCCGCAGGTAAGCTGCAGTTCATCATTCCCGGGGTGTCACACGGAGCGATGTGTGCTGCCTCGGGAACAATGAACAACAGGACGTTCGATTTTTAGAAAATGAGTGACTTGTCAACGATGATCGAGAAGGTGAGTATTTCTGCTTGTTCAGAGCTTTCACACGCTACAATATCACTAACGATGCCGGATATGCGTCACTTACGACGTGACCCCGCCGACATCTCGTTAGATATATCGTAGCATGTAAAGCCCCCTTAAGTTATAATTGAGCTATGACTCAGTTCCAGGGCCAATGCCCAAACCATCTTTGGCCATTTAACCCCCTCAATACCATGATCAAAGTGATCATATAATTTAGGAGGATTGAAGGGAAAATGCGCTCCCTCTCCCACCCGATTGGAATCCCCGCAACGTGATCATGAGGGCTCAACTGTTGTCATGGAATCCCAAGATCAAATAAAAACCTCAGCATCTGACAGATATACTGGCCTATTAGATTGTGCCAAGAGCATGGTCTAAAAGGTGTCCTATCAGTGTCACACTGATTGTTGTAATGTATTGCAATATGTGTGCATTGCAATGCATTATACTAGTGATCAGAGTAATAAAAGTTAAAGTCCCATATAGAGACTAAGTAAAAAAGTGAAAAAATTGTGAAAAAAATATAAAAATATTTTTTTTAAGAAATCATAAAATTAACACAAAAAAAATTACATCAACTATACATATAGTTATGTAAAAAAAAACCGAAATAAACTAAAAAGTACACATAATTGTAATTACTGAGTACGGAGAGCCCCAATCTATAAAACTGTAAAATTATTTAACCCTTTCAAGGAACATCTTAAAAAAAATAATTTAAAAAAAATGCAAAAAACTATAATTTTTCATACCTCCTCCAAACAGGGAAGTAAAACATGATAATTTTTGTTTTATGTAAATACAAACGATGTTACTGAAAATCATCTTTTCCTGCAAAAAAAACAAGCCCCCAATCAGATCTGTCAGCAGAAAAATATAAAACCTATAGCTCTCAGAAAAGAGTGATGCTAAAAGAATTATTTTTTCTAAAAAATTGTTTTTATTGTGTAAAAGTGGCAAAATATAAAACAAAGTATATAAATGTAGTACCACTGTAATCATACTAAGTTGAAGAATTATCCTGTGTTATCACTTTTATCACATGATGAAATGTGTAAAATAAATCCTCAAAAACAATTCCTGAATGGAAGTTTCATGTTCATTCAGCCTTCCAAAAATCACAATAGAAAGGGATCAAAAAATGTTATGTTTCTAAAAATGGTACTAATAAAAACATAAACGGATCCCACAAGAAACAGGCCCTCATATGACTCTGTTGGTAGACATGTAGAAAAATTATAGCTCTTAAAATATGACAATCCAAAAACTTTTTGTTGTAACATAGCAATTTTTTAGTATGTGATAGTAGCCAAACATAAAAGAAACAATATAAATCTGGTATTGCTGTAATCACACTAACTCAAGGAATAAAACCGTCTAATATCTTATACTGTAGTGTGGATGGCTTAAAAATATAAAAAGATTTCTTGACGTGCTATTGATTTGTTCATTCTTCCTCCCAAAGATTGCAGTAATTCGTAGTATTCGTAGTATTCGACTCCCATTTAACCTGCACTCTACACTGAGTGCTTACATTGGGTTTCCATGTAAAGGCCTCATCACACGCTATGATATATTTAACGATATGTCGTCGGGGTCACGGAATTTGTGACGCACATCTGGCGTCGTTAGAGATGTCGTAGCGTGTGACATCTCCGAACGACTGTTATCAAGCAAAAATACTCACCTTATCGTTGCTCATTAACACGTCGTTCATTTTCATAATGTCGTTCCTCCTTCTGTGCGCCGGTTGTTCGGTTGTAGCACACATCGCTACATGTGACACCCTGGGAACAACGAACACAGCTTACCTGCGTCCCGCCGGCAATGCAGAAGGAAGGAGGTGGGCAGGATGTTACGTCCCGCTCATCTCCACCCCTCCACTTTTATTGGCCGGCCGCTGTGTGACGTCGCTGTGACGCCGAACGTCCCTCCCCCTTTAGGAAGAGGATGTTCGCCACCCACAGCGACATCGTTAGGGAGGTAAGTTTGTGTGACGGGGGTTAACGACATTGTGCGCCACGGGCAACTAATTGCCTGTGACGCACAAACGACAGGGGCGGGTGCGATCGCTCATGCAATCGCACAACATATCGGAGCGTGTGACGGGGCCTTAAGTCTATGTAATATTTCATTCAGACAGCGCCCATAATGGAGCATTCACTAAAATGAGAGAGATGGAGTCACTTTGGACTAAAGGGCACTTTACACGCAGCAACATTGCTAGCCGATCGCATTCGCCGCCGTCGTTAGTGCATCACGGGCAAATCGCTGCTCGTGGCGCACAATATCGTTAGTCCCCATAACATGGACTTACCTGCCTAGCGATGTCGCTATGGCCGGCGAACCGCCTCCTTTCAAAGGGGGCGGTTCGTGTTGCGTCACAGTGACGTCACACGGCAGCCGTCCAATAGAAGCGGAGGGGCGGAGAGCAGCCGAAAGAAAGTGACGCCCACCTCGTTGCCGGAGGATGCAGGTAAGGTGTTGTTCGTCGTTCCTAGGGTGTCACACGTAACGATGTGTGCTGCCTCAGGAACGACGAGAAACCTGCATCCAGCACCATCAACGATATTTGGGATTAGAACAACGTGTCAACGATCAATGATAAGGTGAGTATTTGTGATCGTTAGCGGTCGTTCATACGTTTCACACGCAACGACATTGCTAACGAGTCCAGATGTGCGTCACGAATTCCGTGACCCCAACGACATCTTGTTAGTGATGTCGTTGCGTGTAAAGCGGCCTTTAGTCTTTCCAATAATCTAGTGGTGTTCGTCTTTTCAGTGGTGCATATAAGCATGGTCGGTCAGTTTTGTACACTTCTAAAAACGACACCACTGAACAGAGGCCTGACAGAGTCCCTAGCAACTACCTTATTATAGTGAATGGATTCTTGGGTTTTCATCTGAATCATGTCATTCGGAGATTTAGATGGAAATGCCGATATAAACATAGAGCAAGGGGTAAATGTGATCCAAAATGTTATGTAAAATATTCCCAATAAAAGCCTCAACTCAATTCACAGAGAAAACAAGTCCCTACTTAGGTCTATCACCTGTCAATGGGAATATATCAGCTTTATATGTTACTGGTAACACAAAGGCTCTGGAAAAAGGCTATGGCTGTCCACCAAAACAAATCCAGAAAATTATACACTTCCAAATCCAAATGCCCCCCTTAGGTGACTTATTTTCATTTTCCTGTGTGAAAATGTAAAATGTGGAGCTAAAACCAAATTTTTGCTATAAAAATATAATAATTTTTTCTTCACCACCTAATGGTATAAAATTCTGTGACACAACTGTGGTGTCAATATGGTCACTGCATGCCTAGATGAATTCAGTGACAGGTGTAGTATGTAAAATGAGATCACTTATGGGTGGTTCTGCTTTTCTGCCACCTCAGGTGCTCTGCCAATGTGATATAGCACCTGCACACCTTAATACCAAAATCTGCACTGTAATATGGCACTCCTTCCAATCTGGGCTTTGCACTATACCACAAAAGTAGCTCCTGATTACATATAGGTTATGGACACACTCTAGAGAAATTGCATAACAGCCTGTGCAGTGCATTTATAACTATTAGCCCTCATGAATATTTTCTTCACCATCAAATGATTAAAAAATGTTCTGAGGCACATGTGATATTAACAAGCTAACTGCACACCTAAATGAGGGGTGTACTTTGTAAAGTGAGGTCACTTATGTGGGTTTACTGTTCTGTATGTCGGAGGCTCTGCCAATGTGACATATCCCCCTAAAACTACTCCAGCAAAATCAGCACTCCAAAATGGTGCTCCTTCCCTTCCGAGCCCTGTTTGGGTACTCAGGAGAGATTGCAAAAACAAATTTTATCATTCATTTTCTCCTATTAACCCTTTTCAAAATTAAAAACTTGGGGCCAAAGCAACATTTTATTAGAAAAAAAAATGAACATTTTTCATTTACTCAGCCCAATGTTACACAATTCAAAATACTCACTATACCGCTAGATGAATTCTTTGACAGGTGGAGTATCTAGAATGGGAAAGTTGGGGAGTTTTCTGCTGTTTTGACGTGTCAGAGGCTCTTCAAAGATGACATGGCATTCACAATCTATGCTAGCCAAAATGGCAGTCCAAAATTCAAATAGTGCTCCTTCCCTTCTGAGCCCTGCCATGCACCAAAAAAGTTGCTTTCCATCACATATGAGATATAGGAGTACTCATGAGAAACAGCACAATACATTGTATGGTACAACTGATCATGTCCCCCTTATAAAAAAAAAAAAAAAAAAAATTTTTGCTAAAGCAACATTTTTGCGTGAAATGTTTTTTTCATTTTCACGGCTCAATGTTATAAAATTCTGTGAAGCAGCTGTGGGTTCAAGTAGCTCATCACATCTGTAAATAAATTCCTGGAAGATTGTTATATTCAAATTAGGGTCACTTGTGGGGGGTTCTACTGAACAGGCACATCAGGGGCCCTGCAAACAAATGTGACATAGCATACGCTATGTCCATTTCAGCTAATTTTGAGCTCCAAAAGTCAAATGGTGGTCCTTTTTTTCCGAGCCTTGCCCTTTGCCCAAACATACATTTTTCACCATATGTAGTGTATCAGCATATTCAGGAGAAATTGGACAACAAATTTTATCATCAAATTTTCCCTGTTACCCTTGTAAAAATGAAATATTTAGGACACAAGCAACATGTTTATTGTAAAAATTTATTTTTTTTAATTTTCATGGTAAAATAGCTGCTAGTAAACCACTGCTAAGGACAGGCAACAAGCAGAAGAGACTTGTTTAGGCTAAAGAGCACAAGGAAAGGACATTAGACCAGTGCATTCTGTGCTTTGGTCTGATGAGTCCAAATTTGAGATCTTTGGATACAACCACCGTGTCTTTGTAGAAAAGGTGAACGGATGGACTCTACATGCCTGGTTCCCACCGTGAAGCATGGAGGAGGAGAAGGAGGTGTGATGATGTGGAGGTCCTTTGCTGGTGACACTGTTGGGGATTTATTCAAAATTGAAGGCATGCAGAACCAGCATGGCTACCACAGCATCTTGCAGCGGCGTGCTATTCCATCCAGTTTGCGTTTACTTTGACCATCATTTATTTTTCAACAGGACAATGACCCCAAACACACCTCCAGGCTGTGTAAGGGCTATTTGACTAAGAAGGAGAGTAATGGGGTGCTATGTCAGATGACCTGGTCTCCACAGTCACCAGACCTGAACCCAATCGAGATGGTTTGGGGTGAGCTGGACCGCAGAGTGAAGGCAAAAGGGCCAACAAATACTAAGCATCTCTGGGAACCCCTTCAAGACTGTTGGAAGACCATTTCCAGTGACTACCTCTTGAAGCTCATCAAGAGAATGCTAAGAGTTTGCAAAGTAGTAATGAAAGCAAAAGGTGGCTACATTGAAGAACCTAGAATATAAGACATATTTTCAGTTGTTTCACAGTTTTTTAAGTATTTCATTCCATATGTTTTAATTCATAGTTTTGATGCCTTCAATGTGAATCTACAATTTTCAGAGTCCTGAAAATAAAGAAAACTCTTTGAATGAGAAGGTGTGTCCAAACTTTTGGTCTGTACTGTACATACACAGGAAAAAATAGTTTATTTAAATAAAGACTCTCTCACAAATTTGCCAATTTATTTAAAAAAAAAAAAACATGAAGAACCGACATAATCCATTGGGTAGTGGTCCCAAGACATCCCACAAATCCATACTCCAACCTATGGAGAATCGTTCAGAGAACAAATCACCATAGGTCATTCCGGTGGCTATTCACAGATGCCAAGTACAATGACAAGACTCATCAGAGCTGACGGCTCAACATTTTGCACAGCAAGACCCGGCAGTTTTGATGTGCATTGTCAATACCCGGCGCCTGTGAATAGCTGTACTTAACTGCTATTCACAGATGCCGGAGTTGGAGTTTTGGATCATGGATTATGTAGGAGCTTCGTGTGAACATTTTTTTTATATATATTGGGGAATGAGGGAAAGTGTGGGGGAGTCTTTATTCGAGTAAACTATTTCATTTCTCTGTGTGTGTGTGTGTGTGTGTGTCTGGTTTTTTTACTTTACACTTACTGGGTTATTAATGGAGTTGTCTGATAGACCCTTCTCCATTACTAGTGCCTGGGTCAATGCCAGCTTACAGTGCTGGCCAAAAGTATTGGCACCCCTGCAATTCTGTCAGATAGTACTCAGTTTCTTCTTGAAAATGATTGCAATCACAATTTTTTTTGGTATTATTAACTTCATTTATTTTGCTTGCAATGTAAAAACACAAAAGAGAATGAAACAAAAATCAAATCATTGTTCATTTCACACAAAACTCCAAAAATGGGCCAAACAAAAGTATTGGCACCCTTAGCCTAATACTTGGCTGCACAACCTTTAGCCAAAATAACTGCAAACAACCGCTTCTGGTAACTATCAATGAGTTTCTTACACTGCTCTCCTGGAATTTTAGACCATTCTTCTTTGGCAAACTGCTCTTGGTCCCTGAGATTTGAAGGGTGCCTTCTCCAAACTGCCATTCTGAGATCTTTCCACAGGTGTTCTATGGGATTCAGGTCTGGACTCATTGCTGGCCACTTTAGTAGTCTTCAGGGCTTTCTATCAAACCATTTGCTTGTGCTTTTTGAAGTGTGTTTTGGGTCATTGTCCTGCTGGAAGACCCATGACCTCTGAGGAAGACCCAACTTTCTCACACTGGGCCCTACATTATGCTGCAAAATTTGTTGGTAGTCTTCAGACTTCATAATGCCATGCACACGGTCAAGCAGTCCACTGTCAGAGGCAGCAAAGCAACCTCAAAACATCAGGGAACCTCCGCCATGTTTGACTGTAGGGACTGTGTCTTTGAATGCCTCTTTTTTTATCCTGTAAACTCTATGTTGATGGCTTTTCCCAAAAAAAATTGGTGCAGCTAATATGATATGCCAATTCAGAGGCAGCTGTGGGCTGTTTGATTTTAAGGCTGGGAAGGACCAAATAAGTATGGACTATCCCAGCCTTCTAATACCAACCATCAGCTGTATGCTTTACCTTGTCTGGTTATGAAAAATGGGGGGGAAAACCATGAATTATTTTTTTTTTCAATTATTTAGTTTTTTACTTCCCAGCAGCAACCTGGGAGTCAGAGGCATCAAGAGGCACCAAGGCATCTTTCCCATGTATCTTTCCGGTCTCTGCAGCCCTCTAGTCAGGTCTGCTACTAAAAATGCTAGCGTTCTCCATAGACTTACAATATACTTGTTTCTCAAATCGAGTGGGTCTGAGCATCTGACCCACTCTATGTGAGTAATGACCACTCGAGCATTTTAGTGCCCACTCATCACTAGTAAACTCTAAGCCTGTATTTTTGTACAACACAGAATATGTGATTTACAAGTCATATAACGTCTACTCTCTGTATATGAGCTTGTCACACCATCGTATAAATTGGACGAATGTAAACCGATAAAGAAAGGTATTGTACTCGGACCCGTGTTATTCAATGAGGCAGTACTAATAAAAGTTTATTTCTCATATCAAGTCGTCATGACAAAAAAGTTGCACCAGTCTAGCATCTGAATTTTACAAGTATCTTACAGTTCTGTAACATAGGAAACTGTAAATACTCCTGTAAATGATTATTAGCTGCTGAGTTAAAAAAAAAAAAAAAAATTACATACGGATGACAAATGAGATAAAAATGTCCCACTTTTCTGGTTGAGAATGGGATCAATTTGTTAAACTTTTTTGAATTTTTAAAATTCTTTGGAATGACTCGGTCTGGCCTGTATGTAAGATCCAGTTCATCAAGGGAATCAAATATATTCTTATAAAATGGACTGCATCCTTCCTTGTCGAAACTGTATATCATGGGGTCATAAATAATGTAGCAAGGTGCGGTTTCCTAATAGGAAAATACCTACAGCAAATACCCCCCCCCCACACACTGGTGTCTAGGGTTGTAACACACCATCTTGACTCTTGCAACTCTTCCATTAGTATTTAGCAGCAAAAAAATTATTCCAAAAACCATGTTAAATTGTATCAAGCACATATATAATTTAAACTGCGCTTTTCTGTTCTTAGTGTGTCTTAAGAAACAGAAGTAAGGTGACGATTGCTGTTATAATGTAGAAGCAGACACACAAAAATTTAGGATAACACTCTGGGGATAATAAATTATGCAAACACTGAATATATGAATTTTGAATTGATTTAGTTTTTTATAAGGTACAAAAAAGTGCCACTGGTGAGGATGTCACTAACTATTCCAATAAGAAATGAGGTCAACTTGGAACTCCCCATCCCCCATTCCTCGTAGTATGTAAAAGTATGTATATATACTGCCTCTATAAAACTAATGCATTTGCACATATATTTTGACAAATTTTTGTTGTTTTCTGCTGTCATTTTTTACACCAAATTTACCTTTCTTTTTTATGCGTATTTTATTTTTTTTTCATTGCCATAAAGAATATTTGGTGAGTTTTTTATTTTGCATATTTTTAACAGAATTTTTCTATGTATTAGATAAGTTAGGTTCCTTTGTTTTTTCATGGTGTTTTTTGAGTGTGTTACTTTACAGGATGCTGATGGGTCATTATGACTACAGAGACTCTGCTGAAGTTCCCCATGATTGCCATGTTGGTAATCCTGTGAAGCCTATCCACAGGATGCCTTCATCTTAGACCTGTTTCACACGTCAGTCAAAAACAGACGATGTTCACTGACTTGTTAAAAACGCATATATCCCTCCGTGGTCCGTGATTCACGGCACACGTGGGTTGTCCATGTGCAATCCGTGATCCGTGGTCCGTGATTGCACATGGATATAAACTCACCTGTCCCATTTTTGCTGTCCATGGTGCTGAACTCTTCGACTCTGCTGCATCCGGCCACTGTGTCTCTCACTTGTGCAGCTACTTCCGGGTTGGCTGTGGCTGCATAACTGAATATGCATGCCATTAATGAGCTGGCCAGAAAGAAGCAGCTGCCGAACACAGCGTCGCTGGAGAAGGTGAGTTTAAAAAGCTTTTTATTTTCAATGTCCATGTTTTTCTGGTACATGTTTCATGGATCACACTATAGTGTGGTCCGTGGGACATCAATGATGCCAGAAAAAAATGGATAGGTTTCTGTGCGGAGCACATGGACACGCGTGTATGTCGCATCGAGACATGGTCATTGAAAATTCACTGATGTGTGTGTAGACTAGAGATGAGCGAACCGGTCCCGGTTCGGCTCGAGGCCGGTTCGCCGAACGGGGGTCCCGTTCGAGTTCGGTTCGTCGAACGTTCGACGAACCGAACTCGAACGTATAGGCTATAATGGGAGGCAATCACAAACACATAAAAATGCATTATAAATGTACACAAACAGTTAATAAACATTGCCATAACACTTACCGGTCCTCGCGATCCCTTCTGCACTCTGTCTCCTGCCGCTATTCCATCCGATGATCGCTGAATCCTCCCGGTGACCTGCACTGCCAGCAGAGAAGCAGGACCTATCGTGACGTCAAAATAGCCATGTGACCAGTCACGTGGCTATTATCTCATTGGCTACAGACTGGTCACATGACTATGACACGTCATGTAGGACCTGCGAGTGCATCTCTCCGGTACACGGTGCACATATGTGTATCGCCGTGTACCGGCGACATGCTCTAGCACATGGTCGACTCCCCGTTCCGTTAGGGACCGGCTGACACAGCCGGTCATTAACGGAGATCACCGTTGCCATAGCAACGCAGTTAGCGGTGACGTCACCGCTAACCGCGGCTCCGGGAGCACCGTTGCTATGGTAACGGGTCTGTCAGCGTTACCGCTAGCAGCCAGCAGTGATCACTCACGGAGTGAAGGCTGCACGCTGCTTCCCGATTGTAGTGAGCATTGTAGTTAGGATGGAGGTTCCCCAGCCCCAAGTGATGCCCCTCACTACAATCGTCACTACTACTACACTAGAAAGAAAGAAGACAGAAGAGCAGGATCGTGGAGGGCTGACAGGGGTAATAAAGATGGAGTCTCTAATGTGTCTGTGTATTTATTTCTATTAAAGTATTTTTTCTCTGTGTGGTGTCTTTTTTTAACCCTTTATTGGAGATTCTTAATGGCCGGGTCAAACGTGCCTGACATTAAGAATCTCTGGCTTAATACTGGCTGGTAAAACAAAGCCAGTATTAACTCATGATTACCCAACAAGCCACCCGGCTCCAGGGCTGTTGGAAGAGTTGGATACAGCGCCAGATGATGGCGCTTCTATGAGAGCGCCATTTTCTGGGACGGCTGCGGACTGAAATCCGCAGCAGAGGCGCCCACAAACCTCGGGCTAACCTGTGCTGCGGATTCCAATCCCCAGCTGCCTAGTTGTACCCGGCTGGACACAAAAATAGGGCGAAGCCCACGTCATTTGTTTTTTAATTATTTCATGAAATAAGTGAAATAATTAAAAAAAACGGGCTTCCCTATATTTTTGGTTCCCAGCCGGGTACAAATAGGCAACTGGGGGTTGGAGGCAGCCCGTGGCTGCCAGCTGTACCTGGCTAGCATACAAAAATATGGCGAAGCCCACGTCATTTTTTTGGTGGGCAAAAAACTTCTGCATACAGTCCTGGATGGAGTATGCTGAGCCTTGTAGTTCTGCAGCTGCTGTCTGCTCTTCTCCATACAGACAGACAGCAGCTGCAGAACTACAAGGCTCAGCATACTCCATCCAGGACTGTATGCAGAAGTTTTTTGCCCCCTGAAAAAATTATGTGGCTTCGCCATATTTTTGTATGCTAGCCAGGTACAGCAGGCAGGTACGGCTGCCCCCAACCCCCAGTTGCCTATTTGTACCCGACTGGGAACCAAAAATAAAGGGAAGCCCTTTTTTTATTATTTCATGAATTTCATGAAATAATTAGAAAACAAATGACGTAGGCTTTGCCCCATTTTTGTGTCCAGCCAGGTACAACTAGGCAGCTGGGATTGGAATCCGCACCACCGGTTGGCCTGAGCTTTCTGGGCCCCACTGCTGCGAATTGCAGTCTGCAGCCACCTCAGAAAATGGCATTTTCATAGAAGCGCCATCTTCTGGCGCTGTATCCAACTCTTCCAGCACCTGCCTGCTATACCTGGCTAGCATACAAAAATATGGCGAAGCTCACGTCCTTTTTTTGTAGCTTTTTGGCAAAAAAAAAAAAATGCTTCCCTGGATTTTCCATTGCCAGTGAAGGTAACACCAAGCAGTGGGGGTTAGCAGCCAGTAGCTGCTTGGATTACCCTTAGCTAGCAATACAAAAAATGCAGTGGGAGCTAACATATATTTTTTTTAATTATTTATTTAAATAACTAAAAATAAAATGGGCTTCCCTGTATTTTGATTGCTGGACATCACAGTGCTGTAAAAATAAATCTTTAAAAAAATGACGTAGCGCTCCGCGGTATTTTTGATTCTCAGCGCAGATAAAGCAGACAGCTATGGGTTGCCACCCCCATCTGCCTGCCGTTACCTTGGTTGGCAATCAAAATACAGGGAAGCCCATTAATTTTTTCTATTTAAAAAATAGTTAAAAAAAAAAAATTACGTTGGGTCCCCCCATTTTTGATAGCCAGCTAGGGTAAAGCAGACGGCTGTAGCCTGAAAACCACAGCTGGCAGCTTTACCGTGGTTGGGGATCCAATGTGGAGGTCCCCTCAGGCTCTTTTTTATAATTATTTTATAAATATTAATAATTACACATTAAAAGTAGGGGACCCCCCAAATTGGATCACCAGCCAAGGTAAAGCGGACAGCTGTGGTCTGGTATTCTCAGGGTGGGAAGGTCCATAGTTATTGGGCCTTCACAGCCTAAAAATAGCAGGCCGCAGGCACCCCAGACGTGACGCATCCACTAGATGCGCCAATCCTGGCGCTTCACCCCAGCTCATCCCGTGCCCTGGTGCAGTGGCAAACGGGGTAATAAATCGGGTTGATACTAGCTGTAAAGTCACCTGAGATCAAGCCCAGCAGTTTGTGATGTCATGGCGTCTATTAGATACCCAACATCATAAACGGTCAGTACTAACAAAAACAAAAAATCGACAAAAGAAATTTATTTGAAAAAACAGTCCCCAAAACATTTCCTCTTTCACCAATTTATTGTAAGAAAAAAAATAAAGGGGTCCCACGACGACTCTGGACCGTCTAGAATATGGGGGGGAGACACTCAGGGAACGTATCCCCCATTTTCTAGGAGTGCGGACCCTTCATGTGAGGAGTGTGGGTGCAATGAATCTGCACTCACTCTCCCCGGGTCCACAGCAGCAGAGTCCATGTCATAATGGTTGCTACCAAAGCTGCAATGCCCTGCTCATGAGGTAAGGGCATGCCTAATCAGGAGAACTACTGTAGAGGAAGCTCTGCTCACTGGTATATAGGTGCTCAGAGGTAATAATAGATAAAATTAGTGAGTAACCTCGGCACTCTATATCTCCCAGACTAAGTCAGTAAGTCACAACGGATAGTAATGCAAAATCACTCTTTATTGGTCCGTATTAAGAAAATTTTTTTTTCATAAGCATATATGTTTTTGTCCAAAACAAGTTACAAATGACGTTTCGGCCTGAGCCTTCGTCAGATTGGACTTATCTGCATGTAATCATGAAAAATGACAATAATCAGTATCACATAAGAGTGAGAGAACAATAACATAAACTCGAACAATGTAGAGGTACAATTGGGATGCAGCAAAAAAATTGCAACACAGCAAGAAATGAAACACATGATACAAATGTCATAATACAGTACAAGGACAATATAGTAATGACAAATATGGGGTCAGAGTAGACTTAGACAGCTCTGGTACGAAAGAGATGTCAATCATAAAGTAACATGTGCAGTAGGTGTAGAGCTACAGTATGCATGGCAGAGCTAATGGGTAGACCGACCATAGAAAAAGTAGAGAAAAAGTGGAGAAAAAGTGGAGAATAAGTGGAACATAAGAGGAGAAAAAGTGGAGAAAAAGTGGAGAAAAAAGTGGAGAAAAAGTGGAGAAAAAGTGGAGAAAAAGTGGAGAAAAAGTGGAGAAAAAGTGGAGATTAAGAGGAGAAAAAGTGGAGAAAAAAGTGGAGAAAAAGTGGAGAAAAAGTGGAGCATAAGTGGAGAAAAAGTGGAGAAAAAGTGGAGAAAAAGTGGAGCATAAGAGGAGAAAAAGTGGAGAAAAAAGTGGAGAAAAAGTGGAGAAAAAGTGGAGCATAAGAGGAGAAAAAGTGGAGAAAAAGTGGAGAAAAAGTGGAGCATAAGAGGAGAAAAAGTGGAGAAAAAGTGGAGCATAAGAGGAGAAAAAGTGGAGATTTAGAGGAGAAAAAGTGGAGAAAAAGTGGAGCATAAGAGGAGAAAAAGTGGAGAAAAAGTGGAGAAAAAGTGGAGAAAAAGTGGAGCATAAGAGGAGAAAAAGTGGAGATTAAGAGGAGAAAAAGTGGAGAAAAAGTGGAGAAAAAGTGGAGAAAAAGTGGAGCATAAGAGGAGAAAAAGTGGAGAAAAAAGTGGAGAAAAAGTGGAGAAAAAGTGGAGAAAAAGTGGAGATTAAGAGGAGAAAAAGTGGAGCATAAGAGGAGAAAAAGTGGAGAAAAAAGTGAAGAAAAAGTGGAGAAAGTGGAGAAAAAAATGGAGAAAAAGTGGAGAAAAAGTGGAGAAAAAGTGGAGCATAAGAGGAGAAAAAGTGGAGAAAAAGTGGAGAAAAAGTGGAGAAAAAGTGGAGCATAAGAGGAGAAAAAGTGGAGAAAAAAGTGGAGAAAAAGTGGAGAAAAAGTGGAGCATAAGAGGAGAAAAAGTGGAGAAAAAGTGGAGAAAAAGTGGAGCATAAGAGGAGAAAAAGTGGAGAAAAAGTGGAGAAAAAGTGGAGCATAAGAGGAGAAAAAGTGGAGACAAAGTGGAGAAAAAAGTGGAGAAAAAGTGGAGAAAAAGTGGAGAAAAAGTGGAGATTAAGAGGAGAAAAAGTGGAGCATAAGAGGAGAAAAAGTGGAGAAAAAAGTGGAGAAAAAGTGGAGAAAGTGGAGAAAAAAATGGAGAAAAAGTGGAGAAAAAGTGGAGAAAAAGTGGAGAATAAGAGGAGAAAAAGTGGAGAAAAAGTGGAGAAAAAGTGGAGCATAAGAGGAGAAAAAGTGGAGAAAAAAGTGGAGAAAAAGTGGAGAAAAAGTGGAGCATAAGAGGAGAAAAAGTGGAGAAAAAGTGGAGAAAAAGTGGAGCATAAGAGGAGAAAAAGTGGAGAAAAAGTGGAGAAAAAGTGGAGAAAAAGTGGAGCATAAGAGGAGAAAAAGTGGAGAAAAAAGTGGAGAAAAAGTGGAGAAAAAGTGGAGAAAAAGTGGAGATTAAGAGGAGAAAAAGTGGAGCATAAGAGGAGAAAAAGTGGAGAAAAAAGTGGAGAAAAAGTGGAGAAAGTGGAGAAAAAAATGGAGAAAAAGTGGAGAAAAAGTGGAGAAAAAGTGGAGCATAAGAGGAGAAAAAGTGGAGAAAAAAGTGGAGAAAAAGTGGAGAAAAAGTGGAGCATAAGAGGAGAAAAAGTGGAGAAAAAGTGGAGAAAAAGTGGAGCATAAGAGGAGAAAAAGTGGAGAAAAAGTGGAGAAAAAGTGGAGAAAAAGTGGAGCATAAGAGGAGAAAAAGTGGAGAAAAAGTGGAGAAAAAAGTGGAGAAAAAGTGGAGAAAAAGTGGAGAAAAAGTGGAGAAAAAGTGGAGATTAAGAGGAGAAAAAGTGGAGCATAAGAGGAGAAAAAGTGGAGAAAAAAGTGGAGAAAAAGTGGAGAAAGTGGAGAAAAAAATGGAGAAAAAGTGGAGAAAAAGTGGAGAAAAAGTGGAGAATAAGAGGAGAAAAAGTGGAGAAAAAGTGGAGAAAAAGTGGAGCATAAGAGGAGAAAAAGTGGAGAAAAAAGTGGAGAAAAAGTGGAGAAAAAGTGGAGCATAAGAGGAGAAAAAGTGGAGAAAAAGTGGAGAAAAAGTGGAGCATAAGAGGAGAAAAAGTGGAGAAAAAGTGGAGAAAAAGTGGAGAAAAAGTGGAGAAAAAGTGGAGATTAAGAGGAGAAAAAGTGGAGCATAAGAGGAGAAAAAGTGGAGAAAAAAGTGGAGAAAAAGTGGAGAAAGTGGAGAAAAAAATGGAGAAAAAGTGGAGAAAAAGTGGAGAATAAGAGGAGAAAAAGTGGAGAAAAAGTGGAGAAAAAGTGGAGAATAAGAGGAGAAAAAGTGGAGAATAAGTGGAGAAAAAAATGGAGAAAAAGTGGAGAAAAAGTGGAGAAAAAGTGGAGCATAAGAGGAGAAAAAGTGGAGAAAAAAGTGGAGAAAAAGTGGAGAAAGTGGAGAAAAAAATGGAGAAAAAGTGGAGAAAAAGTGGAGAAAAAGTGGAGCATAAGAGGAGAAAAAGTGGAGAAAAAGTGGAGAAAAAGTGGAGAAAAAGTGGAGCATAAGAGGAGAAAAAGTGGACAAAAAAGTGGAGAAAAAGTGGAGAAAAAGTGGAGCATAAGAGGAGAAAAAGTGGAGAAAAAGTGGAGAAAAAGTGGAGCATAAGAGGAGAAAAAGTGGAGAAAAAGTGGAGAAAAAGTGGAGCATAAGAGAAAAAGTGGAGAAAAAGTGGAGAAAAAAGTGGAGAAAAAGTGGAGAAAAAGTGGAGAAAAAGTGGAGAAAAAGTGGAGAAAAAGTGGAGATTAAGAGGAGAAAAAGTGGAGCATAAGAGGAGAAAAAGTGGAGAAAAAAGTGGAGAAAAAGTGGAGAAAGTGGAGAAAAAAATGGAGAAAAAGTGGAGAAAAAGTGGAGAAAAAGTGGAGAATAAGAGGAGAAAAAGTGGAGAAAAAGTGGAGAAAAAGTGGAGCATAAGAGGAGAAAAAGTGGAGAAAAAAGTGGAGAAAAAGTGGAGAAAAAGTGGAGCATAAGAGGAGAAAAAGTGGAGAAAAAGTGGAGAAAAAGTGGAGCATAAGAGGAGAAAAAGTGGAGAAAAAAGTGGAGAAAAAGTGGAGAAAAAGTGGAGAAAAAGTGGAGATTAAGAGGAGAAAAAGTGGAGCATAAGAGGAGAAAAAGTGGAGAAAAAAGTGGAGAAAAAGTGGAGAAAGTGGAGAAAAAAATGGAGAACAAGTGGAGAAAAAGTGGAGAATAAAAGGAGAAAAAGTGGAGAAAAAGTGGAGAAAAAGTGGAGAATAAGAGGAGAAAAAGTGGAGAATAAGTGGAGAAAAAAATGGAGAAAAAGTGGAGAAAAAGTGGAGAAAAAGTGGAGCATAAGAGGAGAAAAAGTGGAGAAAAAGTGGAGAAAAAGTGGAGAAAAAGTGGAGCATAAGAGGAGAAAAAGTGGAGAAAAAAGTGGAGAAAAAGTGGAGAAAAAGTGGAGCATAAGAGGAGAAAAAGTGGAGAAAAAGTGGAGAAAAAGTGGAGCATAAGAGGAGAAAAAGTGGAGAAAAAGTGGAGAAAAAGTGGAGAAAAAGTGGAGCATAAGAGGAGAAAAAGTGGAGAAAAAGTGGAGAAAAAAGTGGAGAAAAAGTGGAGAAAAAGTGGAGAAAAAGTGGAGAAAAAGTGGAGAT
The DNA here is from genome assembly GCF_048569485.1 of Anomaloglossus baeobatrachus. Lineage (NCBI taxonomy): Eukaryota > Metazoa > Chordata > Amphibia > Anura > Aromobatidae > Anomaloglossus > Anomaloglossus baeobatrachus. The sequence continues at coordinate 627,472,661 of NC_134355.1, forward strand.
TAAGAGGAGAAAAAGTGGAGAAAAAGTGGAGAAAAAGTGGAGCATAAGAGGAGAAAAAGTGGAGAAAAAAGTGGAGAAAACGTGGAGAAAAAGTGGAGAAAAAGTGGAGAAAAAGTGGAGCATAAGAGGAGAAAAAGTGGAGATTAAGAGGAGAAAAAGTGGAGAAAAAGTGGAGAAAAAGTGGAGAAAAAGTGGAGAAAAAGTGGAGCATAAGAGGAGAAAAAGTGGAGAAAAAGTGGAGAAAAAGTGGAGCATAAGAGGAGAAAAAGTGGAGAAAAAGTGGAGAAAAAGTGGAGAAAAAGTGGAGCATAAGAGGAGAAAAAGTGGAGAAAAAGTGGAGAAAAAGTGGAGAAAAAGTGGAGAAAAAGTGGAGAAAAAGTGGAGATTAAGAGGAGAAAAAGTGGAGCATAAGAGGATAAAAAGTGGAGAAAAAAGTGGAGAAAAAGTGGAGAAAGTGGAGAAAAAAATGGAGAAAAAGTGGAGAAAAAGTGGAGAATAAGAGGAGAAAAAGTGGAGAAAAAGTGGAGAAAAAGTGGAGCATAAGAGGAGAAAAAGTGGAGAAAAAAGTGGAGAAAAAGTGGAGAAAAAGTGGAGCATAAGAGGAGAAAAAGTGGAGAAAAAGTGGAGAAAAAGTGGAGCATAAGAGGAGAAAAAGTGGAGAAAAAGTGGAGAAAAAGTGTAGAAAAAGTGGAGCATAAGAGGAGAAAAAGTGGAGAAAAAAGTGGAGAAAAAGTGGAGAAAAAGTGGAGAAAAAGTGGAGATTAAGAGGAGAAAAAGTGGAGCATAAGAGGAGAAAAAGTGGAGAAAAAAGTGGAGAAAAAGTGGAGAAAGTGGAGAAAAAAATGGAGAAAAAGTGGAGAAAAAGTGGAGAAAAAGTGGAGAATAAGAGGAGAATAAGTGGAGAAAAAGTGGAGAAAAAGTGGAGAATAAGAGGAGAAAAAGTGGAGAATAAGTGGAGAAAAAAATGGAGAAAAAGTGGAGAAAAAGTGGAGCATAAGAGGAGAAAAAGTGGAGAAAAAGTGGAGAAAAAGTGGAGCATAAGAGGAGAAAAAGTGGAGAAAAAAGTGGAGAAAAAGTGGAGAAAAAGTGGAGCATAAGAGGAGAAAAAGTGGAGAAAAAGTGGAGAAAAAGTGGAGCATAAGAGGAGAAAAAGTGGAGAAAAAGTGGAGAAAAAAGTGGAGAAAAAGTGGAGAAAAAGTGGAGAAAAAGTGGAGAAAAAGTGGAGAAAAAGTGGAGATTAAGAGGAGAAAAAGTGGAGAAAAAGTGGAGCATAAGAGGAGAAAAAGTGGAGAAAAAAGTGGAGAAAACGTGGAGAAAACGTGGAGAAAAAGTGGAGAAAAAGTGGAGAAAAAGTGGAGAAAAAGTGGAGCATAAGAGGAGAAAAAGTGGAGAAAAAAGTGGAGAAAACGTGGAGAAAAAGTGGAGAAAAAGTGGAGAAAAAGTGGAGCATAAGAGGAGAAAAAGTGGAGATTAAGAGGAGAAAAAGTGGAGAAAAAGTGGAGAAAAAGTGGAGAAAAAGTGGAGAAAAAGTGGAGCATAAGAGGAGAAAAAGTGGAGAAAAAAGTGGAGAAAAAGTGGAGAAAAAGTGGAGAAAAAGTGGAGATTAAGAGGAGAAAAAGTGGAGAATAAGTGGAGAAAAAAATGGAGAAAAAGTGGAGAAAAAGTGGAGAAAAAGTGGAGCATAAGAGGAGAAAAAGTGGAGAAAAAGTGGAGAAAAAGTGGAGAAAAAGTGGAGCATAAGAGGAGAAAAAGTGGAGAAAAAAGTGGAGAAAAAGTGGAGAAAAAGTGGAGCATAAGAGGAGAAAAAGTGGAGAAAAAGTGGAGAAAAAGTGGAGCATAAGAGGAGAAAAAGTGGAGAAAAAGTGGAGAAAAAGTGGAGAAAAAGTGGAGCATAAGAGGAGAAAAAGTGGAGAAAAAGTGGAGAAAAAAGTGGAGAAAAAGTGGAGAAAAAGTGGAGAAAAAGTGGAGAAAAAGTGGAGATTAAGAGGAGAAAAAGTGGAGAAAAAGTGGAGAAAAAGTGGAGCATAAGAGGAGAAAAAGTGGAGAAAAAAGTGGAGAAAACGTGGAGAAAAAGTGGAGAAAAAGTGGAGAAAAAGTGGAGCATAAGAGGAGAAAAAGTGGAGATTAAGAGGAGAAAAAGTGGAGAAAAAGTGGAGAAAAAGTGGAGAAAAAGTGGAGAAAAAGTGGAGCATAAGAGGAGAAAAAGTGGAGAAAAAGTGGAGAAAAAGTGGAGCATAAGAGGAGAAAAAGTGGAGAAAAAGTGGAGAAAAAGTGGAGAAAAAGTGGAGCATAAGAGGAGAAAAAGTGGAGAAAAAGTGGAGAAAAAGTGGAGAAAAAGTGGAGAAAAAGTGGAGAAAAAGTGGAGATTAAGAGGAGAAAAAGTGGAGCATAAGAGGATAAAAAGTGGAGAAAAAAGTGGAGAAAAAGTGGAGAAAGTGGAGAAAAAAATGGAGAAAAAGTGGAGAAAAAGTGGAGAATAAGAGGAGAAAAAGTGGAGAAAAAGTGGAGAAAAAGTGGAGCATAAGAGGAGAAAAAGTGGAGAAAAAAGTGGAGAAAAAGTGGAGAAAAAGTGGAGCATAAGAGGAGAAAAAGTGGAGAAAAAGTGGAGAAAAAGTGGAGCATAAGAGGAGAAAAAGTGGAGAAAAAGTGGAGAAAAAGTGTAGAAAAAGTGGAGCATAAGAGGAGAAAAAGTGGAGAAAAAAGTGGAGAAAAAGTGGAGAAAAAGTGGAGAAAAAGTGGAGATTAAGAGGAGAAAAAGTGGAGCATAAGAGGAGAAAAAGTGGAGAAAAAAGTGGAGAAAAAGTGGAGAAAGTGGAGAAAAAAATGGAGAAAAAGTGGAGAAAAAGTGGAGAAAAAGTGGAGAATAAGAGGAGAAAAAGTGGAGAAAAAGTGGAGAAAAAGTGGAGAATAAGAGGAGAAAAAGTGGAGAATAAGTGGAGAAAAAAATGGAGAAAAAGTGGAGAAAAAGTGGAGCATAAGAGGAGAAAAAGTGGAGAAAAAGTGGAGAAAAAGTGGAGCATAAGAGGAGAAAAAGTGGAGAAAAAAGTGGAGAAAAAGTGGAGAAAAAGTGGAGCATAAGAGGAGAAAAAGTGGAGAAAAAGTGGAGAAAAAGTGGAGCATAAGAGGAGAAAAAGTGGAGAAAAAGTGGAGAAAAAAGTGGAGAAAAAGTGGAGAAAAAGTGGAGAAAAAGTGGAGAAAAAGTGGAGAAAAAGTGGAGATTAAGAGGAGAAAAAGTGGAGAAAAAGTGGAGCATAAGAGGAGAAAAAGTGGAGAAAAAAGTGGAGAAAACGTGGAGAAAACGTGGAGAAAAAGTGGAGAAAAAGTGGAGAAAAAGTGGAGAAAAAGTGGAGCATAAGAGGAGAAAAAGTGGAGAAAAAAGTGGAGAAAACGTGGAGAAAAAGTGGAGAAAAAGTGGAGAAAAAGTGGAGCATAAGAGGAGAAAAAGTGGAGATTAAGAGGAGAAAAAGTGGAGAAAAAGTGGAGAAAAAGTGGAGAAAAAGTGGAGAAAAAGTGGAGCATAAGAGGAGAAAAAGTGGAGAAAAAAGTGGAGAAAAAGTGGAGAAAAAGTGGAGAAAAAGTGGAGATTAAGAGGAGAAAAAGTGGAGCATAAGAGGAGAAAAAGTGGAGAAAAAAGTGGAGAAAAAGTGGAGAAAGTGGAGAAAAAAATGGAGAAAAAGTGGAGAAAAAGTGGAGAAAAAGTGGAGAATAAGAGGAGAAAAAGTGGAGAAAAAGTGGAGAAAAAGTGGAGAATAAGAGGAGAAAAAGTGGAGAATAAGTGGAGAAAAAAATGGAGAAAAAGTGGAGAAAAAGTGGAGAGAAAGTGGAGAAAAAAATGGAGAAAAAGTGGAACACCCTTTGGTACCTTTCATGTGGCACTAAGGGGTGCTTAGCTTTGTATTTAGCCAAAAAAATGAAAAAAAAATGACATAGGGTTCCCCCTAGTTTTGTAGCCAGCTAGGGTAAAGCAGACGGCTGCAGCCTGCAGACCACAGCTGGCAACCTCACCTTGGCTGGTAATCCATAACTGAGGGCACCCCACGCTGTTATTTTAAATTAAATAAATAATTAAAAAAAAAAACACGTAGGGGTCCCCCAAAATTGGATCACCAGCCAAGGTAAAGCAGACAGCTGGGGCCTGATATTCTCAGACTAGGGAGGTCCATGGTTATTGGAATCTCCCCAGCCTAAAAATAGCAGGCCGCAGCCGCCCCAGAAGTGGCGCATCCATTAGATGCGCCAATCCTGGTGCTTCGCCCCAGCTCATCCCGCGCCCTGGTGCGGTGGCAAACGGGGTAATATTTGGGGTTAATACCAGATGTGTAATGTCACCTGGCATCAAGCCCTGGGGTTGGTGAGGTCAGGCGTCTATCAGATACCCGACATCACCAACCCAGTCAGTAATAAAAAAAAAATAGACGACAAACACATTTTTATTTGAAAAAACACTCCCCAAAACATTCCCTCTTTAACCAATTTATTAGATTGAAAAACAAATCCAGGTCTGGTGTAATCCAAGGGGTTGCCATGACGATGCACACTGTCCCAGTCAATGAAGAGCAGGATGTTCCCCATTGGCTGGGAGAGCAGTGCAGTGACCTGAGCTAACATCAATGGGTCAGCCCAGGTCACTGCAGGGGGGTGACAAGTGCTGCTGTCAGCGAGGTACATTACCTGCGCTGATCTCCAGCACACTGACAGCCCCTGTCACTGAGGTCAATGACCGGCGCCTTCACATCAAGTATCGCGAGAGGTCCGTGACGTCACCGCCAGTGTCAGTCTCGGGTCGGAAGCGATAGGTGATGTGACAAGCGGCGGCCATGGAGGACAGTGACAGCGCTGAGGTTGGGATGGCGGGACTTCATCACCGCAGGTAAGCCGAGCGAGCGAGCGAGCGGGCGGGCGGGCGGGCGGGGGGGGGGGGGGGGTTGGATGTGTGTGTGTGTGTGTGTTTGTGTATGTGTATGTATGTGTACATGCCGCGGGCAGGAGGGGGTGGAGCGAGCTGAGCGGGAAAGTGTGGGCTTCCTGCACGTAACTAAGATAAACATCGGGTTACTAACCAAAGCGCTTTGCTTGGATACCCGATGTTTATCTTGGTTACCAGCTTGTGGCAGGCTGCCAGCGATGGCTCCTGCTCACTGTAGCTGTAAAAAGCCCTGCTTTTTGCTGCTAGAACCGTTCTCGAACGTATCTAGAACTATCGAGCTTTTAGCAAAAAGCTCGAGTTCTAGTTCGATCTCGAACAGCCCAAAAATCACTCGAGCCTAGAACTGGAGAACCACGAACCACGAACCGCGCTCAACTCTAGTGCAGACCCATTGATTATAATGGGTCTGCATATGTCTGTGATTCTGGTACATATAAAAACTGTTACATACGTACCAGAATCACTGACGTGTGAAAGAGGCCTTAGCTGTATGTGTGGTGCACCTGAGGCTTCAGGCACCACAGGGTACTGCACCTCAAGGTGCAGAATTAATCTCGGATACGGAGGAGGTCGTCATCGGTAACAACCACAACCACATTCAACCAACACATAACACGAGGGTTCTGTGACTGGGAACGGGCTATGGTAGGAGCTGGGGTGGCCATCCCGAGGTATCGGACCTCTGGTCAGAAACCCAGGAGGCGGGGCACCCACAGTCATCCTACACACAACGAGGAGTCAGAACCGGATAGTGTCCATGTGAGGTCGCTCTGAGGAGGAGCAGGGAGACAACGAACAGTTCGGGGCCCGTGGTCTGGAGCTGGAGGCTCGACCCGGGTTCTTTTGGAAAAGAAGGGGGATTCCAGGGTACGTGGGGAGTGCAGCAGGCACTCGTGACCCATTCCACGGCCCAGGAGCTGGGTTGGAGGGAGACCGTAGAAAGGAAACTAACTGAAGGGACCACCAGTCATGATCTCCGAAGTATCTGAGATCGGCTGGGGCACATCGCAGCGGCGATCGGCACGTCCAACAGCCAGGTGCGACAAGTGAGTAAAGAGACCCTGAACTGCACTGCCTTTTTTGTCCCGTTACTGCCGCTGCCTAAACCTCAGTATTTGTAAGGCCACGTGCACATGTTCAGTATTTGGTAAGTTTTACCTCAGTATCTGTAAGACAAAACCAGGAGTGGAACAATCAAAAGAAAAGTATTATCGAAACAAAGTGGACTTAAAGTATGATCTATCAAAGTATAAAATTATTAATCTGTACATACAGATTATGAAGAAAGAAAAAATAAATACAGTCATTTGAAAAAGTTTAGGCACCCCTATTAATGTTAACCTTTTTACTTTATAACAAATTGGGTTTTTGCAGCAGCTATTTCAGTTTCATATATCTAATAACTGATGGACTGAGTAATATTTCTGGATTGAAATGAGGTTTATTGTACTAACAAAAAATGTGCTAACTGCATTTAAACAAAATTTGACCGGTGCAAAAGTATGGGCACCTCAACATAAAAGTGACATTAATATTTTGTAGATCCTCCGTTTTCAAAAATAACAGCCTTTAGTCGCTTCCTGTAGCTTTTAATGAGTTCCTGGATCCTGGATGAAGGTATATTTGACCATTCCTGTTTACAAAACAATTCCAGTTCAGTCCAGTTTGATGGTCGCCGAGCATGGACAGTACGCTTCAAATCATCCCACAGATTTTCAATGATATTCAGGTCTGGGGACTGGGATGGCCATTCCAGAACATTGTAATTGTTCCTCTGCATGAATGCCTGAGTAGATTTGGAGCGGTGTTTTGGATCATTGTCTTGCTGAAATATCCATCCCCTGCGTAACTTCAACTTCGTCACTGATTCTTGCACATTATTGTCAAGAATCTGCTGATACTGAGTTGAATCCATGCGACCCTCAACTTTAACAAGATTCCCGGTGCCGGCATTGGCCACACAGCCCCAAAGCATGATGGAACCTTCACCAAATTTTACTGTGGGTAGCAAGTGCTTTTCTTGGAATGCCGTGTTTTTTGCCTCCATGCATAACACCTTTTTGTATGACCAAACAACTCAATCTTCTTTTCATCAGTCCACAGGACCTTCTTCCAAAATGTAACTGGCTTGTCCAAATGTGCTTTTGCATACCTCAGGCGACTCTGTTTGTGGCGTGCTTGCAGAAACGGCTTCTTTCGCATCACTCTCCCATACAGGTTCTCCTTGTGCAACGTGCGCTGTATTGTTGACCGATGCACATTGACACCATCTACAGCAAGATGAAGCTGCAGGTCTTTGGAGGTGGTCTGTGGATTGTCCTTGACTGTTCTCACCATTCTTCTTCTCTGCCTTTCTGATATTTTTCTTGGCCTGCCACTTCTGGATTTAACAAGAACTGTACCTGTGTTCTTCCATTTCCTTACTATGTTCCTCACAGTGGAAACTGACAGTTTATATCTCTGAGACAACTTTTTGTATCCTTCCCCTGAACAACTATGTTGAATAATCTTTGTTTTCAGATCATTTGAGAGTTGTTTTGAGGAGTCCATGATGCCACTCTTCATAGGAGATTCAAATAGGAGAACAACTTGCAAGTGGCCACCTTAAATACCTTTTCTCATGATTGGATACACCTGCCTATGAAGTTCAAAGCTCAATGAGGTTACAAAACCAATTTAGTGCTTTAGTAAGTCAGTTAAAAGTAGTTAGGAGTGTTCAAATCACAAATTGATAAGGGTGCCCATACTTTTGCACCGGTCAAATTTTGTTTAAATGCGGATTGCACATTTTCTGTTAGTACAATAAACCTCATTTCAATCCAGAAATATTACTCAGTCCATCAGTTATTAGATATATGAAACTGAAATAGCTGTTGCAAAAACCCAAATTGTTATAAAGAAAAAAGGTTAACATTAATAGGGGTGCCCAAACTTTTTCATATGACTGTAATAAAAATGCAAAATTGACATTTTTCTGCCTCCTCACCTCCTCTAAATATTTTAATAATAAGCAATTAAGATGTTATGGGGGATAAAGAATTGTATCAATAAAAATGTCAATTCACTACACAAGCCCTCATACAGCTCGTCTGAAGGAAAATTAGAAAAGCTAAGTCTCAAAAAATAGAGACATTAATGAAATTTTGTTTTGTTTTTTTTTTTTAAATTCATTTTTTTTAAACAAAAATCCCCAAATCAATTGTGGAATTGTAGAGGGGTTTTTTTATTATTATTTTTACAATTTCTGCACTTTTTTTCAATTTTTTTTGGAGCACATTGCTAAAATGAATGGCATCATTCCATACAAAAACTCATCCAGCAAAAAACAAAAACAAGTAATAATACAACTATGCTGACAACTTATGGCTCCTGGAAGAAGGAGAGAGAAAAAAACCTCAAAAATTTAAATTAGTTGCGTTGAGAAGGGGTTAAAAAAATGACATTGTCATACATACAGTATATCACAATAGTGAGTACATCCTTCACATTTTTGTAAATATTCTCTTATATCTTTTCATGGGACAACACTGAAGATATGACCCTGTGATACAATGTACAGTAGTCAGTGTACGGCTTGTATATCAATGTAAATTTGGTGTCTTCTATAACTGAACACTCGGTCGTTAATGCCTATGCCGCTGGTAACAAAAGTGAGTACACCCCGAAGGGAAAAGGCCAAACTGTGCCTACATTGTCAATATTTTGTGTGACCACTATTATTTTAGAGCACTGCCTTAGCACTCTTGGGCATGGAGTTCACTAAGGCAGGCTTTACACGTTGCGACATCGCTAGCAATTGCTGATTGATGAGACATTCATGGTGTCACACTGCCCTCTGTGTGACCCGGTGAGGTCATGTAAGGTTACTGATGCCATCATCACTCTTGCGGGATCTTATGGAAGGCAGCAAAAGACCTATAATGTCTCATGAGTGATGACATTGCTGAGTTACTTACGTCACTGCTTGTGAGAAATGACCATGAGTGAACTATGAAGCTTTGTTCTAACGATGCTCCATAGGTTCTACTACAGAATCGGTAGACGTTTTGGGATCACCATGGGTTACGTCGGAGCTGCGGGTTTTTTGGGGAGCTAATAAAGTGGTGAATGAGAGACTGTCTCTTGTTTTTATTTCTTTAATTCTCTCTCTTTTTATGTTTTTCAGATTTCCATTTTTGAACTACGTCAGAGTCGGGGGACTACACGGAATCTTTATGGCTCTTTCTTATTTATTTTTTATTTTTTATTAAATTGGTGAATGGGGAGTTGGGGAGTGTTCATTAACATAATTGTTGTGTGTTTTTTTTTCTCTTTATACTAATTGGGTTAACAATGAGGGTGTCTGATAAAAGCCTTTCTATTACTAACCACTGGGTTTGAATCAAGCTGACAACAAAAAGCATTTCCCTAATTGCCATCGCACCAGGGCAATCAGGAAGAACTGGGCAAAGCACCACAATTGTGCATTTAATGTGATGTGCCATTGTTTAGGGGGATGCAGGCTGCTATTTTTAGACTGGGAAGGGCCAAATAACCATGAGCCCTCCAAGCTTGGTATTACAAGCCCCCAGCTGTCTGCTTTACCTTGACTAATCATTAAAAATAGGGGGGTCCCATGCCATTTTATTAAAATTGTTTATGTAATTTTTTAGCTTTAAGCAGGCTAAACACCCTTTAATGCAACATGAAAGGCATTAAAGGGTGCACGTTTATGATATATAGGGGGTGGGACATTATATAGCTGTAGGATCTCTATCTTTTCTATCTATCCATTCTATATGTTTACTTTACTTTGGGTACTTTAAAAAACATGTACTAAAAAAAATGCATCAAAAAAACTTTTTTTTGCTCTTTGGGGAACTCTTAAAATGTTTCTTTGTGGGAGAACTTTGGAAACAGGCTCTGAGGGGGCATACAATTGACTCGTTTGCCAATCTTCATTTCTTTGCAGGGCAATTTTCCTACTCATACGACCATTTTGCTTCTTTTTTTAGCGTCCTAGCCCCTACTACAACCATTTTACAGCCATTTTATAGCACCACAGTTCAGGAGCCCATTGATTTCTTTGTGGTTTGGGGTCCAGGGTAAAGTTCGGGTGCCAAAGTGAACTTTTAACTATAATTCGGTAGAACGAAGCAAACTTGTACATTCGCGGGTCTACTCATCCTTAGTCACATCATCATTGTTGTCCCATGAAAAGATATAATAACATATTTACAAAATGTGAGGGTGTACTCATTTTTTGATATACTGTAAATACCCAAGAGAATAAAATGAAACAATCGGGGCTGTGTCCACTTATTCTAACGTTTTCTATGCTTGGCATCATTTTTATGTTCCATATGAATATAATTGCTTTCCCCTTTTTCTCTGAAATCTTTGCTTTAGTCACCATATTTGCTAAATCAACCTTTTATTCCCCTCCACATTACATTGAACACTAAATTAACGGCAATAACACGCACAATTTTTGCTTCTGCTTCTCAATCTGCTCCTTTATCTCTCAGTTAATCAAATCCTCAGATGAAACATTATTTAAGAGTATCTCTGCGACGATGGTAAACTGAGTGCACAGCTGCAAACAGAATGGATCCCTTGTTCGTAGAAATTCAAAATAGACGTCGGTATTCTTATGTTAAATATTTTATTACGCTAGTTCGTAGTCGAGATTATTGGAGCTCACACAGATAACATTTTTGTTCTGCCTACTTGCACACAAATTTGGTTTCATTTCCATGAAAATAGTAAGCAAACAGAAATTAGCATTTCAGAGCTTTGCTATAAAGTTGCCTTGTGCCTTTGCTTCTCCCTTTAACGCTCTAGCAAATTTCATTTTTTTTTCATCCATTTACGTAGGCATGATCATGAAATATGCTAGAAAAAAAATCAGGATAAAACCTCTCTGCTTTCTAGTAAGAACTTGTGCAGAATATTATATTTTCGGTCGGAATGCTATCTGGCAAAAAAATGGATCGTGCTCGAGCCAATATTATTCAATGAGAAGTGCTTCTGTTCGATGTTCGATTTGCCTCCAAGAATTGAATGGTACTTGGCCATTCAAATCTATGGGTCCATGAAACAAAATCAGACCACATTAGCATTAGACATTAGGAACAAGTTTCTGACAGTGAGGGTAGTCAGGGAGTGAAACAGGCTACCATGGGAGGTAGTGAGGGCAGTCAGAGAGTGGAACAGGCTACCATGTGAGGTGGTGAGCTCTCCATCAATGAACATCTTCAAGCAGAAACTGGAATGATTTAGGAAACCTGCACTCACAGGGGGTTGCACCCGATGGCCCTTGAGGTCCCTTCCAACTCTACCATTCTATGATTCTATGAGAATGACGTCTGACTACGATCCGATTTTCATGGACTGACAGAATGGAGAAGATGGAGACAATTTTTTTTGGTTCTTCGCTAAATTCGAGAAAAACTGATCCCAGTCTGAACAAACTCTGATGAAAGTTGCATGAGTCTGATTAGTATAATCATCCCTTTTCCCAGATGTAGACTATATGGTCATGTGAACTCAGCCTAAAGCCTCGTTCACACCTCCCTGTCTCCAGTCTGTGTGGTGTCCAATTTCACACCTATGAGGGGCATGTTCACAAGCATACTGATTAAACTCAATAGAGATCTTCACACTTCAGTGCTTTCAGCCATGCCATGTGTCAGTGTGAAGCACCTGCATGAGTTCCATGGAGACAAGTCAGTATTTTTTCCAGCAACACTGGTCAAATATAGACATCACACAGATGTCATCCTTGTGGCATCCATGTGACACGTACCAGAAAAAAATAAATACTGTAATAAATTACATGTTAAATAAATAATTTTTTTTATAATAATATATAAATAAAATATACATTTTATAATAATAAATAAATGTTTTTTTATATGTAAAAGATGTGCAAAGCTTGAAAAATGATAGATAGATAGATAGATAGATAGATAGATAGAAACTTGGCTAGATAGCTTATACAGCTATTTAGCAGAGTTAATAAATAATTTATGAAAAAACAAATTCCGTGGGGTTTCCCTTAATTTTCGTAACCAGCAGAGGTACAGCAGCAGCTGCGAGCTGCAACCCTCAGCTGTCAGCTGTACCTTGCTTGGTTATAAAAAATAGAGGGATTCCATAATGTTTTTATTAATTATTTGAACAAATAAAAAAAAATACCGTACATAAGGTCCCCGCAGATTTCAAACCCAGCCAAGGGACAGCAGGCAACTGGGTTCTGATATTTTTACAGTAGGAAGGGCCATGGTTCTTTGGCCCTTCCCAGCCTAAAAATAGCAGCCTGCAGTTGCCCCAGAGGTGGCACATCTATTATATCTGTCAAATCTGGCGCTGTACTCTGCTCTTCTCCTTATCCTGGTGCAGTGGCAAACGGGGTAATATATGGTGTTGGTGCAAGCTCTGAGTTGCCAGCTTGCATCAAACTGTGGTATTAGTAATTGGTGGGCATCTAGCAAACACCCCCATTACTAATCCAGTAAAAATATAAAAATAATTGACTTCACTGCATTGAGCTGTAGGGAACTCATGCTGTTTCTACTTATCCCTGCCCGCGGCCACTCACAAACTACTAAGTAACCCACTGCAGGGCACTGGGGTAACCTCATGATGTCATCTCAGTTCATTACAGTGATTCTCACACAGCAGTATGTGAGGAAAAGAGTATACTGTGAGATACACTTATTTTGTATTCAATTGTTTTGAGAAATGTCGTCAACTGCACATTTCAATAGATATGTGAGTTCCAGACAAACCCTTATACAAACACTTGACAATTACATTTTTTTTCTTTATTTTAAACTGATGGAATATGCAATAATATTAATAGGTCATCCATCTGTGACCAATGGCGTCTGACCCCAACGACCCCCACTCATGCTTAGATGTAAAGTCTATAGGCAACTGATGAATATGTTGGGACATTCTACTTAAATACTGTATATACGCTGACTCAAATCCACCGAAATGTTGGGCTTTTAGCTTTGCGTAAACATTTTACACTACAGTCAAATGATAAAACAGGGTATGATGCACAATGGATGGTTATGGGTTACTAGCGTCCAGGAATATAAATATATTTGTTGCTTAACTACATCTTTATGCAAACACTGTTTTATGTAAATTATTCTCAGTTCCCATATGGAAACTTAAAAATAAAAACTGGAAGTCGATGTCAAGGTGTTTGCAAAGTCTACAGTAATCTTTAAATCTAACTTATTTTATTGCAATTTTTGTTGGGAATTAATTTAAATGAGATTTTCTAAACTTTCGAGAAATGCTTTTTTTTTACTCAAATACCTTTTTGCACTGAACCAATCAAAATATTCAGCACCATTACCTCTGATCTAGTACGATGAATTCCTGCCGGGAAGACATGGAACATACATGGTGGGAACTTTCTGTAGACTCAGTCTTGATATAATGGGAGTTCTCAAGCTACTCGTATTATTATAAAAAATGATTGCTAATATTTTTAAAATGTTAAATTATTTTTTTCATTTAAATTTAGCCCAAAAAGTTAATTTTAAAGTGCGTGAAGTAGGAGATTAAAAAAAATAAATGACACCTCTACTTGATCCTTATCTTGTCCACACAACTCACTGCTTGGTCACTGCTTAGTTTTCACAGTCCGGTGTTCAATCACAGGTCACCAGTGTTCTTCACTCCATAGGACCAAATTGGTTCTTAACACCTCTGGCAATTGACAGTACTGGTGACATCATGACATTACTGCCTGACACACCTCATAACATGATAAGATGCCTGGTCAGTTTTGACCTTGGGCAACATTATGACCAAGTAGGAAACCAGGAAGAGGTGTTTATTGTTTTCTTTAACCCTTTTTTGGTCTTTTCCCCAGTCTAAAGGCCCCATTACACACAACGATTTATTTGACGATATGTCACTTCCGTCGTCGTTAGTGACGTCGTTGTGTATGACACCTACGAGCGACTCCGAACGATTGTAAAAATAGTGAAAATCGTTGATCGTTGACACATTGTTCATTTTCAAAATATTGTTCGTCGTTTAGAACACAGCAGACATATTGCTACGTTTGACACCCTGCCAATGACGACCAACATCGCTAGTGTGTCCGTCATCAGCGACGCGGACGTGTCGTTACAAGCAATGCTCCACGCCTCCTCCACTCTGATTGGTGTCACGCCAGGGTATATGCTATGGACAATTATACGCCTCTGTCGTTGCCGGAATCGTTGGGAGGAATGCTGTGTGACGGTGTCTACACGTCCGCCTTGGTCAAACAATATATCGCTGAACGATGTAGCATCGTTTATGAGATGGGTACGTGTGTCGCTACAAAATGACCGATAAGCGATCTCGGCAAATCATAGCAACGATCTGGGCGTGTCACATCGCTAACGAGATCGCTAGCGATATCGTTGTGTGTCAAGTGGCCTTAACTCTTTCCCAGTGTCAAAATAATTTGCTCATCTCTACTAATCATTATTATGTCTATGGTCAATTTTATGAGCCTGATAGCGACATAAAACATACCATATGCTTAACCTGTTGGGATTAGGGGGAAAAATAGTCCCATGAATGGACCTTTCCCATTAGTTAAATGTTTTGCCAAACGCTGGTGTAGCCTCACAGAAATTGGAGTTTCAATTTCCCAATTCCTTTCAGTTCTTTCCAGAAAAAACATAGAAGTTTAAGATTTTAGAAGTTGAATTTAAAAAAGAGAAGATAATTTCATTTTTTTTCACTCATATTACTTAAGTATTACTAAATATCAGAGCTCATTTTTTTAGTTGAGAGTATTGAAAATTCTTATGTCTCCAGTGATGACCAGAAAAAAATGGAGAAAGAAATCTGAAGGGAAAGCATACAGTATATGTGGTCTCACCCCCTCTCCCCAGTTTGTTTGGAAAGAATTGGTTGCCACAGTCACAAGCTATAGACAGGGACCACACACTAAGGGGTACTTTACACATCGCGACATCGCTACTGCGATTTCGTCGGGGTCAAATCAAAAGTGACCCACATCCGGCGCCGGGAACGACGTTGCAACGTATAAAGCCTAGAAGCACCGATAAACGATCGCAAAAGTGTCGAAAATCGGTGATCTGTGTAGTGTCGGTCATTTCCATAATTTTGCTGCAGCGACAGGTACAATGTTGTTCTTTGTTCCTGCGGCAGCACACATCGCTGTGTATGAAGCCGCAGGAGTGAGGAACATCTTACCTGCGTCCCGCCTGCAATGAGGAAGGAAGGAGGTGGGCGGGATGTTTACGTCCCGCTCATCTCCGCCCCTCCCCTTCTATTGGCCGCCTGCCATGTGGCGTCGCTGTGACGCTGCAAGAACCGCCCCCTTAGGAAGGAGGCGGGTCACCGGCCAGAGCGACGTCGCAGGGCAGGTAAGTGCCTGTGAAGCTGCCGTAGCGATAATGTTCGCTACGGCAGCTATCACAAGATATCACATCTGCGACGGGGGCGAGGACTATCGCGCTCGGCATCGCTACAATCGGCTAGCGATGTTGCAGCATGCAAAGTACCCCTAAGACCTTAATCTATTACCCCAATCAGGGTAAATTAAGACAAACACAATTTGCCCAAAACGCAACTAGAGGTACCCTAACTAAAGATCGATGAATGTAACTTTTATTATTACCAACATTAAATGACCAGATTAAAACTAGCATGTAGGGTGAAATCTTAAACTATCACTCACTAAGTAAAGTGTTCGGCCTTGGATGGAAACTCAAAAGCCAATAGACAATGACCTATTAATTCATATGATTCTATATAAGTATTGATTTCACCCTACACTGCCTACCTAAAAACATTCAGCTAATAGCCTCTCCAACATGTTTCACCAAGACTGGCTTTATCAGGGGGCTGCAGCTTTAATATTATAGTCACCACCAGTAAGCTCTTATTTACAGTATTCTAGAATACTGTATATAAGTGCCCAAGCCAATCTTTATAACGTTAAAAAGACCTTTTATTATACTCACCTAAGGGGCGGTCCGGTCTGATGGGCATTGCTGATCTTGATCCAGTATTTCCTCTCTGCTTGTGATCGCCGTCCTCTTTCCCTGCTTCATGTGGATGATGCCTCCTATGATCTCCATTGCGCTCTTCACAGACACATTTCTCTCTGCCCTGCTGAGAACAGAGCAAACTACTGTAATGCACAGGCATGGAGAAAGGTCAAAGACCGCCACCGCATATGTACAATAATACTTTGCTGTGCCTTCAGCCGGGCAGAGAGAGGTGCGCGTGCGCATGAGAGAAATGGAGACCTCTGTGTAGATATCTTAGGAGGCATCAGGCACATGAATTAAGGAAAGAGGACGGCGATCACAAGGAAAGAGGAGGTGCTGGATCAAGATCAGCAATTCTTTTTGGACAAGACCGCCTTGAAGTTGAGTATAATAAAAGCTCTTTTTTTATGTTATGCTGATTGGTTTGGGCTCTTATTTATAGTATTCTAGAATGGTGTACAGTATATAAGAGCTTACTGGTGGAGGCAAGAAATTATATGGGAAAAACCTGATGACAGGTTCCATTTAATCCATTTTTGGCCAATGACCAACAATGAAACAGGTTTAGATTTCTTTTGTGATGGTTATGATGAAGGCTTTGTAAGCAGCAATGTCACACCAATGACAATAATGAAATGTGAAATTGCAATATGACGCCATGATTTTCATGGCATGCACACATAGTTGGCATGTACCTAGAATCACCTTGATTTACTCACAGGCTGAATTCGTAAAGCCATGTTTGCAGTCTGGATAGCAATGAATGTATCTGTCACAGCTCAACAGCTTCATAGGTATCTATATTTGTTTGGGTAAGCATCACATGGCTGGTCAGTGCCCTATGTTCTTGCCCATAAGTGCAAAACATGATGTATGAATTCAGTCTTATCAAGAAAACGTTTGCCATAGACTCCACCAATTATAGTCCAGATTGTACCATAATGAGTCATTGAACAAGGATGGCTTTTTTAGGGATTTATTGCGCAGCACCATAAATACTGTACTGCTACAACACATCGTATATGGGAAGAGGGAAGTCACCTGAGGGCAAACGGTTTGTTCTTCTGCTTCAGATAATGTCAATGTCTGTGCTAGGCTCCCATTGGGGTCTGAGGCATTAGTTGTCACAGTCTCTATTACCTTCATCTGGATTTGCTAGGCCCTTTTCTTAGACAGGGATGGAGACATTAAGCACATGCAGACTCTGATAAAAAATACAGGAACTTCTTTATTGCAGATCACTTTCCTTCTCATGCTTCAGGCCCTTAGGAGTGGACCACTCGTGCTATGTCTGTTCTTCCACGGGGGGAAACTTCTCTGTTCCTGATACTCGCCCTGGGCACTGTCCTCCAGCAACTGAGTCCTATATAAACTTTCTACTCCCGATAACCTTTCCTGGTGGCTGCCGTACCTCACTTGTGCCCCCGGATGCATGGTTGCTCCCGACCAGTTCAGGGTCGCGTAAGCGGTCTCTGTACCCCGACGTCCCACTGGTCTCAAGACACCCCACTGCCCGTCCGCTGGGTGAGATGTCGGTACACGGGAGTGTCGCGGGCGGGGAGGAGGGTGCCAGCACACTACGCTCACCCCTTCTGCTCGGGTCCGGCGGCTGCCGCTGCTCAGTGGTGGCTCGAGCTGTGGGCCGGATCCCGGGGGTTCTCGAGCGGCGCTCCTCGCCCGTGAGTGAAAGGGGATTTGGGGTGTTGGGATAATGTCCGTGACGCCACCCACGGTTGTGGTGATTTCACCACCGCTGCTCTATATGGGGGTCCCGGGGATGGTGATGTGGAGCAGCCAGGTGTTGTGTTGCCCCTCCGTGGGTAGGGGTTGGTGATCCCGGGGCCTGGTGATGGCTTGGGAGGTGCAGGGCCTGGTGGGCGCAGGGACGCGGGGGCAGCGCTGTGCCTTGCGGCACTGTGGTACTCACTCAGCCTGAGACGTTGACACAGTTTTTACGGTAAACCAAACGGCTGGTAAGACGGTCCCACGGACGGCTGCAATTGCTCTCCCAGTAGGTGACGGTGATGTCCCTCTTCCTTGCACCTTTGTTTACTTGTTGGTTGCGATGGGTCCCCACCGGTAACCCGCTCCCCGGCTTCAAGCTGGACCGGGGGAGCTCTACTCTTTGCCCACAGGCGCTGGCCCTGAGAAACTGGTGCCTTGGCGGTGGCGGTGCCTCTCCTGTAATGGTTGAGCTGTTGCCTTCAATCGGGACTTGGTTGTTGGGGGATCTACGTCCCCTTCACTGACGGATTTGGCAAATTCTGGCGACTCCTAGCCTTGCCGGGGTCCGAGAGGCCCCTGCCCTGGTGCTGACTGTCCTTCGGAACACTGCTCCAGACCGCCGGGCCACTACCCGTCCGCGGTCCTTCCAGGAACTTCCAAACGGTTCCCCTCCAGACAGTCACCGCCGTTGCTGACCTTGCTGACCTGTCCTGCACACAGCTGGACTACTTCAGGCTTTCTCTCTGTCACCACTCTTGCTTTCCTCCTTTACCACTTTACTTCCTTCTACTTTCACTTCCTTAACTCATCTTAGCTGTTTACTCAAGCTCTCCCTGAGCTCTAACTCACTGGTTTTTCCCGCCTCCAGAGCTGTGAACTCCTCAGTGGGCGGAGCCAACCGCCTGGCCCACCCCCTGGTGTGAATCATCAGCCTCTGGAGGAAGGCAACAAGGATTTTAGTTTAGCTTTGGTGTTCCTAACTGGGATGTAGGGTGTGGTGGTGTGTGACCTGTGTCCCCTGGCTTGCCCAGGGCGACACAGGAGGATTCCTCCCTATCCAGGCAAACCCCTTGCTCTGAGTCCTGCCTGTCAGCTTTAGCTCCTAACTTCTTTCCTATTCACATTCTGAAAACCCCTGCATTCTCTCCTCCCTCCTGTCTCCGTTTCCTTAGTAACCATTCTAATGCTTGCTTCCTGTGTTCCTACTAAATCCTATTAACTACAGTCCCTGACAAAAGTTCTATCTCTTATCCATGTTATGTAAATAAAAGCTTATAACCTGACTTTAAATTCATCTATTGGTTTCATAAATTACTCTTTTGAAAGCTGAAACCCTCCGAAATTTGGTTTAGATTATGAAAATAAAGTTGCTGCAAAGCTGAAATATTGATCATTTAATGAACACAGAAAGGTCAGATTTTGGCAAGACAAACATTTTGTCGCCTTGTCATATAATGCACCCAATCCTAGTTTACATCCTCACCTGTGCTCACTAAATGATCGGTTAATTAGTGGGTGTGTATAAAGAGAATCCCAGCATCCCAGACCTTCAGTTGAACTGCAACTTGACCTCTGACAACATGCCAAAAATCCACTTTGAGACCAATGCCTTGATTATCAAGAGGCTGAAGACCAGATCCACTGCAGAGGTGGCTGGCACCTTTAACACTAGAAGTCCCAGAGAGGGGTCATTTAACATTTCTACCTTTGGAACCCAGAGACCAAGAAATTTCTATGACTTCTAGTGTTAATGTGTCTCAGCGTCAAGTACAAAGAATTAAAAAAAGATTTGAAGAGACTGGAGATGTTTTTGACAAGACCAGGTCCGGCAGACCCCGCAAGACAACCGCTCAGGAGGAACATTTGTTGGTTAGAAAATCCAAAGCCAGACCCTCTTCCACTACAGCAGAGCTCCAAAAGGCCTGGTCACCTCAATTCCCTGTGTCAACTAGAACAGTTTGTAAGATTCTGTCTCGAAATGGCCTCCATGGCCGAATCAGTGCCCAGAAGCCAGCACTAAACAAAAGGCAATTAAAAAAACGTGTGGCATTTAGCAAGTCCCACAGCCTGCTAAACAGATGGACGCTGGAAAAATGGCAGAAGGTGCATTTCTCTGATGAATCTTCAGTTGAATTACACAACAGCCGCCACAAATACTGCAGGAGACCTACTGCAGCCCGTATGGATCCAGAAAACAGTTAAGTTTGGTGGTGGAAAGATCATGGTCTGGGGTTACATTTAGTATGGGGTGTGCAAAACATTTGCAAGGTGGAAGGCAATATCAATAGCCGATAATATCAAAAAGTATTAGCTACCTCTTACATTCCCAATCATAAAAGGGGTCAAATTCTGCAGCAGGATGGTGCTCCATCTCATACATCCATCTCTACAACAAAGTTCCTCCTGGCAAAGAAGATCAAGGTGCTCAAGGACTAACCATCCCAGTCACCAGACATGAACATCATTGAGCATGCTTGGGGTAGGATGAAAGAGGAATCTTGGAACACAAAACCAAAGAATCTAGATGAACTCTGGGAAGCATGTAAAACTGCTTTTTTTTGCTATTCCTGATGATTTCATCAATAAATTGTATGAATCATTGTTGAACTGTATGGATGCAGTCCTTCAAGCTCATGGAAGTCACACAAAATATTAAATATGGCTCTAATAGCATCACAACTTCATTCACCAATCTTATGCAAGATATCTTTGTATTAGAAGTTAATTATTTGTTTGAATTTCACATTACTTTCTGTGGGCGACAAAACGTTTGTCTTGCCAAAATCTGACCTTTCTGTGTTCAATAAATGAGCAATATTTCAGCTTTGCAGTAACTTTATTTTCATAACCTTAACCAAATTTGGGAGGGTTTCAGCTTTCAAAAGAGTAATTTATGAAACCAATGGATGAATTTAAAGTCAGGTTATAAGCTTTTATTTACATAACATGGATAAGCGACAGAACTTTTGGCAGGGACTGTATCTAGCTGCCTAATCTACTCCATTCTCCACCACCTGCTGCTTGTTCCCTAGTTCCCACTAAAGCCCCTTTCACACATAGCGACGCAGCAGCGATCATGACGGGCGACCTGACCTTATCAGGATTGCTGCTGCGTCATTACATGGTCGCTGGTGAGCTGTCAAACAGGCAGATCTCACCAGCGACCAGTGACCAGCCCCCAGCCAGCAGAGATGCGTGGAAGCGATGCTGCGCTTGGTAACTAAGGTAAATATCGGGTAACCATTACCTGATATTTACATTGGTTACCAGCGAACACCGCTTAGCGCTGGCTCCCTGCACTCCTAGCCAGAGTACACATCGAATTAATAAGCAAACCTTTGCTTATTTATCCAATATGTAGTCCGGCTACGTGTGCAGGGAGCAGGGAGCCGGCACTGGCTGCCTGAGAGTGGCGGTGCTAGTAACTAATGTAAATATCGGGTAACCAAGGAAAGGGCTTCCTTCCCTTGGTTATCCGATATTTACCATGGTTACAACTTACCGCAGGCTGCCAGAAGCCGTCTCCGTGCTCCCTGCTCGCTTCAGTTCGTTGCTCTCTCGCTGTCACACACAGCGATGTGTGCTTCAAAGCGGGAGAGTGTGGCGCCCTGGACTAGCCAGGTCGTCACAGGTAACACACACACACCCCCACCCCACTAGACAGTAACATTAGCCAAACACAAAATCCTTGTTGCCTCCCTCCAGGGTCTGATGTCCACACCAGGTGGGGTGGAGCCAAGCGGTTGGCCCCACCCACTGAGGAGTTCACAGGCCTGGAGGCGGGAAAAGTGACAGTTCAGTTTAGGAGTTCAGTGGAGGAGGTTTAAGTGGAGAGTGTCTGGGTTTGTGGCCCAGGCACTGACAACAAGGTTGGTAGATGGTGGTGGCCGTCAGGAGGAGTGGTTAATCAACGTGGAACCGTAGGACCGGGGTCGGGCGGTGGCCCGCCTGTACCGACCGGGGAGCGAAGTGAAGCCAGCACACACAGGCAGGGCCATCGGACCCCGACTAGGCTTGGAGTCGCCGTCAACAGTCAAATCCGAGTGTGACAGGAACCCCAGGGGTTTCCTAACAGCAAAATACCCGTTAGAAGACAACCATCCACACCGTGAGGGTATACAGCTACCGCCTAAGGCTAGAGACCCAAGGGCCAGCGCCTGCGGGCAAACGGGCTCCTCCGGCATCCATACACCGCGGAGCGGACTACCATTGGGGATCCATCGTAGTCAAGACAGTACACAAAGGTGCAGGGAAAGACAGCCGCCATTACCTGTCCAGGGAGGGACACTGCAGCCGGCTGCAGGACCCGTCCATCCAGCCGTTTGGTTTACCGAGGACTTTGTGCATCTCTTGCTGAGTGAGTACACCCGTGCCATCCGGCACCGCGCCGCACTGTCCCTGCAACCCTGCACCTCACCGACCCTGCCTCCCCATCATACCACCGGGCCCCGGGACCACTAACCCCTACCCACGGAGGGGGAAAACAACATCTCAGCTGCTCCCTACCATCGCTCCCGGGATCCCCGTCACCAGCAGTGGTGGTGCCCATCTTCACCACAACCCGTGGGTGGCGTCACGGACTAAATCCCCAAAACAAACCAACCACCCTTTTCACTCACGGGCGAGGAGCGCCGCTCGAGTCCCCGGATCTGGCCCACCGCTCGAGCCACCGAGCAGCAGCAGCCACAGCGCCGGACCCGAGCATTAGCGAGCGCAGCGGCGCCCCGCCGCCCGCCACAAGAGCGATGAGCAAAAAATGAAGCAGGACATTCAGCAATGATCGGCGTCCTCCCAGCAGGGGCCAGCTCATTGCTGGATGTCACACACAGCGACAGCTGTCGCCGTCGCTGTGTGTGACACCACCTTAAGTCTATCTATCTATTACTAATATTATTCCTATATTTGGCCCTGTGCTATATCCTTTTCCAACAGCACCAGAGGACCTGTAGATATCATACACAGTATTTACAGAACATTAACATACACATTACAATAGACAATATACTTTGAGACACATACAATTTACGCTAACACTGTGTTTGTAGGAAAGGGCGCTGTTCACCCTCTTCCTACATATGCATCTAGATAAAAAATAAACTATGCAATAGGGAATACATTTCACTTTAAGATCTTAACTTTATCAACTTGCTCTCGTCGAGGCACTATTTTTTAGCACAGAGATAATACATGCACAAGAATGGTAACAGACGTCTGAAATCATTTTGCCTTGAATGTAGAATTAATACAGCAATATAAATCATCCTCGGAGCTCAGTAATGACAGCTAGGTTGCTCAGGTGAGGAAGGCAAGCAATAAAGGCATTTCTACATGAAGAGTTGCAGCTTACCGGTGCTGTAATTCCAGCAGCAATTTCACAAAATCCTCAGGAAAAAAAGTACTTGGAGCAGAACAGACTCTTTACCTTAATTCAGAATTGTGCAAAAGTATTACAAGGCTCCTCGGTAATTGTACAATGCTGTGATTTGTGGGACTGTGACGCTATTATAGCAGCATCTAAATAAAATAAATATAACATAATAAAAATGTATTGGCATCATATGAGAAATGTATACAAGACACTTAAAAATGATATTTATTCATTAGATGCAATCCAAACAAGTATCAGACAACAATTTCTCATACAATATAGTCTCATTATATAATGGAAGCTTCTGCAACTTTGTAATATATTTTCTGGCTTAGTACTTAATGGTTTAAGTATGTTTTCTTGCTGACAGTGAATGGAAATATTCTTGTTTACATCCAGAAAATATGACAGCTTTGTTATGCTGTTATTGGGACATGATTAGTAGGAAATTGTTACCATATTTTTTTAGCGTCTAAACTAACATCATCTATATAATGTTGATTACATCTATACCTTTATTTTGTAAGGCCTTGTCTCTGTTTTATAGAAATCGATCAACAAACGTTTGTGCAAATGAGCTGCAAGTGCAGCGGGTTGGCCATGCACTTGCAGCTCTCCGGCCTCGCTCACATTTTCCCCATCCCTCAAAGGTCATTGTCTAATAATGTCTAACTCTTCTCCATAACCTGCTCCCTTGATCAAGATTTTTTCATACGCATTTTTATACCCTGGGGTTGTACACGCACAGTGGGGTTCTGATGACATTGCAAACGTTAGTTTGCACATGCGCTTCCCCCTGGAATGACAGCACTTTGTGTGAGATCTTGGGCATATCACAGAGAAGAGTGGCCTGTCAGTTACTGAAAATAGGAACACGGCAAGCTAGGAAAGAAAGAGAGAGGCTAGGGAGCTTTAAGAGCAGTGCCAAGCCTACCCTTACTTGCTGCTCATTTCATAAAAAATGACAATGGATTTATATAAAATGGAGACATGGACTTTTAAAACAAAAGTATGGACATCATCAACATTATAGAGATGTTACATAAAAGATGTTAGTTTCGGCTCTAAAATCCTGATGGTATTACAGGTTACACCATGTCTGTTGTACTTGATACTTAAATAATCCAATAGGGGCTGAAATGTAAAGTTTCATTTGGTATTTACACTGCATAATTTTAGTGTACATTATGCTCTTTTAACCACCTATTTAGTTTTTGAATCAGAAACAGCCCAAAAGAGATGTTGTATGCACATATCCAAAGGAAAAAACATTTTCTCAAGGTAATAAGAGATAATCCATGCCCCCCTAGTGATGTATATGCCCTAGCATCTCCTCTGATGTATACGCCCCCAGCCCCTCCTGTGATGTACATACCCTAGTTTCTCCTGTAGCCTCTCCTGTGATGTGTATGCCCCAGCCCCTCCTGTGATATACATTCCCCAGCCCATCCTGTGATGTACATGCCCTAGCCTTTTCTGTGATGTACATGCCCCAGGCCCGCCTGTAATTTATGCGCCCCAGTCTCTCCTGTGATGTATATGCACCAGCTTCTCCTGTGATGTGTATGCCCCCAGCATCTCCAGACCGAGACAAACCTGGAAAAGCAGCTGTGAGAAACAAGATGATCAATATCACCTAACATCACAGCTGCACCAAAGAGAAGCAGCTCCGGCTACCCCAATAGGGGGGAGTTAATTAATTGTTTGACCAAATATAGCTGGGTAGTTTTCAAGTTGATAATTTTGTGCGGCCCCTGATGGTTTGTAGAAAATTCCAAATGGCCCCCAGCAGAAAAAAGGTTCCCCACCCCTGATCTAGATGAATCATTTGTATTAAGCTCTGCTGATGTCTCCCCCTACTGTTGACCCACAGATATAACCAAAATCCTAGAAATACTGCATTTGCATAGAAGGATACATCCCTTTTTATAAAATATAAAATTATTTTTTCTGGTGGAAGTGATATAACATATGTTCAGTAAGTAGCAGGTAGAAAGTTTGCTGGTCCTATCTTCTGTCTTACATAGAGTCACAGACATTTTGGTTTCATCTGAACTGCACAACACTTGTGATTAACATTTCAGGAATATAGCAAGAATGGCTACCACAGTCCATTTCTGTGGACCCGTACCCCAGATTGGAAAGTCCAGTTTCTCTTCACTACACTCCCAGGCCCAGCCTACACATTGCCTGTTCAGCCCTACTTTGTCTGTGTTGTCCAGGGTCAACAAAAATACACAGCTACACCTCTTTGGCTCTTTGCCTATACCCCATATAGTGGAGCTCTCACCGCTGCTCCATTTCACCTGTGGGATTTCCTTAGAATGTATGTGTTGAGTTTACACTGTCTCTAGTGTTGCAGTGCAAGCTGAAAGTGATCACTTAGAAGCGGGAAGTGTTAGTTTATTGTAAGAATTACATATCCAAAATAAAACATATATTTCAGTATTCTTTAAATATAGATATTGAAAAGGAAATATTAAAAACAACACAAAAAAAGTTACTATGGACAATAAGCAGCTTGTCTCTTAAGGGAGGAAGGAGATGAATTCTAGCGCCACCTATTGGAAGCAGCTATCCTTAAAGTCAAAAGTGGCCCTTTAATGAGCCTTTTTATATGACTTATGATTTATGCCAGATCAGCAACTCAATTTGCAGACATGGTGTTTTGGGGTGATTGTCCCTCGTCAGTGCAAAGTATGAGATCTGATCTGTCTGTATGGGAAGCTATAGAGGAGTCTAAGTGGAAAACTTTTCTCCTTAAGGAGACTGACAAACCAATCTGGCTGCCAGTGAGATTTATAGCTCCAATACTCCTCTGGGAAATATGCAAATTGTCTCTTCAGGGAGGAAGGAGATGAACTCTAGTGCCACCTATTGGAAGTATCAATCCTAAAAGTCACAAGTGACCCTTTAAGGAGTCTTTTCATATGACTTATGATTTATGCCAGATCAGAATCTCAATTTGCAGACATGGTGTTTCGGGTTGATTACCTCGTCAGTGCAAAGTATGAGATCTGATCTGGCTGTATGAGAAGCTTTGAACATTAAGTCATTTTCTGGTACTGCATTATACCTGCCAACCTTTGTCCTCAGGGATTCGGAAGACACTGACTTACTCAATGTACAACCATGCCCAATTATAAAAAAGTCACATCTTTGTGCCAGTTCCCATCTCTTCCACACATGTTTCTCACCTCCTCACACCCTGTTCCCTCACTCCCAGAATTAAAAACCCTGGAAGCCAGGATTTGAGTAGGTTTGGCAAGACCAGGGAAATTTGCTGATTCTAAGGGTTTTTTTCTTATTACCACATTTTTTCAGGTCAATGTAATTCAATGGGGCCGGGCAGATGGTTAATTTTTTCAGTGACCGACTCTGCCTGTAAAAACATATCAGTATGCACCAGTTTTTTCCATAAATCAGATGAAACTCTATGGATGAAAAAAAAAATAAATGTTTGATTCATTACTAAAAATTTAAGAGAGGCCTGATGCCTTTCTTGAAAAACATATTATTACCGGTTATGTTCAGTAGATTCTGTGATAGGGCGTTAATCAAAGGAATTTGTCTGATTGCAGTATGTGGAGTCAGGAAGGGATTTTTCCCCTAAGGCCAGAGTTAGACTTGCGAGAAACTTGAGAGAGACTTGTGTGAGTTTCGCATCGTATCACCCGACAGGGCCGCACACTCTCCTGACAGGAGTGTGTCAGCTGCATGTATTTCTATGCAGCTGAGAGTGTGTGGCCGTGCTGGGTGATGCGATGTGAGACTCACACAAGTCTCTGGCAAGTCTCTCGCAAGTGTGACTGCAGCCTAATATGGAGCTTAGTATCTGCCCCATGAGTTTTTTACCTTCCTCTGGATCAACATGTTAGGCTATGGGTTGATCTCGATGGACTTAAGTCTACCTTCAACCTTAAAAACTATGAAACTCTGAAAAACAAAATGATTTCATACGTATAGCATTCTATTTTTATAGATACATTGCAATTCTTTAGATAAGAAACTATAAAAGTCTTGAAAATTATTAACAGCTGCTGTAGAAAAAATGAATTTCATATGGATTGCACATGTATAACAAGTGAGAAAAAAAATCAACTGAACTTTTTGGATGAAACTCAGACAATTTTTTTTATACTGTCATGTGAACTTAAGGCCCCGTTACATGCAACAACATCGCTAACGAGATGTCGTTGGGGTCACGGAATTCGTGACGCACATCCGGCCTTGTTACCGACGTCGTTGCGCGTGACACGTACGAGCGACCGCTAACGATGCAAAATACTCACCAAATCGTTGATTGTTGACACGTCGTCTATTTCCAAAATATCATTGCTGGTGCTGGAAGTAGGTTGTTCATCGTTCCTGAGGCAGCACACATCGCTACGTGTGACACCCCAGGAAAGACGAACAACATCGTACCTGCATCCTCCGGCAACGAGGTGGACGTCACTTTCCTGCGGCTGCTCTCTGACCCCCGCTTTGATTGGACGCCTGCCGTGTGACGTCGCTGTGATGCCGCACGAACCGCCCCCTTAGAAAAGAGGCTGTTCGCCGGCCACAGCGACGTCGCTAGGAAGGTAAGTACGTGTAACGGGTACTAGCGATATTGTGCGCCATGGGCAGCGATTTGCCTGTGATGCACAAACGACGGGGGCGGGTGCTTTCACCAGCGACATCGCTAGTGATGTCGCTGCGTGTAAAGCGCCCTTAAGCCTTACAAAAATCTAGATCTCAAATGTTTCTATGACCCTCCAAATTTTCTGGGGGAGAGGCCAAGCTAATAATGGATTCCCTATATAATAATTGTTTTTGATAGCTATGTTTTATTCCAGTTGTTTACAATACCAATTGAAGTCTTACTTAGTCTTGAGCACTCGGTGTTCTATAATTTCACAGACATAACCTTCTTCTACAGAAACCGCTTATTTGTATTGAAATTTATTTTCTTGTAAATATATTTGCAGTATTTTCCATTATTTTTTTAGCACAGGTCGATCAGATCCAAGGACAAAGACCCTTTACAAAGTTAGTTGTGTCACCTGTCGTCTACTGTTACAATAAAAACTTTAGAATGTTCATGTTCAAGCATTGCAGAATAATAAGGAGGTTGTCAATGCTTATTAGCATTTCTTATAAAGTAAGTAAAGTTGTAAAACAGTTAATCTTCAATCAGATCTTGGGGGAATTGTGGTGTTACTAGAAGTGCCAAGGTGGCAGAGATGAAGAGATGAATATTTTATGTCCTGCTTTTGTTTCATGCGTACTTGGAAATGAATAGAATATATAAAAACCAGAGGCCAACGAGTCTTCATAACTATTTAAAATGTGTACTTTAGTGACATCCTCGCTACTGTGGGATTTGTGCTGGAACATAACCTTTCAAGCAATACTAGTCAGTTGCTAATAATACATGTGAAGTTTCCAATCTATCTAATTTGCTCTCAGGAAAAAGTGAAAGCAAGCTATTATTATTCACAAATACTAGATATTAGAGATGAGCCAAGAAACATCACAGAAAAAAGGTCCATACTTACCAATACGTGGTCACAGTACTAATTCACTGTAGTTTGCAGCAGGCCTCATGATAAAAGCCAGAAGGAGCACAGTTGCAAAATACTCATGCCCAACCACTCACACACTTAGGGCGGCTTTGCACGTTGCGACATTGCACGTGCGATGTCGGTGGGGTCAAATCGAAAGTGACGCACATCCAGCGTCGCAGTCGATATCGTAGTATGTGAATCCTTTTACATATGATTAACGAGCGCAAAAGCGTCGTTATCGTATGATCAGTGTAGGGTCCGACATTTCCATAATTTCGCAGCAGCGACGGTACGATGTTGTTCCTCATTCCAGCAGGCAGCACACATTGCTGTGTGTGAAGCCGTAGGAGCGAGGAACATCACCTTACCTGCGTCCACCGGCTATGCGAAAGGAAGGAAGTGGGCGGGATGTTTACGTCCCGCTCATCTCTGCCCCTCCGCTCCTATTGGCCGCCTGCAATGTGACGTCACTGTGATGCCGCACGACCCGCCCCCATAGGAAGGAGGCGGTTCGCCGGCCAGAGCAACGTCGCAGGGCAGGTAAGTACATGTGAAGCTGCCGCAGCGACAATGTTCGCTACGGCAGCAGTCACAAGATATCGCTGCTGCAACGGGGCGGGGACTATTGCGCTCGGCATCGCAGCATTGGCTTGTGATGTCGTAATGTGCAAAGTACCCCTAAGTCGGCGATTTGAATTGTCTACACAGGTGTGGCATTTTGTTGCTTCCCCCAAAGTGGCAGCTAGCTTACAGAACAAGGAGAGCATGGGTTCCTGACGTCTATATTTAATTGTGTTTAAAGGGAACCTGCCACGAGCAGTTCTGGGTGCATATTGCTAATCCCTGCCTAACTGTCCCTGTATACACTAGCATAGATAGAGAGATCTTTAGAAACAGTATTTCTAAAGATCTTTGATCATATGTTAATGAGGCCAGCTCCTAGTCGCAATGGCGTTTCTTCCCTTGGCTAGTCGGCCCCCTTAGCATGTTAGCAGACCCCTGTGGGCGTGCTAACATGCTAATGAATGCGCAGCATCAGAGGAATGGTCACGCTCACCTCGGTTGCCCAGTGCGCGTGATCAGGAGTCTCAGACTTCCAGTCATGCATATTATGAAGCCGGGTGTACGTGTCCCAGCTTCAAACTAGTGTAGTGCACATGACCGGATGTCTGGGGACATTCTGATCATGCACACTGAGTCAAAAACCAGCAGTGGGAATGACATGGTTGGTTAGGCATAATGCAACTGTCGCGGGCGGAGGAGGGGACGCCGCGCTCTCCCACTGCTCGGGTCCGGCTGCCGCTGCGGCTGCGGCCTGCTGCTGCTCGGTGGCTCGAGCGATGGGCCGGATCCCGGGGACTCGAGCGGCGCTCCTCGCCCGTGAGTGAAAGGGGTTGGGTTGTTGGGATTGTTTATTGTCCGTGACGCCACCCACGGTTGTGGTGATTGTGGGGTCACCACCGCTGCTCTGCTTGGGGAGCCCGGGAGTGGTGGTATGGAGCAGCCAGTTGTTGATTTGCCCCTCCGTGGGTAGGGGATTGGTGGTCCCGGGGCCCAGTGATGGGGTTGGGATGGTGGACAGGCGGGTTATGGGGCCTGTGGAGGTGCAGGGGCGCAGGGGCAGCGCTGTGCCGCACGGCACGGAGGTACTCACTCAGCCAGTAAAAACGACACAGTTCTCGGTAAACAAATGGCTGGTTGGACGGGTCCCTCGGACGGCCACGGTGCTGATGTTCCCTGCAGTTAGCGGTGATAGTCTCTTTCCTGCACCTATGTGTTGTTTGTTGGTAGCGATGGATTCCCACCGGTAACCCGCTCCCCGACCTGGATATGAGCCGGAGGAGCCCCTCTCTTGCCCGCAGGCGCTGGCCCTGGGAAACTGGTGCCTTGGCGGTGGCGATGTCTCCCCTTTACGGTTGGACGGTTGCCTTCAATCGGGACTTGGTTGTTGGGAGACCCAGTGGTCCCCTTCACTGACGGATTTGGCAAATTATGGCGACTCCTAGCCTTGCCAGGATCCGAAAGGCCCCTGCCCTGGTGCTGACTGTTCTTTGTATACCGCTCCGGTACCGCCGGGTCACCACCCGCCCACGGTCCTTTCGGCAACCTCCGAGCAATCTCTCCTGCAGACGGTCACCGCCGTCTGCCAACCTTGCTGTCTCAGTCCGGGGCACACACCCGGACTAACTTCAGGCTTCTTGCTGTCACTTTCTTCACTTTCTACTTCCACTCTGTCACTTACTCCTCTACCACTGTTTACTCAAGCTCTCCCTGAACTAAACTGCCTGGTTTTCCCGCCTCCAGGGCTGTGAACTCCTCGGTGGGTGGAGCCAACCACCTGGCCCACCCCCTGGAGGAAGGCAACAAGGATTTGTGTTTTGACTTTGGTGTACCTGCAGGGAATGTGGGGTGCATGTTGTGTTGTGACCTGTGACCCCTGGCTTGCCCAGGGCGTCACATTGTGATAGACTGGTAATCCAGACAAATACTGGAGTGGGGAGAGTACTGTATTGATAACTGTCTTAGTACAGCTCTCTCTGGTGTGACAACTACAACTATTGCGAATGTCATCTGAGTGTGTGCTGGCTTGGAGCTCCCACTGGTGTCCAGGAATGGTAATGAAGCTGAGTCTGAATCTGTGACTCAAACAGGTGTTGGTATTAATTGGGAATCCAAAAAGTCCTATTGCTGACCAGGCTGGTGTATATTGGAGAGCAGTTTTTGCTTAGCTGCTGCCGGTGATAAATGTTTTCTTCTGCCTCTGAAGATGGCTTGGAGTTTGTCCTTCAGTTTCCTCAATTTATCTTGCCCCAGAATTCACTTCAGATACGTCTGCAGGTTTTCTTTGCTTAATTGCTGGTTTTGCACATATGGGTGTTTGTGTTTTTTACTCCATTTTGTTCAGTGTTTGTTTTCTTGCATGTGAGGATCTGGCTCTCTGTTATCTTGGGAGGGCAGTTCCTTCAGCAAGAAAGGGAGTTTTTCCCTGTTCTGATTTGGATTTGCACTTTAGAATATTTTTTGTTCTGTGAATTGTTTCTTCCCATTATATCTGCAGTTCTGTTCAAAGTGTCTGGAACAAGAGTACCTGATATAGTGGGGGAAAACCGTATGGTCTTACGGCCATTTTTCTATCAGGAGTTTGGTATCTTTTGCAGGGCTTTTGCTGGTTGCAATCAGTTATCTTTCCTGTCCTGTTGTATCTAGTAAGTCGGGCCTCACCTTTGCTAATCTATATTTTCTATCTGTGTATTGTGTTCTCTTACATCACCGTCGTTACATGTTGGGGGCTTGCTGTTCCTTTGGAGACTGTTCCGAAGCAAGTTAGGATTCCTCATTTCTATCTTTGAGGTGTAGCAAGTTTCTCTGGCAGTCACGAGGTGTCTAGGTGTGTTAGGAACATCCCACTGCTACTTCTAGTGTTGTCTGATAAATAGGGGATTACTCTCTTGTGGTGTTTGTTTTTTTTCCTGATTAATGGGATTTTTTGTGATCGTCCATGGTTACCAATTCATAACATACAACCATAGCTAAGTTTAGTGGTTGTCAAGAATTGCCACCTCACCAAATCTATGATCTATGATAAATCTTATTCCCAGAGCTAAATTGCCCAAATCCAGATTGTACAATTGTTTGTGTCCAAAGAGACAGGCCATGAAAAATTATATTCCCGAGAGTCTTACCAAGGGACATACTAGACTCTCTTCTTCTCCCATGGTGGCAGGCTTCTTCTTTGTGAAGAACAAGGATTGGGGTCTCCGTCAGTGTCTTGATTTTTGGGAACTCAATCAGATCACTGTCTGAGATCCATATCCCCTTCCCTTGATTGTGGACTTGTTTATGATCAGATTGTGCCAGGTGGTTCTCCAAGTTGAATCTGAGAGGGACATATAATCTGGCACGAGTCAGGGAGAGAGATGAGTGGAAAATGTCGTTTAATACTCCTGAGGGACATTTTGAGAACTAGGTCCTGCCGTTTGGGTTGACTAATGCTCCCACCGTTTTCCAGCATTTTATCAATGACATTTTTCAGCCACTTGCAGTGAGATTTTTGATTGTTTACTTGGACAATATTTTGATTTACTCTCCTGATATTGAGTCTCGCCAACAACATGTTAAGGGCGCTTTACATGCTACAATAAATCTTACGATGTGTCGGCGGGGTCATGTCGTAAGTGACGCAGATCCGGCATTGTAAGTATAATTGTAGCATGTAAAACCTCCGTGCAATTACGATTGAACGAAAATCCGTTCATCGCATGCACGTTGTTCATTCCTCAAAGATTGAACATGCGGTTGTGCAATGTTCCCGAGGCAGCACACATCGCAGTGTGTGACACCCCGGGAACATTGAACGACAGCTTACCTCCGTCCGCGGCTCTCGCCGACAATGCGGAAGGAAGGAGGTGGGCGGGATGTTTATGTCCCGCTCATCTCCGCCCCTCTGCTTCTATTGGCCGGCTGCCGCGTGACGTCGATGTGACACCGAATGTCTCTCCCACTCCAGGAAGGGGACATTCGCCGCCCACATCGAGGTCGTATGGACGGGTAAGTATGTGTGACGGGGGTTAATCGTTTGTGCGGCTCGTTCAACAAATTGAACATGCCACACAAACGATGGGGGCGTTGCGAAATTGCAACGTGTAAAGCAGGCTTTAGGCAAGTCTTGCAGATCTTAAGGGATAAAGTGTATGCTAAATCTGAGATATGCGTTTTTGCTGTACAAGAGTTGCAATTTCTTGGATACTTGTTGTCAGCTGCTGGATTCAAGATGGATCCTGAGAAAATGCGTGCAGTATTGGATTGGGAACATTCAGATAACCTTAAGGCATTGCAGCGGTTTTTGTGGTTTTCAAATTATTACCGTAAATGTATTCGAAATTAATCTGTGGTGGTGAAACATTTGACTGATATGACTAAAAAGGGGATGGACATGTCAGTTTGGTCTGATTCTGTGTCAAGGAATGTTTCTCCACTGCACCCATATTGCATCCGCTTGATGTTTTGCAACCATTTTTGTGTAGATTGACACGTCTGAATTGGGTGTGTTGGCGGTATTGTCATAGGGTTCATCACCCAGAAAATGGCGTCCATGTGCCTTTTTCTCTAAAAAACTTCCGCGGAGAGGAATTATGATGTAGGTAACAGAGTACTTTTGGCTATTAAGTTGGCCTTTGAGGAGTGGCGCCATTTGTTGGAGGAGCCGATTCATCCCATCACAGTAATCACTGACCACAAAAATCTGCCATACCTCGATTCGGCTAAGAGACTTAACCCAAAGCAGGCAAGATGGGCATTATTTTTAACAAGGTTCAATTTCTCTCTCACATATTGTCCCAGGAGTTAAAATATCAAGGCAGGCGCCTTGTCTCGGACTTTCCCAGGAGGTAGTGATCATGGGAACCTGAGTCCCATTCTATCCAAGGCAGTGGTGATCTATACCCGGAATTGGAAAGGAGGGTTTCAGAGGCCCAGAGGAAGTGCCAACCTCCTGTCCCCTGGGAAGGTTGTTTGTACCACCTAGTCTGTGTCACAAGGTGTTTGAGGTACATGATGGTATGGTGCCAGCGGGAAATCTTGGGA
Source organism: Anomaloglossus baeobatrachus (assembly GCF_048569485.1). Classification (NCBI taxonomy): domain Eukaryota; kingdom Metazoa; phylum Chordata; class Amphibia; order Anura; family Aromobatidae; genus Anomaloglossus; species Anomaloglossus baeobatrachus. Next base: position 627,506,840 of record NC_134355.1, read on the forward strand.
GTAGAGCAACTACTGGCCTTTTTTCTTGTCATTTTTGGTGGTCAAGATTGCGTGGGGACATTGTAAATGTCGTGTCGGCTTGCATTACTTGTGTGCATGCGAAAGTCACACATACTTCCTTCTGTATCTCTCCTGACCCTGTCTGTTCCCTCTAGACCATGGACACATTTGTCCATGAACTGTATCACTTTCCTGCCATCGTCAAAACTGTAATTCTGTTGGTGGTTGATAGATTTAGTAAAATGGTGCATTTCATTGCATTGTTGGGCAATACCTAATGACAAAACTTTGGCACAGGTGTTTGTTGATGACATTGTGAGAATTCATAGGATTTCGTCTGATGTTGTCTTGGATCACGGAACTCAGGTACAAAATTATGGCTGATAAAAAGCGTTTACCAGGTACGTACCTCAGAGGGAATGATTTTGTATGGTTATCCTCCAGAAGCATCAAGTTAAAAATTTCATCTTGGAAGTTGGGCCCAAGGTTCATTAGTCCCTATAAAATTAGTCGTATCATGAACCCGATAGCATTTTGGCTGAAACTTCCACGGGCCTTGAAAATTCACAATGTGTTTTATAATGAAACGCGTACCAGGGACGGAGGTATCCTCTATTCAGGGACAGGGTCACTGTATGTTCTGCTATAGTTGCATCAATTGCACTGCTGCGGCTGTCAATGCCTGGAGACCTTTATACTTTGCCTTTTTTGCTACTGGTGGTAATTAGTCTTACTTGTACAGGATGTATGTTCATATACTACTCTTTGAGCTATTTGATGTTGTATGGCATACACAATTATGGGCATGTTTCTCTTACTATGGTACTAGGCCTATTTACCGCATACCAGGGATCATGGACCAGTTTGCGTTTATCAAAATACTTGGAGAGGTCATGTTGCCTTGTTACACTGAAGAGGAAATGCCCTTGAAATAGGTGTTTCAACAAGACAATGACCCTAAGCACAGCAGTAAACGTGCAAAATCTTGGTGTCAGTCCAACAAAATTAAGGTTATGGAGTGGCCAGCCCAATCCTCGGCCCTTAATCCTAGAACACTTGGGGGGTGAAATATAATATGCCATTTATGAGACAAAGCCAACAAATGCAAATAAATTGTGGGATCTAGTCAAAGCATCCTGGGCTGGAATAACAGTTGACAGGTGTCAGAAGGTGGTTTACTCTATGCAACATAGATGTAAAGCACGTGTAAAAAACTGTGGTTATACAACTAAATATTAGGTTAGTGATTCATAGGAATGTTAAATCCTAAATAAAAAGAGGACAGATTTTGAGTATGTAAAGACAAATGCAAGAGAAAACAATTTGGTACCGTGTTATGCAGGCGTCACACGATACGATCTATTGTGCAATTGCATGAGCGATCGTACCTGCCCCCGTCGTTTGTGCGTCACGGGCAATTAGTTGCCCGTGGCGTGCAAAGTCGATAAACCGCCGTCACACACACTTACCTGCTGAGCGACCTCGCTGTGGTCGGCGAACATCCACTTCCTGAAGGGGGAGGGACGTTCGGCGTCACAGCGACGTCACACAGCGGCCGGCCAATGGAAGCGGAGGGGGGGAGATGAGCGGGACGTAAATATCCTGCCCACCTCTTTCCTTCAGCATTGCTGACAGGAGCCACGAGACGCAGGTTAGCTGTGTTCATTGTTCCCGGGGTGTCCCACAGAGCGATGTGTGCTACCCCGGGTACGATGAACAACCAGCGCAAAGAAAAAAAAAGATTTTTTAAAAATGAGCGACGTGTGACAGATAAACGATTTGCACACGATTTGCAAACATTTTGCGTCGCTCGTTGGTGTCACACGGGATGATGTCGCAAACGATGCCGGATGTGCGTCACAAAAACCGTGACCCCGACGATGCATCGCACGATAGATTGTCTCGTGTGACGCCCGCATTAGCCAGTTGAAAAATGGTTGATTGTTCTCAGTGAGAGAAACAAAGTTATAATCTTGTTGTGATACCTTTTTAATGGCTAACTAAAATAAAATAAAATGTTGTTACAAAGCAAGCTTTCGAGACATCTCAGGTCCCTTCATCAGGCATGGTATGTCATACCATGCCTGATAAAGGAACCTGAGATGTCTCGAAAGCTTGCTTTGTAAAATCATTTTATTTTATTTTTGTTAGTCATTAAAGGGTATCACGACAAGATTATAATTTGGTTTCTCTCAAGACAAATGCAGACACTGCTATTTTTTGGGACCTCCCAATGTTAATTTTTTTATATTTTCTGTACAATAGTTAAAAATTATATAAATTTCTCTGCATGTTTTGATTTAGAAAACAGTGTGCAATATTCCCAATGCATGGAAATAAAAACTATTATAAATATTTGGGGCTTTTCTCATGTTTTTGTACACACTGCTATTATTTTGAACACAACTGTTTGTATTTTATGGAGTCTTGGCAACATTGTATTCTAAATAAAGATTTGCATGTTTTTTGATATGTATGGACTTATGACTCCATTCTTTTTTTGTTGGAGATAAGATATACTGTCTATGTAAATTGCCACTTTGTCAAGCAGGGTTACCTGCCCTTGTACCTACATACTGTAGCTTACAGCATGGTGAGTTGGTGAAGTGTCTGAAAGAGTATGGGCTTAGAGAATTGTATCTGGTGGACATTTCTCACATTTTGGTGAGATCCCATAGGGAATAGAGAATCTAGGAGGCGAGACTCATAGTGCCACCGCAGAATATGCCCACTGATGATGAGTAAACACCACTGTACCAAAGTGAGTGCCAGGGAGAGTCTCGTTCGATGGAACAAATGGAGCTATACACCGCAGAAGCTAAAGGCAGGGTCACCCTGAGATTACTAGTTGTGGTCACCAACCTCAATGCTGTGTATGTTGCCCAGGGTGCACAGTCAGCAGTGTAAATCCGGGAAAAGGTGGGGCGCTTGAAGACTTGGTTATGAATGATCCCAGAGAAGCCTTTTGAAATAGTAAAAAATGGTAGAAACTGTAAAGTTGTGCTTGTTGCACGTTAATTAGTGGGAGTAGTTCCAAAACTCACAGATGGCTGATGCCAGAGAACCTACAGTCCAGGAATCTGGGACTGAGAAATTGATGGACTGTTTGTTCACCAAATGGTCGAGGATGGTCTATAACTGCAGTAGCCTATGGCTGAACTGCTTTTCTTTTTTTTGTTGCACCTGTTGTGCCTTCTCCTGCTGGATTAAATGTACTATAGCAATTGGGAGGTCCTACACTCTTAGTTATGAACTAAACCATATCCAAAACGTAAGGCACATATTGGACTGTGCTTTTGTTCTATGGACTGTTGGAGAACTAATGACTGTGTTGCTCTGTTCCAGGGTCCTTGCCAAGAAGGAAAGATATGCGTGCATTGAAAGACTCTGACCACCTAATGTTCCAAGGATTATTAGCTATGAAGGACTGAAAACTGGGCAGAGGATTTTACCCTAAAGAACAGATCCAGATGCCAGCAGTCAAGAATTGATTTCTGTTAATTTCTTACATGGTTGTGTGGTGTTTTAAAGTTTCTGGATGGTCAAGGACTACCATTGTTAAAGAAAGGGGAAATGTAGGAGTGGGAAGTTCTATTCATACCCCTTTGAAGACGATGTGATTTGTAGCAATGTAGTGTACATTTTCACTGTGGTTAAATGAGTTTGTAGGTTGGAATGTATTTAGTTCGGCTTGAATAGGATTAATGTTTGAGAGTGAATCAGGCTGGGAGTAGTTATGTTGGAAGACAAGAGAGTAGCTTCCTGGAACACGATGGGTAGATAGTCATTTATACCCAAAATTTGTGGGTTGCCATATTGGGGCACAAATTCCTCTATGGAATTGAGCTGCTTCACAGCCTAAAGTCTGTGGCCCTCCAAGAATGGACTTTGTATTTAATGGTGAGTCATATCAATGGAAAAAAACCTCACAGGGGACAACGATGCTTTCAATGTTATCAACTGGATTGAAATGAGATGCAAGTATATGGAAGGAAGCTAAAGGAACTGAGAAGTGTTCATGCCTACAGTCATGGCCAAAAGTTTTGAGAATGCTACAAATATTAATTTTTACAAAGTCTACTGCTTAAGTTTTTCTAATGGCAATTTGCATATACTCCAGAATGTCATAAAGAGTGATCAGCTTAACAGCAATTACTTGCAAAGTCAATATTGGCTAAGAAAATGAACTTTAACCCCCAAAACAAATTTCAACAACATTGCATTCCTGCCTTAAAAGGAGCAGCTAACATTGTTTTAATGATTGTTCCATTAACACAGGTGTGGGTGTTGATGAGGACAGGGCTGGCGATCAATCAGTCATGATTAAGTAAGAATGACACCACTGGACACTTTAAAAGGAGGCTGGTGCTTGGTATCATTGTTTCTCTTCATTTAACCATGGTTATCTCTAAAGAAACACGTGCAGCCATCATTGCTCTGCACAAAAATGGCCTAACAGGGAAGAGTATCGCAGCTACAAAGATTGCACCACAGTCAACAATCTATCTCATCATCAATAAAAACTTCAAGGAGAGAGCTTCCATTGTTGCCAAAAAGGCTCCAGGGCGCCCAAGAAGGACCAGCAAACGCCAGGACCATATCTTAAAACTGTTTCAGCTGTGGGATCGGACTACCAGCAGTGCCGAGCTAGCTCAGCAATGGCAGCAGACTGGTGTGAGTGCTTCTGCACTCACTGTGAGGCGGAGACTGCTTGAGCAAGGCCTGGTTTCAAGGAGGGCAGCAAAGAAGCCACTTCTCTCCAGAAAAAGCATGAGGGACCGACTGATATTCTGCAAAAGGTACAGGGAGTGGACTGCTGAGGACTGGGGTAAAGTTATTTTCTCAGATGAATCCCCTTTTCGATTGTTTGGGACATCTGGAAAACAGCTTATTAGGAGAAGAGGTGAGCGCTACCACCAGTCTTGTTTCATGCCAACTGTTAAGCATCCTGAAACGATTCATGTGTAGGGTTGCTTCTCAGCCAAGGGAATCGGCTCACTCACAGTCTTGCCTAAAAACACAGCCATGAATAAAGAATGGTACCAGAATGTCCTCCAAGAGCAACTTCTCCCAACTGTCCAAGAGCAGTTTGGCGCCCAACAATGCCTTTTCCAGCATGATGGAGCACCTTGCCATAAAGCAAAGGTGATCACTAAATGGCTCATGGAACAAAACAGAGATTTTGGGTCCATGGCCTGGAAACTCCCCAGATCTTAATCCCATTGAGAACTTGTGGGCAATCATCAAGAGACTGGTGGACAAACAAAAACCAACAAATTCTGGCAAAATGCAAGCATTGTTTATGCAAGAATGGACAGCTATCAGTCAGGATTTGCTCCAGAAGTTGATTGAGAGCATGCCAGGGAGAATTGCAGAGGTCCTGAAGAAGAAGGGTCAACACTGCAAATATTGACTTGCTGCATTAACTCATTCTAACCGTCAATATAACCTTTTGGTACTCATAATATGATTGCAATTATGTTTCTGTATGTGATGTAAACATCAGACAACACACAATTAAAAACCAGAGGGCAACAGATCATGTGAAAATATCATTTTGGTGTCATTCTCAAAACTTTTGGCCATGACTGTACATAGTATGCCTACTATCTGTGGTACATTATTGTTGCCAAGGAAAAGTTAATCAAAAATCATATTTTTAGAATTTGACTTCTCTTAATTCTCTGTGAACTATCTAATCCTGGTCAGCTGTATTCCATGTCAACCATCAGTTTGTGAAGGTGTATCGCTGTGGTAAAGAGCACCATGAAGACCATCCTCGGCCATTTTGGGAGCAAACATTCCATCAATTTCTCACCTAACCAGGTCCCACATGTAGTGAGGCACGGTATAGAGAATGAGTACCTCGCCCACGCCTATAGGCCCTGGCCACGTTACACTTCCTTCCCTGCTCAGGAGTTGTGATATTTTCAGTCCATGTTCCTGCACGGTCAGACATGGCCATTACACAGTACATTTATAAGATTATCTAAGAACAGCAAGTCTTTTTTTCAAACATATCCAATTGTGGAACTTTTTTTGTTATCAAATCTACTAATTAAGATTTATTTTATTTGTGCGAAAACCACTTTAAAATCCCATTACTTTCTATACTCTTCTGCTCTTGTGAATCTTTATTGAGAACATATTGATTGATTAACACAATGATATGAAACTATGTGAATGCTGGAAATAAAATTAATTCAATAAAGGGGCACAAGAGCAAAATAAATAACGTGAATGTCTGAGTTTTGCTTATTTGACAGAATGTGGATTTCATATCCCAAGATGGAGTTCGGACTGCACTACCACCATCGGGCTTTGCAGGCCAATCGGTTATATACAAATATCGCCAGTTAACCTTAGGCCTTCCTTGTACAGCAATTTTTCAGTGGGTTTTTTTTGTTGTTTTTTTTTTTTTTAAAGCAGCCTTCATAGAACCGTTACTTTTCATTTTCCCATGGCTATACTATGTCCCTGAGCTGGGTAGCTGTGAATTCAGCACTGGGATGAGATAACCCCTTACTAGAAAGTATCAGCACTGTCTGTATATGTAACTCTGACTTTTTTAAACTTGCTTCTTCCTTCTCTTCCCCCGTCCCCTATCTATATACTTAAATAGGCAGATGTAATTTGTAAGTTCAGGGCGAAAAGGAGAAGGGGCTTATAAGTGGAAGCATTTTTTTCCGATAGATATAATACAATGTTTATTATATAAACTTGTACTATAGAGTTATGCAAAGATTGTTAAACTTAAAAATGACCTTTTCAATAATGACCACCATTATGGGGCACTTAGGAGTAGAGATCAGAAAACCCAAAAAGTAATTTTTGGGGTTCGTACTTAACATTGACTTTAAAAAAAATTCAGTGTCTGAGTTCGGAGTTCGGGTGCTGCACGTATGCTAACCACTCGATCAAGTATGGGGATGCTCAGGTTTGCTCGGTTCTAGGCCCAATGGAGCTGTTTGCAGACTCTGAATGGCTATCATTGGGGGTTTAAGCAACATTTTCTGATGTACTGTGTCCCCAAAAAATTCCAACCCTCCTTACCATGGAAGTGTTCTGTTTATGGCTGGTAGTATGTGGGGGAAGAGCCGAACTGCCCAATCATTGACTTCCATTGGGGGTTCAAGTCAAGTCCAGGTTCCGAACTGAACATTATCTATAGTCCAGCTATACCTGGTGAACCCAAACTTTGGGCCATCTACTTAGGAGTAGAGATGAGTGAAACTTAGGTTCAAGGCTCATGATTCAGGCTCGGTAAAAGATGAGAAACTCAGTCAGGTAAGTATCTCGCTGTGCTTTTGTGTGTGATTACCTGCATTGTGTGTGCTGTGGGACGTGTTTTTTCAGGTTAAATCTGGCTCACATTCAGCCTACTAAGATGTTTTGTTCATGGAGAAATAAAATAAGCCAAACACTGCCCACCCACCTCCAGAAGTGTTTTGCTATGGGGCAAAAGCAAACACTTCTGGAGGTGGTAGGCGGTCTTTGTTTTTTATCAATTCTCCGTGAACAAAACATCTTAGAATGCTGAATGTGAGCCAGATTTGACCCAAAAAAACATCCTGCAGTGTACAAAATGCAGGTAATTTTACACACACACACACACACACACACACACACACACACAAGCCCAGCTTAATACTCACCTAACTGATTTTCTCGTCTTTTCCCGATACCGAACCCCAATCCTCGAGCCTGAGGTTTGCTCATCTTTATTTAGAAGGCAACTTCATACACGTATACATTATGCTAAATAATAATAGAGTATGCAGTGAACTGCTAAGCTCCCACACTATATGGTCTGAAAGCCCATATTTCCCAATCTAGGCAGGTGCCTTGGACCTCTGTGTTAGAAAAATGGAGCCCAGACAAGTATATCTGCAGATATATTAAGAAAGTTAAGAATACAGAATGATGAACGTGGAAGTGACATATTAATGAAAGATGGACATTCAATTTAAAACAACTTTACACAAAAAAAGTTTTCCATGCTTACATCAGTATCTTGTCTTCAGGACCATTGTTCAATTATTTTGTTATGCAGTGTAGTAATTAAGTTAAACATAAAAGGCAGGTTGTTATTGATCAAACCAAGGTACAAACATATTGCTTTGGTGTTTTTTTTAATGAAATACTGAAAAAGTGTGAACTGCAATAAATTGAAAACAAAATGTGAATATAAAAAGTAAGTGTTTTGGATAAGTTACTGTAACAACTTTTCTTTCTGGGTACATTAAGTTTTTGACTGCTGCGCCTATGTTCTCCATCCTTATTTTTATCATGGAATTGTATTTGTTTAATAGCCAGTGTGAACATGCACTTATAATTTGCATGTATAGCAACTCATGCGCTGGTTCAATTTTTTGTTTTTTTCCTTAATCTCTTGCACTTAGTACAAATAGGGTATGGCGCCCTTGTCACTGAGCTGAGCATTTCATCCCTTGCTTTCCATGCCTGTGTGTCCATAGTCGGGACCCAGTCCCGCACTGCACTTATACAGATTGAGATCTGTTTTGACACCTGGTGAGGTTTTAATACTTGAGAGTTTTAGGAACCATCCCGATTTGAGTACATCTTGTTGAGGTGAGATGGCTTTACACTTTTGTGATCAAAAATAGTGTTCACTAAGTGCCATATGTTTATCTATATGTACTATTGCTTTACTTATTTACACCAGGGTATACAGTTAGGTCCAGAAATATTTGGACAGTGACACAATTTTCGCGAGTTGGGCTCTGCATGCCACCACATTGGATTTGAAATGAAACATCTACAACAGAATTCAAGTGCAGATTGTAACGTTTAATTTGAAGGTTTGAACAAAAATATCTGATAGAAATTGTAGGAATTGTACACATTTCTTTACAAACACTCCACATTTTAGGAGGTCAAAAGTAATTGGACAAATAAACCAAACCCAAACAAAATATTTTTATATTTAATATTTTGTTGCGAATCCTTTGAAGGCAATCACTGCCTTAAGTCTGGAACCCATGGACATCACCAAACGCTGGGTTTCCTCCTTCTGAATGCTTTGCCAGGCCTTTACAGCCGCAGCCTTCAGGTCTTGCTTGTTTGTGGGTCTTTCCGTCTTAAGTCTGGATTTGAGCAAGTGAAATGCATGCTCAATTGGGTTAAGATCTGGTGATTGACTTGGCCATTGCATAATGTTCCACTTTTTTGCACTCATGAACTCCTGGGTAGCTTTGGCTGTATGCTTGGGGTCATTTTCCATCTGTACTATGAAGCGCCGTCCGATCAACTTTGCGGCATTTGGCTGAATCTGGGCTGAAAGTATATCCCGGTACACTTCAGAATTCATCCGGCTACTCTTGTCTGCTGTTATGTCATCATTAAACACAAGTGACCCAGTGCCATTGAAAGCCATGCATGCCCATGCCATCACGTTGCCTCCACCATGTTTTACAGAGGATGTGGTGTGCCTTGGATCATGTGCCGTTCCCTTTCTTCTCCAAACTTTTTTCTTCCCATCATTCTGGTACACATTGATCTTTGTCTCATCTGTCCATAGAATACTTTTCCAGAACTGAGCTGGCTTCATGAGGTGTCTTTCAGCAAATTTAACTCTGGCCTGTCTATTTTTGGAATTGATGAATGGTTTGCATCTAGATGTGAACCCTTTGTATTTACTTTCATGGAGTCTTCTCTTTACTGTTGACTTAGAGACAGATACACCTACTTCACTGAGAGTGTTCTGGACTTTAGTTGATGTTGTGAACGGGTTCTTCTTCACCAAAGAAAGTATGCGGCGATCATCCACCACTGTTGTCATCCGTGGACGCCCAGGCCTTTTTGAGTTCCCAAGCTCACCAGTCAATTCCTTTTTTCTCAGAATGTACCCGACTGTTGATTTTGCTACTCCAAGCATGTCTGCTATCTCTCTGATGGATTTTTTTTTTCAGCCTCAGGATGTTCTGCTTCACCTCAATTGAGAGTTCCTTAGACCGCATGTTGTCTGGTCACAGCAACAGCTTCCAAATGCAAAACCACACACCTGTAATCAACCCCAGACCTTTTAACTACTTCATTGATTACAGGTTAACGAGGGAGACGCCTTCAGAGTTAATTGCAGCCCTTAGAGTCCCTTGTCCAATTACTTTTGGTCCCTTGAAAAAGAGGAGGCTATGCATTACAGAGCTATGATTCCTAAACCCTTTCTCCGATTTGGATGTGAAAACTCTCATATTGCAGCTGGGAGTGTGCACTTTCAGCCCATATTATATATATATAATTGTATTTCTGAACATGTTTTTGTAAACAGCTAAAATAACAAAACTTGTGTCACTGTCCAAATATTTCTGGCCCTGACTGTATGTTCACATTATTTTTTTTTTGTTTAATGGCCAGCGTGAATATGCACTTATAATTTGCAGTTATACCACCTCATGCACTGTGGATAATGACATAATCTTACCAGCTTCCACCAGCATCTTCATAAGGTCTTTTGCTTTTGTTATTGAATTCATATCATGTCTGACCAAAAAATGTTCATCTCTGATACACAGAACCCATCTCCTTCCAGAGTAGTTTAATGGCTGGACATTCCCATCTTGTTTGTATGTGCATATAATTTTTTTGTACAGATGAACAAGGCACCTTCAGGTATCTGGAAATTGCACCCAAGGATGAACCTGTTATGGAGGGACCTACTGATATGGTAAAAGATGAGATTAATCCGATATCAGTGATCAGGGTCCACCGTGCAGTGGTGGTAAACTGCAGATGATAGAATAAGGCTCTATTGATATTCAACAAAGCCCCAGGTAATAATATACGCCTGTGTTACAGGTCACACAGGGTTTAACGCAGGTATAATAAGTACTCAGAACCTGCATGTACAGTCTCTGTGTTCTAGGCCACACAGAAGCTGTAGCATAATATAGCGGGACCCTGTTAACTCACAGGACCCGAGGCGGGTAATAATATATAAAGCACAAGACCCTGTTAACTCACAGGACCAAATATGGCGCAATGCTCTCCTGTGACTTCACAGAAGTTAATATATGTTGCATACACAGTAAGGATAGGGATAGGCCTGCAGAACACTACCCATATTCTGCTAGTATATGCTCTGGGTAGATGCAGGAGTGAGCGTGTAGGGTACTGCTCCTATATCGGGATGTATTAGGGTGTAGCGGGTTAACCACTGGTCCCTTAGCGGCACAACCCCGATATCTATGGAACCCTGCCTAGCTGGCTTCTGACCCTAACTCGGTCTAGATGTGACAGTGACGCCTCACCCTAACCTGTCTCCTGACCCTCAATCAGACCGGTTGGATCCCACCGCGTATCCCTACCTAAGATATCTGTGTGCTGCTGAATGCACAAAGACGAGTGCACACCTCCATGTGGGCAACAGGGTTTTTTATCACCTCTGTACTGCCCACAAGATGGAGGAACCACATGTAGCCAGCCCCTTTGGCCAATGAGAGCCTTACACATCACTGATGATGTCACGGTGGCCAAGAAGAAGCTGCCACATCACTGATAATGTCACCGGCCAATATTACTATTATTATTATATTATTAGCACTTGTTGACTCTCATAAGATTTTGCTACCACCTTTGCATATCAGGTTGAACATAATTAAGAACTCAATGAATAAAAGTGCAAAAGCATTTAAGTCTAGTATCTCCTTCATAAATCTCCATGGTTGAGTGAAGCAAAGATAAAGGAAACAATCTGTTTTGGACCTCCGATTTGTAAGCTTCTTGAAGATGAGGATTTTCTCTGGTTGCTGCATGGCAAGCAAAAGGCTGAGTAGGGGGCATTTGCATTAGTGTTAATTAATTTTGGGGGAAACTCAAGAGCAGATAACAATGAAGAGTTAGTGGAAAAAGTTCTCAAAACATATATGGATCCTGGCTGTCACATGTCCTTAAAAATTAATTTCTTACATTTGCATGTAGACTTTTTCCACCAAACTGCGGAGCATTGAGCAACGAGCACGGTGAGAGATTCACCAAGATATGATGACTATGGAGGAAAAATATCAAGGAAAATGGAATCCATGTTTGCAGATTACTGTTGGACAATTGTAAGAGATGATCTAATGCAGGAGTACAAGAGACAAGCAAACAAGAGTTGTTACTGAATGAAGACCCAGTTTTGTAGCACAATTTCTGTAACTGTTTATAATTTGCAATAGTGTTTAGACATGGTTTAGTTATTTGAATTGTTGCTATGTTTCCTGGTGTAAGAAAATATTCTGCATCTTTAAAATTTCAAAAATAATACTGTTTCAAAGTACTTAAACTTTAATACATTAATTACATGTTTTTAAATTCATACATCGAACCCCCTGAGAAAGTTAGATTACGATGAAACGCGCGTCAGGCTGCAGTCACACAGATCTAATAGACCCTTAATTCAGGTAATTTCTTCATTGACTTTTTATGCAGACATGTTACCTTACCCCAGTTATGGGTTATGGGACTGTTATATCTATGCTAATGGGCTCATACCTCTTTTACATCACATAGATTTTTCAGGTTGATCTTATTACTCTAAGGGGCACTTTGCACACTACGACATCTCAGGTGCGATGTCGGTGGGGTCAAATTGAAAGTGACCCACATCCGGCGTCGCAGGCGATATCGTAGTGTGTAAAGCCTTTTTGATACGATTAACGAGCGCGAAATCATCGTGATCGTATCATCGGTGTAGCGTCGGTCATTTCCATAATTTGGAAATGACCGATGTTACGATGTTGGGGAATACATGAAATAGCAGAAACTGCTGTGTGAATAATGACTTGAAAAATCCAATAGCTATATGTAAGAGTGAAAATGTGAAAAATGGAATCTGCATTACTGCCATGAACATATGAATCAAGAGAAATTTAGCTACTGAATTGATCAATGCAATAGAGCCCCAACACTACGCCAAAGTATTTCTCTACGTTGGGGTCCCTAGCTTGTGTGTGTCCTCTCATGCAGTTAAAAAACTTACCGTGTATGGGAAGCTGAGACCCAGGCTATTTATGCGTATGATATGGATTGGCAATAGGTGTGAGTGGGGAGGGTTCACAAACGAAAAACTACTAACAATAAGGAATAACGTTTGGAACACCATTCTAAGTCTGAACTGGGTGCAAAAACCTAAAAAAACATCACTATGGGGAGATAAGGTATGCACACCAGTGACTATGTAAGGGGAATACATGAAATAGCAGAAACTGCTCTGTGAATACTGACTTGAAAAATCCAATAGCTATATGTAAGAGTGAAAATGTGAAAAATGGAATCTGCATTACTGCCATGAACATATGAATGAAGAGAAATTTAGCTACTGAATTGATACACGGTAAGTTTTTTAACTACATGAGAGGACACACACAAGCTAGGGACCCCAACGTAGAGAAATACTTTGGCGTAGTGTTGGGGCTCTATTGCATTGATCAATTCAGTAGCTAAATTTCTCTTGATTCATATGTTCATGGCAGTAATGCAGATTCCATTTTTCACATTTTCACTCTTACATATAGCTATTTGATTTTTCAAGTCAGTATTCACACAGCAGTTTCTGCTATTTCATGTATTCCCCTTACATAGTCACTGGTGTACATACCTTATCTCCCCATAGTGATGTTTTTTTAGGTTTTTGCACCCAGTTCAGACTTAGAATGGTGTTCCAAACGTTATTCCTTATTGTTAAGAGAGAGCAAGTCTGTTGGTTGAGCAGTGACTTAGGAAGAATATTGGAGATTGCAAGTATTCAAGTGCATCCTGGATGATGGTACTAGATAAGGGTACTTTCACACTTGTGTTGTTTTCCTTCCGTTACAATCCGTCCTTTTGGAAAACAGCGGAATCCGTTAACGGATTCCGCTGTTTCCCATAGACTTGTATGGATGACGGATTGTGCCAAAAGGACCTGTGTTGCTTCCGCTGGGCGATGCTCCGTTGCTTCCGCCCAGTGGGAGGAACGCATCATGTAACGTTTTTTTTGAGCAGCGTAATCCTCAGGATTTCACTGCGCATGCTCTTTCTTTTTTAAATCACAAACTTTATTTTGTCTCGCGGTGGGCCGAACGTTCAGCTGTGCGCCCCGCTCTCCGGCATGCCCTGCCGACGGCAAGTGAGAGCTCTCAGCTGAGTGCCCGCCCCGTCGGCATGCCCGGCCGCCGGCAAGTGAGAGCGCTCAGCTGAGCGCCCACCAGCATGCCCGGCTGCTGGCAAGTGACAGCGCTCAGCTGAGCGCCCGCCGGCAAGTGACAGCGCTCAGCTGAGAGCCTGCCCGCCGGCATGCCCGGTCGCTGGTGAGTGACAGCGTTCAGCTGAGCAACTGGCCGCCGGCATGCCCGGCTGCCGGCAAGTGACAGCGCTCAGCTGAGCACCCGCCAGCATGCCCGGCCGCTGGCAAGTGACAGCGCTCAGCTGAGAGCCTGCCCGCCGGCATGCCCGGCTGCCAGCAAGTGACAGCGCTCAGCTGAGCGCCCGCCCGCCGGCAATGCCCGGCCGCCAGCAAGTGACAGCGCTCAGCTGAGCGCTCGCCCGCTGGCATGCTCGGTCCATCGGCAAGTGACAGTGCTCAACTGAGCGCCCGCCGGCAAGTGACAGCGCTCAGCTGAGCGCCCTCCGGCATGCCTGGCCACCGGCGAGTGACAGCGTTCAGCTGAGCAATTGGCCGCCAACATGCCCGGGCTGCCGGCAAGTGACAGCGATCAGCTGAGCAACTGGTTGCCAGCATGCCCGGCCGCCGGCAAGTGACAGCGCTCAGCTGAGCTCCCACCCGCCGGCATGCCCGGTCGCCGGCGAGTGACAGCGTGCAGCTGAGCAACTGGCCGCCGGCATGCCCGGCTGCCGGCAAGTGACAGAGCTCAGCTGAGCGCCAGCATGCCCGGCCGCCGGCAAGTGACAGCGCTCAGCTGAGCGCTCGCCCGCTGGCATGCTCGGTCGTCGGCAAGTGACAGTGCTCAACTGAGCGCCCGCCAGCCGGCAAGTGACAGCACTCAGCTGAGCACCCGCCTGCATGCCCGGCCGCCGGCGAGTGACAGCATTCAGCTGAGCAATTGGCCGCTAGCATGCCCGGCTGCCGGCAAGTGACAGCGCTCAGCTGAGCGAACCGGCCGCCAGCTATTGAGAGCGATCAGCTGATCGTTCACAATAGTCTGCTGCCGGTTAAAACTGTAAAGAAGAAAAAAAAAAAGCTTTCCGTTGTTTTGGACGATCCGTAGCATCCGTTGTGGCACTATATGCAACGCATCCATCGCACAACGCAATGCTACGGAAGCAGCCAACGCAAGTGTGAAACTAGCCTTACTTTTTTGACCTCCTATGTATATAGGTCTATATAGTTTAATTGGTCACAGGCAAGCTCCAGCATGGCCTCGTATATCCTGACTGGGTGTTTGGTTACAATTTTAGTGTAAATTAGGGACAGGCGAAACCCCCGATGTTCAGTGTTCGGGAGACTCGCCCGAACATTTTGTAAAGTTCGCGTTCGGGTTCTGATATAACGCGAACTTGCACCCGAACCCCGAACTTGAACTTTACAGTTATGTGATGGGGCAGGGGGAGCTGTAAAATAAAGAATATAGTTAATAATAAACATTGTCATTATACTTACAGGTCCCGCGACGCGTCCTGCAGACTCTGTCTCCCACCGCTTCTCTTTCCGATCATCGCTGTGCCCTCCCAGCAACTAGCACTGATGATAGGACCTTCCGTGACGTCATACCTATGTGACCAGTCACGTTGTATTACCTCGTTGGCTACAGACCGGTCATATGACTTCATGCTAGGTCCTGTCAGTGCTGTCAGTGCATCTCGCTG